>NC_137882.1:37124635-37449635 GCF_963924005.1 Protomyctophum bolini
CTCGATTTAGGCTCCAGTCTCTCTGGAGGCGTGGGTTCAAATCCCACCACTGCCACAAATGTGCAAACTTTGGTTTCACATGTCTGGGACTTCTGCAGATGCCCAATAGCCAAGTCAGAAAGGAACTAATCTGAGTTCCCAGACTTTTTGGCCACTAGGGGGGCGAGAAAGAAAGTCACTAATCTCTGGAGATGAATTCACCGTAATATCAGTTTGCTCGTAATGGATGTCTACACTCAGCTTTCACTTGACTATACATTCTGTACATTTGGCTAACAATTTGCACTGCATAAATACCTAATCTATAGAGATTGTAGGTTCAATTTCCATCTTGCATAATAGCTCAGAGCAGAGTGGCGCAGCGGAAGCGTGCTGGGCCCATAACCCAGAGGTCGATGGATCGAAACCATCCTCTGCTATCTCTATTGGCAAATCATGTATTCTAGTTCTCAGCACTTACTAACCACAACATCAATCTTCTATCGTTCCGATTTCATGATGTTTCCTATTGATGGCAAATACATGTAGTTTATGTCTTTATGGAGTTGACGCCTCAAATGCCACCACTGCCAACACTGCTTTATAAATATGCCTTATACACATGTATTAGACCATGAACAAGCTATTTAAATCATTATTTACGAATCACTTCACAAACAATAGAAAAGTAGAATGAGTTGGAAACATGGCTTGTATTGAAAGTCATCAACAAACTATTAAGTATTAAGTACTTCTACGCCTTTTGTGGTAGCGTGGCCGAGAGGTCTAAGGCGCTGCGTTCAGGTCGCAGTCTCCCCTGGAGGCGTGGGTTAGAATCCCACCGCTGCCAGTTGAGGTTTTAGGTTCCAAATTCCAGTACCGAAACTTCAACACTAGCTCACTCCACTGGCGAGTTACCACAAGAGGCATATTCTGTGCCTGTGGACATAATCCATCCTCTGCCAAGGCTGTAGACGACCTACCATTCCTTCTGAAGAGTTTAACTCTGGGAACACCAATCACTTTTCCTGACATCCTCCTCACTTGTGGCCTTGTCTGCTTTGCCTGCTTTGAGTTAAGAGCAAAGAGTAGGCATCATTAAAAACAGTATAACCAGGTAGTGTGGCCGAGTGGTCTAAGGCGCTGGATTAAGGCTCCAGTCTCTCTGGAGGCGTGGGTTCAAATCCCACCACTGCCACAAATGTGCAAACTTTGGTTTCACATGTCTGGGACTTCTGCAGATGCCCAATAGCTACGTCAGAAAGGAACTAATCTGAGTTCCCAGACTTTTTGGCCACTAGGGGGGCGAGAAAGAAAGTCACTAATCTCTGGAGATGAATTCACCGTAATATCAGTTTGCTCGTATATGGATGTCTACACTCAGGTTTCACTTGACTATACATTCTGTACATTTGGCTAACAATTTGCACTGCATAAATACCTAATCTATAGAGATTGTAGGTTCCATTTCCATCTTGCATAACATCTCAGAGCAGAGTGGCGCAGCGGAAGCGTGCTGGGCCCATAACCCAGAGGTCGATGGATCGAAACCATCCTCTGCTATCTCTATTGGCAAATCATGTATTCTAGTTCTCAGCACTTACTAAACACAACAACAATCTGCTATCGTTCCGATTTCATGATGTTTCCTATTGATGGCAATACATGTAGTTTATGTCTTTATGGAGTTGTCGCCTCAAATGCCACCACTGCCAACACTGCTTTATAAATATGCCTCATACACATGTATTAGACCATGAACAAGCTATTTAAATCATGATTTACACTCACTTCACAAACAATAGAAAAGTAGGATGAGTTGGAAACATGGCTTGTATTGAAAGTCATTAACAAACTATTAACTATTAAGTACTTCTTTAAAGATTGTGGTAGCGTGGCCGAGCGGTCTAAGGCGCTGTGTTCAGGTCGCAATTTCCCCTGGAGGCGTGGGTTCGAATCCCACCGCTGCCAGTTGAGGTTTTAGTTGCTGAATTACAGTACCGAAACTTCAACACTAGCTCACTCCACTGGCGAGTTACCACAAGAGGCATATTCTGTGCCTGTGGACATAATCCATCCTCTGCCAAGGCTGTAGACGACCTACCATTCCTTCTGAAGAGTTTAACTCTGGGAACACCAATCACTTTTCCTGACATCCTCCTCACTTGTGGCCTTGTCTGCTTTGCCTGCTTTGAGTTAAGAGCAAAGAGTAGGCATCATCTAAACACAGTATAACCAGGTAGTGTGGCCGAGTGGTCTAAGGCGCTGGATTAAGGCTCCAGTCTCTCTGGAGGCGTGGGTTCAAATCCCACCACTGCCACAAATGTGCAAACTTTGGTTTCACATGTCTGGGACTTCTGCAGATGCCCAATAGCTACGTCAGAAAGGAACTAATCTGAGTTCCCAGACTTTTTGGCCACTAGGGGGCGAGAAAGAAAGTCACTAATCTCTGGAGATGAATTCACCGTAATATCAGTTTGCTCGTATATGGATGTCTACACTCAGGTTTCACTTGACTATACATTCTGTACATTTGGCTAACAATTTGCACTGCATAAATACCTAATCTATAGAGATTGTAGGTTCCATTTCCATCTTGCATAATAGCTCAGAGCAGAGTGGCGCAGCGGAAGCGTGCTGGGCCCATAACCCAGAGGTCGATGGATCGAAACCATCCTCTGCTATCTCTATTGGCAAATCATGTATTCTAGTTCTCAGCACTTACTAAACACAACATCAATCTGCTATCGTTTCGATTTCATGATGTTTCCTATTGATGGCAAATACATGTAGTTTATGTCTTTATGGAGTTGTCGCCTCAAATGCCACCACTGCCAACACTGCTTTATAAATATGCCTCATACACATGTATTAGACCATGAACAAGCTATTTAAATCATGATTTACACTCACTTCACAAACAATAGAAAAGTAGGATGAGTTGGAAACATGGCTTGTATTGAAAGTCATCAACAAACTATTAACTATTAAGTACTTCTTTAAAGATTGTGGTAGCGTGGCCGAGCGGTCTAAGGCGCTGCGTTCAGGTCGCAGTCTCCCCTGGAGGCGTGGGTTCGAATCCCACCGCTGCCAGTTGAGGTTTTAGTTGCTGAATTCCAGTACCGAAACTTCAACACTAGCTCACTCCACTGGTGAGTTACCACAAGAGGCATATTCTGTGCCTGTGGACATAACCCATCCTCTGCCTAGGCTGTAGATGACCTACCATTCCTTTTGAAGAGTTTAACTCTGGGAACACCAATCACATTTCCTAACAACCTCCTCAATTGTAGCCTTGTCTGCTTTGCCTGCTTAGAGTTAAGAGCAAAGCGTAGGCATCAGCTGAATACAGTATTACCAGGTAGTGTGGCCGAGTGGTCTAAGGCGCTCGATTTAGGCTCCAGTCTCTCTGGAGGCGTGGGTTCAAATCCCACCACTGCCACAAATGTGCAAACTTTGGTTTCACATGTCTGGGACTTCTGCAGATGCCCAATAGCCAAGTCAGAAAGGAACTAATCTGAGTTCCCAGACTTTTTGGCCACTAGGGGGGCGAGAAAGAAAGTCACTAATCTCTGGAGATGAATTCACCGTAATATCAGTTTGCTCGTAATGGATGTCTACACTCAGCTTTCACTTGACTATACATTCTGTACATTTGGCTAACAATTTGCACTGCATAAATACCTAATCTATAGAGATTGTAGGTTCAATTTCCATATTGCATAATAGCTCAGAGCAGAGTGGCGCAGCGGAAGCGTGCTGGGCCCATAACCCAGAGGTCGATGGATCGAAACCATCCTCTGCTATCTCTATTGGCAAATCATGTATTCTAGTTCTCAGCACTTACTAACCACAACATCAATCTTCTATCGTTCCGATTTCATGATGTTTCCTATTGATGGCAAATACATGTAGTTTATGTCTTTATGGAGTTGTCGCCTCAAATGCCACCACTGCCAACACTGCTTTATAAATATGCCTTATACACATGTATTAGACCATGAACAAGCTATTTAAATCATTATTTACGAATCACTTCACAAACAATAGAAAAGTAGAATGAGTTGGAAACATGGCTTGTATTGAAAGTCATCAACAAACTATTAAGTATTAAGTACTTCTACGCCTTTTGTGGTAGCGTGGCCGAGAGGTCTAAGGCGCTGCGTTCAGGTCGCAGTCTCCCCTGGAGGCGTGGGTTAGAATCCCACCGCTGCCAGTTGAGGTTTTAGGTTCCAAATTCCAGTACCGAAACTTCAACACTAGCTCACTCCACTGGCGAGTTACCACAAGAGGCATATTCTGTGCCTGTGGACATAATCCATCCTCTGCCAAGGCTGTAGACGACCTACCATTCCTTCTGAAGAGTTTAACTCTGGGAACACCAATCACTTTTCCTGACATCCTCCTCACTTGTGGCCTTGTCTGCTTTGCCTGCTTTGAGTTAAGAGCAAAGAGTAGGCATCATTAAAAACAGTATAACCAGGTAGTGTGGCCGAGTGGTCTAAGGCGCTGGATTAAGGCTCCAGTCTCTCTGGAGGCGTGGGTTCAAATCCCACCACTGCCACAAATGTGCAAACTTTGGTTTCACATGTCTGGGACTTCTGCAGATGCCCAATAGCTACGTCAGAAAGGAACTAATCTGAGTTCCCAGACTTTTTGGCCACTAGGGGGGCGAGAAAGAAAGTCACTAATCTCTGGAGATGAATTCACCGTAATATCAGTTTGCTCGTATATGGATGTCTACACTCAGGTTTCACTTGACTATACATTCTGTACATTTGGCTAACAATTTGCACTGCATAAATACCTAATCTATAGAGATTGTAGGTTCCATTTCCATCTTGCATAACATCTCAGAGCAGAGTGGCGCAGCGGAAGCGTGCTGGGCCCATAACCCAGAGGTCGATGGATCGAAACCATCCTCTGCTATCTCTATTGGCAAATCATGTATTCTAGTTCTCAGCACTTACTAAACACAACAACAATCTGCTATCGTTCCGATTTCATGATGTTTCCTATTGATGGCAATACATGTAGTTTATGTCTTTATGGAGTTGTCGCCTCAAATGCCACCACTGCCAACACTGCTTTATAAATATGCCTCATACACATGTATTAGACCATGAACAAGCTATTTAAATCATGATTTACACTCACTTCACAAACAATAGAAAAGTAGGATGAGTTGGAAACATGGCTTGTATTGAAAGTCATTAACAAACTATTAACTATTAAGTACTTCTTTAAAGATTGTGGTAGCGTGGCCGAGCGGTCTAAGGCGCTGCGTTCAGGTCGCAATTTCCCCTGGAGGCGTGGGTTCGAATCCCACCGCTGCCAGTTGAGGTTTTAGTTGCTGAATTACAGTACCGAAACTTCAACACTAGCTCACTCCACTGGCGAGTTACCACAAGAGGCATATTCTGTGCCTGTGGACATAATCCATCCTCTGCCAAGGCTGTAGACGACCTACCATTCCTTCTGAAGAGTTTAACTCTGGGAACACCAATCACTTTTCCTGACATCCTCCTCACTTGTGGCCTTGTCTGCTTTGCCTGCTTTGAGTTAAGAGCAAAGAGTAGGCATCATCTAAACACAGTATAACCAGGTAGTGTGGCCGAGTGGTCTAAGGCGCTGGATTAAGGCTCCAGTCTCTCTGGAGGCGTGGGTTCAAATCCCACCACTGCCACAAATGTGCAAACTTTGGTTTCACATGTCTGGGACTTCTGCAGATGCCCAATAGCTACGTCAGAAAGGAACTAATCTGAGTTCCCAGACTTTTTGGCCACTAGGGGGCGAGAAAGAAAGTCACTAATCTCTGGAGATGAATTCACCGTAATATCAGTTTGCTCGTATATGGATGTCTACACTCAGGTTTCACTTGACTATACATTCTGTACATTTGGCTAACAATTTGCACTGCATAAATACCTAATCTATAGAGATTGTAGGTTCCATTTCCATCTTGCATAATAGCTCAGAGCAGAGTGGCGCAGCGGAAGCGTGCTGGGCCCATAACCCAGAGGTCGATGGATCGAAACCATCCTCTGCTATCTCTATTGGCAAATCATGTATTCTAGTTCTCAGCACTTACTAAACACAACAACAATCTGCTATCGTTCCGATTTCATGATGTTTCCTATTGATGGCAAATACATGTAGTTTATGTCTTTATGGAGTTGTCGCCTCAAATGCCACCACTGCCAACACTGCTTTATAAATATGCCTCATACACATGTATTAGACCATGAACAAGCTATTTAAATCATGATTTACACTCACTTCACAAACAATAGAAAAGTAGGATGAGTTGGAAACATGGCTTGTATTGAAAGTCATTAACAAACTATTAACTATTAAGTACTTCTTTAAAGATTGTGGTAGCGTGGCCGAGCGGTCTAAGGCGCTGCGTTCAGGTCGCAGTCTCCCCTGGAGGCGTGGGTTCGAATCCCACCGCTGCCAGTTGAGGTTTTAGTTGCTGAATTCCAGTACCGAAACTTCAACACTAGCTCACTCCACTGGTGAGTTACCACAAGAGGCATATTCTGTGCCTGTGGACATAACCCATCCTCTGCCTAGGCTGTAGATGACCTACCATTCCTTTTGAAGAGTTTAACTCTGGGAACACCAATCACATTTCCTAACAACCTCCTCAATTGTAGCCTTGTCTGCTTTGCCTGCTTAGAGTTAAGAGCAAAGCGTAGGCATCAGCTGAATACAGTATTACCAGGTAGTGTGGCCGAGTGGTCTAAGGCGCTCGATTTAGGCTCCAGTCTCTCTGGAGGCGTGGGTTCAAATCCCACCACTGCCACAAATGTGCAAACTTTGGTTTCACATGTCTGGGACTTCTGCAGATGCCCAATAGCCAAGTCAGAAAGGAACTAATCTGAGTTCCCAGACTTTTTGGCCACTAGGGGGGCGAGAAAGAAAGTCACTAATCTCTGGAGATGAATTCACCGTAATATCAGTTTGCTCGTAATGGATGTCTACACTCAGCTTTCACTTGACTATACATTCTGTACATTTGGCTAACAATTTGCACTGCATAAATACCTAATCTATAGAGATTGTAGGTTCAATTTCCATCTTGCATAATAGCTCAGAGCAGAGTGGCGCAGCGGAAGCGTGCTGGGCCCATAACCCAGAGGTCGATGGATCGAAACCATCCTCTGCTATCTCTATTGGCAAATCATGTATTCTAGTTCTCAGCACTTACTAACCACAACATCAATCTTCTATCGTTCCGATTTCATGATGTTTCCTATTGATGGCAAATACATGTAGTTTATGTCTTTATGGAGTTGTCGCCTCAAATGCCACCACTGCCAACACTGCTTTATAAATATGCCTTATACACATGTATTAGACCATGAACAAGCTATTTAAATCATTATTTACGAATCACTTCACAAACAATAGAAAAGTAGAATGAGTTGGAAACATGGCTTGTATTGAAAGTCATCAACAAACTATTAAGTATTAAGTACTTCTACGCCTTTTGTGGTAGCGTGGCCGAGAGGTCTAAGGCGCTGCGTTCAGGTCGCAGTCTCCCCTGGAGGCGTGGGTTAGAATCCCACCGCTGCCAGTTGAGGTTTTAGGTTCCAAATTCCAGTACCGAAACTTCAACACTAGCTCACTCCACTGGCGAGTTACCACAAGAGGCATATTCTGTGCCTGTGGACATAATCCATCCTCTGCCAAGGCTGTAGACGACCTACCATTCCTTCTGAAGAGTTTAACTCTGGGAACACCAATCACTTTTCCTGACATCCTCCTCACTTGTGGCCTTGTCTGCTTTGCCTGCTTTGAGTTAAGAGCAAAGAGTAGGCATCATTAAAAACAGTATAACCAGGTAGTGTGGCCGAGTGGTCTAAGGCGCTGGATTAAGGCTCCAGTCTCTCTGGAGGCGTGGGTTCAAATCCCACCACTGCCACAAATGTGCAAACTTTGGTTTCACATGTCTGGGACTTCTGCAGATGCCCAATAGCTACGTCAGAAAGGAACTAATCTGAGTTCCCAGACTTTTTGGCCACTAGGGGGGCGAGAAAGAAAGTCACTAATCTCTGGAGATGAATTCACCGTAATATCAGTTTGCTCGTATATGGATGTCTACACTCAGGTTTCACTTGACTATACATTCTGTACATTTGGCTAACAATTTGCACTGCATAAATACCTAATCTATAGAGATTGTAGGTTCCATTTCCATCTTGCATAACATCTCAGAGCAGAGTGGCGCAGCGGAAGCGTGCTGGGCCCATAACCCAGAGGTCGATGGATCGAAACCATCCTCTGCTATCTCTATTGGCAAATCATGTATTCTAGTTCTCAGCACTTACTAAACACAACAACAATCTGCTATCGTTCCGATTTCATGATGTTTCCTATTGATGGCAATACATGTAGTTTATGTCTTTATGGAGTTGTCGCCTCAAATGCCACCACTGCCAACACTGCTTTATAAATATGCCTCATACACATGTATTAGACCATGAACAAGCTATTTAAATCATGATTTACACTCACTTCACAAACAATAGAAAAGTAGGATGAGTTGGAAACATGGCTTGTATTGAAAGTCATTAACAAACTATTAACTATTAAGTACTTCTTTAAAGATTGTGGTAGCGTGGCCGAGCGGTCTAAGGCGCTGCGTTCAGGTCGCAATTTCCCCTGGAGGCGTGGGTTCGAATCCCACCGCTGCCAGTTGAGGTTTTAGTTGCTGAATTACAGTACCGAAACTTCAACACTAGCTCACTCCACTGGCGAGTTACCACAAGAGGCATATTCTGTGCCTGTGGACATAATCCATCCTCTGCCAAGGCTGTAGACGACCTACCATTCCTTCTGAAGAGTTTAACTCTGGGAACACCAATCACTTTTCCTGACATCCTCCTCACTTGTGGCCTTGTCTGCTTTGCCTGCTTTGAGTTAAGAGCAAAGAGTAGGCATCATCTAAACACAGTATAACCAGGTAGTGTGGCCGAGTGGTCTAAGGCGCTGGATTAAGGCTCCAGTCTCTCTGGAGGCGTGGGTTCAAATCCCACCACTGCCACAAATGTGCAAACTTTGGTTTCACATGTCTGGGACTTCTGCAGATGCCCAATAGCTACGTCAGAAAGGAACTAATCTGAGTTCCCAGACTTTTTGGCCACTAGGGGGCGAGAAAGAAAGTCACTAATCTCTGGAGATGAATTCACCGTAATATCAGTTTGCTCGTATATGGATGTCTACACTCAGGTTTCACTTGACTATACATTCTGTACATTTGGCTAACAATTTGCACTGCATAAATACCTAATCTATAGAGATTGTAGGTTCCATTTCCATCTTGCATAATAGCTCAGAGCAGAGTGGCGCAGCGGAAGCGTGCTGGGCCCATAACCCAGAGGTCGATGGATCGAAACCATCCTCTGCTATCTCTATTGGCAAATCATGTATTCTAGTTCTCAGCACTTACTAAACACAACAACAATCTGCTATCGTTCCGATTTCATGATGTTTCCTATTGATGGCAAATACATGTAGTTTATGTCTTTATGGAGTTGTCGCCTCAAATGCCACCACTGCCAACACTGCTTTATAAATATGCCTCATACACATGTATTAGACCATGAACAAGCTATTTAAATCATGATTTACACTCACTTCACAAACAATAGAAAAGTAGGATGAGTTGGAAACATGGCTTGTATTGAAAGTCATTAACAAACTATTAACTATTAAGTACTTCTTTAAAGATTGTGGTAGCGTGGCCGAGCGGTCTAAGGCGCTGCGTTCAGGTCGCAGTCTCCCCTGGAGGCGTGGGTTCGAATCCCACCGCTGCCAGTTGAGGTTTTAGTTGCTGAATTCCAGTACCGAAACTTCAACACTAGCTCACTCCACTGGTGAGTTACCACAAGAGGCATATTCTGTGCCTGTGGACATAACCCATCCTCTGCCTAGGCTGTAGATGACCTACCATTCCTTTTGAAGAGTTTAACTCTGGGAACACCAATCACATTTCCTAACAACCTCCTCAATTGTAGCCTTGTCTGCTTTGCCTGCTTAGAGTTAAGAGCAAAGCGTAGGCATCAGCTGAATACAGTATTACCAGGTAGTGTGGCCGAGTGGTCTAAGGCGCTCGATTTAGGCTCCAGTCTCTCTGGAGGCGTGGGTTCAAATCCCACCACTGCCACAAATGTGCAAACTTTGGTTTCACATGTCTGGGACTTCTGCAGATGCCCAATAGCCAAGTCAGAAAGGAACTAATCTGAGTTCCCAGACTTTTTGGCCACTAGGGGGGCGAGAAAGAAAGTCACTAATCTCTGGAGATGAATTCACCGTAATATCAGTTTGCTCGTAATGGATGTCTACACTCAGCTTTCACTTGACTATACATTCTGTACATTTGGCTAACAATTTGCACTGCATAAATACCTAATCTATAGAGATTGTAGGTTCAATTTCCATCTTGCATAATAGCTCAGAGCAGAGTGGCGCAGCGGAAGCGTGCTGGGCCCATAACCCAGAGGTCGATGGATCGAAACCATCCTCTGCTATCTCTATTGGCAAATCATGTATTCTAGTTCTCAGCACTTACTAACCACAACATCAATCTTCTATCGTTCCGATTTCATGATGTTTCCTATTGATGGCAAATACATGTAGTTTATGTCTTTATGGAGTTGTCGCCTCAAATGCCACCACTGCCAACACTGCTTTATAAATATGCCTTATACACATGTATTAGACCATGAACAAGCTATTTAAATCATTATTTACGAATCACTTCACAAACAATAGAAAAGTAGAATGAGTTGGAAACATGGCTTGTATTGAAAGTCATCAACAAACTATTAAGTATTAAGTACTTCTACGCCTTTTGTGGTAGCGTGGCCGAGAGGTCTAAGGCGCTGCGTTCAGGTCGCAGTCTCCCCTGGAGGCGTGGGTTAGAATCCCACCGCTGCCAGTTGAGGTTTTAGGTTCCAAATTCCAGTACCGAAACTTCAACACTAGCTCACTCCACTGGCGAGTTACCACAAGAGGCATATTCTGTGCCTGTGGACATAATCCATCCTCTGCCAAGGCTGTAGACGACCTACCATTCCTTCTGAAGAGTTTAACTCTGGGAACACCAATCACTTTTCCTGACATCCTCCTCACTTGTGGCCTTGTCTGCTTTGCCTGCTTTGAGTTAAGAGCAAAGAGTAGGCATCATTAAAAACAGTATAACCAGGTAGTGTGGCCGAGTGGTCTAAGGCGCTGGATTAAGGCTCCAGTCTCTCTGGAGGCGTGGGTTCAAATCCCACCACTGCCACAAATGTGCAAACTTTGGTTTCACATGTCTGGGACTTCTGCAGATGCCCAATAGCTACGTCAGAAAGGAACTAATCTGAGTTCCCAGACTTTTTGGCCACTAGGGGGGCGAGAAAGAAAGTCACTAATCTCTGGAGATGAATTCACCGTAATATCAGTTTGCTCGTATATGGATGTCTACACTCAGGTTTCACTTGACTATACATTCTGTACATTTGGCTAACAATTTGCACTGCATAAATACCTAATCTATAGAGATTGTAGGTTCCATTTCCATCTTGCATAACATCTCAGAGCAGAGTGGCGCAGCGGAAGCGTGCTGGGCCCATAACCCAGAGGTCGATGGATCGAAACCATCCTCTGCTATCTCTATTGGCAAATCATGTATTCTAGTTCTCAGCACTTACTAAACACAACAACAATCTGCTATCGTTCCGATTTCATGATGTTTCCTATTGATGGCAATACATGTAGTTTATGTCTTTATGGAGTTGTCGCCTCAAATGCCACCACTGCCAACACTGCTTTATAAATATGCCTCATACACATGTATTAGACCATGAACAAGCTATTTAAATCATGATTTACACTCACTTCACAAACAATAGAAAAGTAGGATGAGTTGGAAACATGGCTTGTATTGAAAGTCATTAACAAACTATTAACTATTAAGTACTTCTTTAAAGATTGTGGTAGCGTGGCCGAGCGGTCTAAGGCGCTGCGTTCAGGTCGCAATTTCCCCTGGAGGCGTGGGTTCGAATCCCACCGCTGCCAGTTGAGGTTTTAGTTGCTGAATTACAGTACCGAAACTTCAACACTAGCTCACTCCACTGGCGAGTTACCACAAGAGGCATATTCTGTGCCTGTGGACATAATCCATCCTCTGCCAAGGCTGTAGACGACCTACCATTCCTTCTGAAGAGTTTAACTCTGGGAACACCAATCACTTTTCCTGACATCCTCCTCACTTGTGGCCTTGTCTGCTTTGCCTGCTTTGAGTTAAGAGCAAAGAGTAGGCATCATCTAAACACAGTATAACCAGGTAGTGTGGCCGAGTGGTCTAAGGCGCTGGATTAAGGCTCCAGTCTCTCTGGAGGCGTGGGTTCAAATCCCACCACTGCCACAAATGTGCAAACTTTGGTTTCACATGTCTGGGACTTCTGCAGATGCCCAATAGCTACGTCAGAAAGGAACTAATCTGAGTTCCCAGACTTTTTGGCCACTAGGGGGCGAGAAAGAAAGTCACTAATCTCTGGAGATGAATTCACCGTAATATCAGTTTGCTCGTATATGGATGTCTACACTCAGGTTTCACTTGACTATACATTCTGTACATTTGGCTAACAATTTGCACTGCATAAATACCTAATCTATAGAGATTGTAGGTTCCATTTCCATCTTGCATAATAGCTCAGAGCAGAGTGGCGCAGCGGAAGCGTGCTGGGCCCATAACCCAGAGGTCGATGGATCGAAACCATCCTCTGCTATCTCTATTGGCAAATCATGTATTCTAGTTCTCAGCACTTACTAAACACAACAACAATCTGCTATCGTTCCGATTTCATGATGTTTCCTATTGATGGCAAATACATGTAGTTTATGTCTTTATGGAGTTGTCGCCTCAAATGCCACCACTGCCAACACTGCTTTATAAATATGCCTCATACACATGTATTAGACCATGAACAAGCTATTTAAATCATGATTTACACTCACTTCACAAACAATAGAAAAGTAGGATGAGTTGGAAACATGGCTTGTATTGAAAGTCATTAACAAACTATTAACTATTAAGTACTTCTTTAAAGATTGTGGTAGCGTGGCCGAGCGGTCTAAGGCGCTGCGTTCAGGTCGCAATTTCCCCTGGAGGCGTGGGTTCGAATCCCACCGCTGCCAGTTGAGGTTTTAGTTGCTGAATTACAGTACCGAAACTTCAACACTAGCTCACTCCACTGGCGAGTTACCACAAGAGGCATATTCTGTGCCTGTGGACATAATCCATCCTCTGCCAAGGCTGTAGACGACCTACCATTCCTTCTGAAGAGTTTAACTCTGGGAACACCAATCACTTTTCCTGACATCCTCCTCACTTGTGGCCTTGTCTGCTTTGCCTGCTTTGAGTTAAGAGCAAAGAGTAGGCATCATCTAAACACAGTATAACCAGGTAGTGTGGCCGAGTGGTCTAAGGCGCTGGATTAAGGCTCCAGTCTCTCTGGAGGCGTGGGTTCAAATCCCACCACTGCCACAAATGTGCAAACTTTGGTTTCACATGTCTGGGACTTCTGCAGATGCCCAATAGCTACGTCAGAAAGGAACTAATCTGAGTTCCCAGACTTTTTGGCCACTAGGGGGCGAGAAAGAAAGTCACTAATCTCTGGAGATGAATTCACCGTAATATCAGTTTGCTCGTATATGGATGTCTACACTCAGGTTTCACTTGACTATACATTCTGTACATTTGGCTAACAATTTGCACTGCATAAATACCTAATCTATAGAGATTGTAGGTTCCATTTCCATCTTGCATAATAGCTCAGAGCAGAGTGGCGCAGCGGAAGCGTGCTGGGCCCATAACCCAGAGGTCGATGGATCGAAACCATCCTCTGCTATCTCTATTGGCAAATCATGTATTCTAGTTCTCAGCACTTACTAAACACAACAACAATCTGCTATCGTTCCGATTTCATGATGTTTCCTATTGATGGCAAATACATGTAGTTTATGTCTTTATGGAGTTGTCGCCTCAAATGCCACCACTGCCAACACTGCTTTATAAATATGCCTCATACACATGTATTAGACCATGAACAAGCTATTTAAATCATGATTTACACTCACTTCACAAACAATAGAAAAGTAGGATGAGTTGGAAACATGGCTTGTATTGAAAGTCATTAACAAACTATTAACTATTAAGTACTTCTTTAAAGATTGTGGTAGCGTGGCCGAGCGGTCTAAGGCGCTGCGTTCAGGTCGCAGTCTCCCCTGGAGGCGTGGGTTCGAATCCCACCGCTGCCAGTTGAGGTTTTAGTTGCTGAATTCCAGTACCGAAACTTCAACACTAGCTCACTCCCCTGGTGAGTTACCACAAGAGGCATATTCTGTGCCTGTGGACATAACCCATCCTCTGCCTAGGCTGTAGATGACCTACCATTCCTTTTGAAGAGTTTAACTCTGGGAACACCAATCACATTTCCTGACAACCTCCTCAATTGTAGCCTTGTCTGCTTTGCCTGCTTAGAGTTAAGAGCAAAGAGTAGGCATCAGCTGAATACAGTATTACCAGGTAGTGTGGCCGAGTGGTCTAAGGCGCTGGATTTAGGCTCCAGTCTCTCTGGAGGCGTGGGTTCAAATCCCACCACTGCCACAAATATGCAAACTTTGGTTTCACATGTCTGGGACTTCTGCAGATGCCCAATAGCCAAGTCAGAAAGGAACTAATCTGAGTTCCCAGACTTTTTGGCCACTAGGGGGGCGAGAAAGAAAGTCACTAATCTCTGGAGATGAATTCACCGTAATATCAGTTTGCTCGTAATGGATGTCTACACTCAGCTTTCACTTGACTATACATTCTGTACATTTGGCTAACAATTTGCACTGCATAAATACCTAATCTATAGAGATTGTAGGTTCCATTTCCATCTTGCATAATAGCTCAGAGCAGAGTGGCGCAGCGGAAGCGTGCTGGGCCCATAACCCAGAGGTCGATGGATCGAAACCATCCTCTGCTATCTCTATTGGCAAATCATGTATTCTAGTTCTCAGCACTTACTAAACACAACAACAATCTGCTATCGTTCCGATTTCATGATGTTTCCTATTGATGGCAAATACATGTAGTTTATGTCTTTATGGAGTTGTCGCCTCAAATGCCACCACTGCCAACACTGCTTTATAAATATGCCTCATACACATGTATTAGACCATGAACAAGCTATTTAAATCATGATTTACACTCACTTCACAAACAATAGAAAAGTAGGATGAGTTGGAAACATGGCTTGTATTGAAAGTCATTAACAAACTATTAACTATTAAGTACTTCTTTAAAGATTGTGGTAGCGTGGCCGAGCGGTCTAAGGCGCTGCGTTCAGGTAGCAGTCTCCCCTGGAGGCGTGGGTTCGAATCCCACCGCTGCCAGTTGAGGTTTTAGTTGCTGAATTCCAGTACCGAAACTTCAACACTAGCTCACTCCCCTGGTGAGTTACCACAAGAGGCATATTCTGTGCCTGTGGACATAACCCATCCTCTGCCTAGGCTGTAGATGACCTACCATTCCTTTTGAAGAGTTTAACTCTGGGAACACCAATCACATTTCCTGACAACCTCCTCAATTGTAGCCTTGTCTGCTTTGCCTGCTTAGAGTTAAGAGCAAAGAGTAGGCATCAGCTGAATACAGTATTACCAGGTAGTGTGGCCGAGTGGTCTAAGGCGCTGGATTTAGGCTCCAGTCTCTCTGGAGGCGTGGGTTCAAATCCCACCACTGCCACAAATATGCAAACTTTGGTTTCACATGTCTGGGACTTCTGCAGATGCCCAATAGCCAAGTCAGAAAGGAACTAATCTGAGTTCCCAGACTTTTTGGCCACTAGGGGGGCGAGAAAGAAAGTCACTAATCTCTGGAGATGAATTCACCGTAATATCAGTTTGCTCGTAATGGATGTCTACACTCAGCTTTCACTTGACTATACATTCTGTACATTTGGCTAACAATTTGCACTGCATAAATACCTAATCTATAGAGATTGTAGGTTCCATTTCCATCTTGCATAATAGCTCAGAGCAGAGTGGCGCAGCGGAAGCGTGCTGGGCCCATAACCCAGAGGTCGATGGATCGAAACCATCCTCTGCTATCTCTATTGGCAAATCATGTATTCTAGTTCTCAGCACTTACTAAACACAACAACAATCTGCTATCGTTCCGATTTCATGATGTTTCCTATTGATGGCAAATACATGTAGTTTATGTCTTTATGGAGTTGTCGCCTCAAATGCCACCACTGCCAACACTGCTTTATAAATATGCCTCATACACATGTATTAGACCATGAACAAGCTATTTAAATCATGATTTACACTCACTTCACAAACAATAGAAAAGTAGGATGAGTTGGAAACATGGCTTGTATTGAAAGTCATTAACAAACTATTAACTATTAAGTACTTCTTTAAAGATTGTGGTAGCGTGGCCGAGCGGTCTAAGGCGCTGCGTTCAGGTAGCAGTCTCCCCTGGAGGCGTGGGTTCGAATCCCACCGCTGCCAGTTGAGGTTTTAGTTGCTGAATTCCAGTACCGAAACTTCAACACTAGCTCACTCCCCTGGTGAGTTACCACAAGAGGCATATTCTGTGCCTGTGGACATAACCCATCCTCTGCCTAGGCTGTAGATGACCTACCATTCCTTTTGAAGAGTTTAACTCTGGGAACACCAATCACATTTCCTGACAACCTCCTCAATTGTAGCCTTGTCTGCTTTGCCTGCTTAGAGTTAAGAGCAAAGAGTAGGCATCAGCTGAATACAGTATTACCAGGTAGTGTGGCCGAGTGGTCTAAGGCGCTCGATTTAGGCTCCAGTCTCTCTGGAGGCGTGGGTTCAAATCCCACCACTGCCACAAATGTGCAAACTTTGGTTTCACATGTCTGGGACTTCTGCAGATGCCCAATAGCCAAGTCAGAAAGGAACTAATCTGAGTTCCCAGACTTTTTGGCCACTAGGGGGGCGAGAAAGAAAGTCACTAATCTCTGGAGATGAATTCACCGTAATATCAGTTTGCTCGTAATGGATGTCTACACTCAGCTTTCACTTGACTATACATTCTGTACATTTGGCTAACAATTTGCACTGCATAAATACCTAATCTATAGAGATTGTAGGTTCCATTTCCATCTTGCATAATAGCTCAGAGCAGAGTGGCGCAGCGGAAGCGTGCTGGGCCCATAACCCAGAGGTCGATGGATCGAAACCATCCTCTGCTATCTCTATTGGCAAATCATGTATTCTAGTTCTCAGCACTTACTAACCACAACATCAATCTGCTATCGTTCCGATTTCATGATGTTTCCTATTGATGGCAAATACATGTAGTTTATGTCTTTATGGAGTTGTCGCCTCAAATGCCACCACTGCCAACACTGCTTTATAAATATGCCTTATACACATGTATTAGACCATGAACAAGCTATTTAAATCATGATTTACACTCACTTCACAAACAATAGAAAAGTAGGATGAGTTGGAAACATGGCTTGTATTGAAAGTCATCAACAAACTATTAACTATTAAGTACTTCTTTAAAGATTGTGGTAGCGTGGCCGAGCGGTCTAAGGCTCTGCGTTCAGGTCGCAGTCTCCCCTGGAGGCGTGGGTTCGAATCCCACCGCTGCCAGTTGAGGTTTTAGTTGCTGAATTCCAGTACCGAAACTTCAACACTAGCTCACTCCCCTGGTGAGTTACCACAAGAGGCATATTCTGTGCCTGTGGACATAACCCATCCTCTGCCTAGGCTGTAGATGACCTACCATTCCTTTTGAAGAGTTTAACTCTGGGAACACCAATCACATTTCCTGACAACCTCCTCAATTGTAGCCTTGTCTGCTTTGCCTGCTTAGAGTTAAGAGCAAAGAGTAGGCATCAGCTGAATACAGTATTACCAGGTAGTGTGGCCGAGTGGTCTAAGGCGCTCGATTTAGGCTCCAGTCTCTCTGGAGGCGTGGGTTCAAATCCCACCACTGCCACAAATGTGCAAACTTTGGTTTCACATGTCTGGGACTTCTGCAGATGCCCAATAGCCAAGTCAGAAAGGAACTAATCTGAGTTCCCAGACTTTTTGGCCACTAGGGGGGCGAGAAAGAAAGTCACTAATCTCTGGAGATGAATTCACCGTAATATCAGTTTGCTCGTAATGGATGTCTACACTCAGCTTTCACTTGACTATACATTCTGTACATTTGGCTAACAATTTGCACTGCATAAATACCTAATCTATAGAGATTGTAGGTTCCATTTCCATCTTGCATAATAGCTCAGAGCAGAGTGGCGCAGCGGAAGCGTGCTGGGCCCATAACCCAGAGGTCGATGGATCGAAACCATCCTCTGCTATCTCTATTGGCAAATCATGTATTCTAGTTCTCAGCACTTACTAACCACAACATCAATCTGCTATCGTTCCGATTTCATGATGTTTCCTATTGATGGCAAATACATGTAGTTTATGTCTTTATGGAGTTGTCGCCTCAAATGCCACCACTGCCAACACTGCTTTATAAATATGCCTTATACACATGTATTAGACCATGAACAAGCTATTTAAATCATGATTTACACTCACTTCACAAACAATAGAAAAGTAGGATGAGTTGGAAACATGGCTTGTATTGAAAGTCATCAACAAACTATTAACTATTAAGTACTTCTTTAAAGATTGTGGTAGCGTGGCCGAGCGGTCTAAGGCTCTGCGTTCAGGTCGCAGTCTCCCCTGGAGGCGTGGGTTCGAATCCCACCGCTGCCAGTTGAGGTTTTAGTTGCTGAATTCCAGTACCGAAACTTCAACACTAGCTCACTCCACTGGTGAGTTACCACAAGAGGCATATTCTGTGCCTGTGGACATAACCCATCCTCTGCCTAGGCTGTAGATGACCTACCATTCCTTTTGAAGAGTTTAACTCTGGGAACACCAATCACATTTCCTGACAACCTCCTCAATTGTAGCCTTGTCTGCTTTGCCTGCTTAGAGTTAAGAGCAAAGAGTAGGCATCAGCTGAATACAGTATTACCAGGTAGTGTGGCCCAGTGGTCTAAGGCGCTGGATTTAGGCTCCAGTCTCTCTGGAGGCGTGGGTTCAAATCCCACCACTGCCACAAATGTGCAAACTTTGGTTTCACATGTCTGGGACTTCTGCAGATGCCCAATAGCTACGTCAGAAAGGAACTAATCTGAGTTCCCAGACTTTTTGGCCACTAGGGGGCGAGAAAGAAAGTCACTAATCTCTGGAGATGAATTCACCGTAATATCAGTTTGCTCGTATATGGATGTCTACACTCAGGTTTCACTTGACTATACATTCTGTACATTTGGCTAACAATTTGCACTGCATAAATACCTAATCTATAGAGATTGTAGGTTCCATTTCCATCTTGCATAATAGCTCAGAGCAGAGTGGCGCAGCGGAAGCGTGCTGGGCCCATAACCCAGAGGTCGATGGATCGAAACCATCCTCTGCTATCTCTATTGGCAAATCATGTATTCTAGTTCTCAGCACTTACTAAACACAACAACAATCTGCTATCGTTCCGATTTCCAGGTGGAGCGAGATCAATTCGTGGCGGCGACGACTCGCCACGACCTATTTTTTTACGCCATGACGTATTCTTCATTATCCGCCGTGGCGAGTACAGAATCCGCCATGGCGAGTACAGAATCCGCCATGGCGACGACTCGCCACGACCTATTTTTTTACGCCATGACGTATTCTTCATTATCCGCCGTGGCGAGTACAGAATCCGCCATTGTTTATTTTTTTTTTGCGTGCCGTGGTGCAGGTTTTATTGGCCTACTAGTACTATTCTCGGAATTATTTCATCCTCTTGTAGCGTAACGGTTAGCGCTCTCGCCCCTATAGTCAAGGCACTGTGCCGGGCCAGGTTCGATTCTTGCAAAAAACAAACTTTTTTTTTTTAAAGTTATTTTTTTACCCGTACATACAGTGTGTGTGCGTGCGTGCGTATACAGTGTGCGTGCGTGTATGCGTGCGTGCGTATACAGTGTGTGTGCGTGCGTGCTTCATCGTATTTATTATTATTATTATTATTATTAATATGCAGGTAATAATAATAAATACGATGAAGCACGCACGCACGCACGCACACACACACTGTATACGCACGCATACACGCACGCACACTGTATACGCACGCACGCACACACACTGTATATGCGTGCGTGCGTGCTTCATCGTATGTATTATTATTACCTGCATATTAATAATAATAATAATAATAATAAATACGATGAAGCACGCACGCACACACACTGTATACGCACGCACGCATACACGCACGCACACTGTATACGCACGCACGCACACACACTGTATGTACGGGTAAAAAAATAACTTTAAAAAAAAAAAGTTTGTTTTTTGCAAGAATCGAACCTGGCCCGGCACAGTGCCTTGACTATAGGGGCGAGAGCGCTAACCGTTACGCTACAAGAGGATGAAATAATTCCGAGAATAGTACTAGTAGGACAATAAAACCTGCACCACGGCACGCAAAAAAAAAATAAACAATGGCGGATTCTGTAGGCTACTCGCCACGGCGGATAATGACGAATACGTCATGGCGTAAAAAAATAGGTCGTGGCGAGTCGTCGCCATGGCGGATTCTGTACTCGCCATGGCGGATTCTGTACTCGCCACGGCGGATAATGAAGAATACGTCATGGCGTAAAAAAATAGGTCGTGGCGAGTCGTCACCGCCACGAATTGATCTCGCTGTCTCTCCCGATTTCATGATGTTTCCTATTGATGGCAATACATGTAGTTTATGTCTTTATGGAGTTGTCGCCTCAAATGCCACCACTGCCAACACTGCTTTATAAATATGCCTCATACACATGTATTAGACCATGAACAAGCTATTTAAATCATGATTTACACTCACTTCACAAACAATAGAAAAGTAGGATGAGTTGGAAACATGGCTTGTATTGAAAGTCATTAACAAACTATTAACTATTAAGTACTTCTTTAAATATTGTGGTAGCGTGGCCGAGCGGTCTAAGGCGCTGCGTTCAGGTCGCAATTTCCCCTGGAGGCGTGGGTTCGAATCCCACCGCTGCCAGTTGAGGTTTTAGTTGCTGAATTACAGTACCGAAACTTCAACACTAGCTCACTCCACTGGCGAGTTACCACAAGAGGCATATTCTGTGCCTGTGGACATAACCCATCCTCTGCCAAGGCTGTAGATGACCTACCATTCCTTTTGAAGAGTTTAACTCTGGGAACACCAATCACATTTCCTGACAACCTCCTCAATTGTAGCCTTGTCTGCTTTGCCTGCTTAGAGTTAAGAGCAAAGAGTAGGCATCAGCTGAATACAGTATTACCAGGTAGTGTGGCCGAGTGGTCTAAGGCGCTGGATTTAGGCTCCAGTCTCTCTGGAGGCGTGCGTTCAAATCCCACCACTGCCACAAATGTGCAAACTTTGGTTTCACATGTCTGGGACTTCTGCAGATGCCCAATAGCCAAGTCAGAAAGGAACTAATCTGAGTTCCCAGACCTTTTGGCCACTAGGGGGGCGAGAAAGAAAGTCACTAATCTCTGGAGATGAATTCACCGTAATATCAGTTTGCTCGTAATGGATGTCTACACTCAGCTTTCACTTGACTATACATTCTGTACATTTGGCTAACAATTTGCACTGCATAAATACCTAATCTATAGAGATTGTAGGTTCCATTTCCATCTTGCATAATAGCTCAGAGCAGAGTGGCGCAGCGGAAGCGTGCTGGGCCCATAACCCAGAGGTCGATGGATCGAAACCATCCTCTGCTATCTCTATTGGCAAATCATGTATTCTAGTTCTCAGCACTTACTAAACACAACATCAATCTGCTATCGTTCCGATTTCATGATGTTTCCTATTGATGGCAAATACATGTAGTTTATGTCTTTATGGAGTTGTCGCCTCAAATGCCACCACTGCCAACACTGCTTTATAAATATGCCTCATACACATGTATTAGACCATGAACAAGCTATTTAAATCATGATTTACACTCACTTCACAAACAATAGAAAAGTAGGATGAGTTGGAAACATGGCTTGTATTGAAAGTCATCAACAAACTATTAACTATTAAGTACTTCTTTAAAGATTGTGGTAGCGTGGCCGAGCGGTCTAAGGCGCTGCGTTCAGGTCGCAGTCTCCCCTGGAGGCGTGGGTTCGAATCCCACCGCTGCCAGTTGAGGTTTTAGTTGCTGAATTACAGTACCGAAACTTCAACACTAGCTCACTCCACTGGTGAGTTACCACAAGAGGCATATTCTGTGCCTGTGGACATAACCCATCCTCTGCCAAGGCTGTAGATGACCTACCATTCCTTTTGAAGAGTTTAACTCTGGGAACACCAATCACATTTCCTGACAACCTCCTCAATTGTAGCCTTGTCTGCTTTGCCTGCTTAGAGTTAAGAGCAAAGAGTAGGCATCAGCTGAATACAGTATTACCAGGTAGTGTGGCCGAGTGGTCTAAGGCGCTGGATTTAGGCTCCAGTCTCTCTGGAGGCGTGGGTTCAAATCCCACCACTGCCACAAATGTACAAACTTTGGTTTCACATGTCTGGGACTTCTGCAGATGCCCAATTGCTACGTCAGAAAGGAACTAATCTGAGTTCCCAGACTTTTTGGCCACTAGGGGGCGAGAAAGAAAGTCACTAATCTCTGGAGATGAATTCACCGTAATATCAGTTTGCTCGTATATGGATGTCTACACTCAGGTTTCACTTGACTATACATTCTGTACATTTGGCTAACAATTTGCACTGCATAAATACCTAATCTATAGAGATTGTAGGTTCCATTTCCATCTTGCATAATAGCTCAGAGCAGAGTGGCGCAGCGGAAGCGTGCTGGGCCCATAACCCAGAGGTCGATGGATCGAAACCATCCTCTGCTATCTCTATTGGCAAATCATGTATTCTAGTTCTCAGCACTTACTAAACACAACATCAATCTGCTATCGTTCCGATTTCATGATGTTTCCTATTGATGGCAAATACATGTAGTTTATGTCTTTATGGAGTTGTCGCCTCAAATGCCACCACTGCCAACACTGCTTTATAAATATGCCTCATACACATGTATTAGACCATGAACAAGCTATTTAAATCATGATTTACACTCACTTCACAAACAATAGAAAAGTAGGATGAGTTGGAAACATGGCTTGTATTGAAAGTCATCAACAAACTATTAACTATTAAGTACTTCTTTAAAGATTGTGGTAGCGTGGCCGAGCGGTCTAAGGCGCTGCGTTCAGGTCGCAGTCTCCCCTGGAGGCGTGGGTTCGAATCCCACCGCTGCCAGTTGAGGTTTTAGTTGCTGAATTCCAGTACCGAAACTTCAACACTAGCTCACTCCACTGGTGAGTTACCACAAGAGGCATATTCTGTGCCTGTGGACATAACCCATCCTCTGCCTAGGCTGTAGATGACCTACCATTCCTTTTGAAGAGTTTAACTCTGGGAACACCAATCACATTTCCTGACAACCTCCTCAATTGTAGCCTTGTCTGCTTTGCCTGCTTAGAGTTAAGAGCAAAGAGTAGGCATCAGCTGAATACAGTATTACCAGGTAGTGTGGCCGAGTGGTCTAAGGCGCTGGATTTAAGCTCCAGTCTCTCTAGAGGCGTGGGTTCAAATCCCACCACTGCCACAAATGTGCAAACTTTGGTTTCACATGTCTGGGACTTCTGCAGATGCCCAATAGCCAAGTCAGAAAGGAACTAATCTGATTTCCCAGATTTTTTGGCCACTAGGGGGCGAGAAAGAAAGTCACTAATCTCTGGAGATGAATTCACCGTAATATCAGTTTGCTCGTAATGGATGTCTACACTCAGCTTTCACTTGACTATACATTCTGTACATTTGGCTAACAATTTGCACTGCATAAATACCTAATCTATAGAGATTGTAGGTTCCATTTCCATCTTACATAATAGCTCAGAGCAGAGTGGCGCAGCGGAAGCGTGCTGGGCCCATAACCCAGAGGTCGATGGATCGAAACCATCCTCTGCTATCTCTATTGGCAAATCATGTATTCTAGTTCTCAGCACTTACTAAACACAACATCAATCTGCTATCGTTCCGATTTCATAATGTTTCCTATTGATGGCAAATACATGTAGTTTATGTCTTTATGGAGTTGTCGCCTCAAATGCCACCACTGCCAACACTGCTTTATAAATATGCCTCATACACATGTATTAGACCATGAACAAGCTATTTAAATCATGATTTACACTCACTTCACAAACAATAGAAAAGTAGGATGAGTTGGAAACATGGCTTGTATTGAAAGTCATTAACAAACTATTAACTATTAAGTACTTCTTTAAAGATTGTGTTAGCATGGCCGAGCGTTCTAAGGCGCTGAGTTCAGGTCGCAATTTCACCTGGAGGCGTGGGTTCGAATCCCACCGCTGCCAGTTGAGGTTTTAGTTGCTGAATTACAGTACCGAAACTTCAACACTAGCTCACTCCACTGGCGAGTTACCACAAGAGGCATATTCTGTGCCTGTGGACATAACCCATCCTCTGCCAAGGCTGTAGATGACCTACCAATCCTTTTGAAGAGTTTAACTCTGGGAACACCAATCACATTTCCTGACAACCTCCTCAATTGTAGCCTTGTCTGCTTTGCCTGCTTAGAGTTAAGAGCAAAGAGTAGGCATCAGCTGAATACAGTATTACCAGGTAGTGTGGCCGAGTGGTCTAAGGCGCTGGATTTAGGCTCCAGTCTCTCTGGAGGCGTGGGTTCAAATCCCACCACTGCCACAAATGTGCAAACTTTGGTTTCACATGTCTGGGACATCTGCAGATGCCCAATAGCTACGTCAGAAAGGAACTAATCTGAGTTCCCAGACTTTTTGGCCACTAGGGGGCGAGAAAGAAAGTCACTAATCTCTGGAGATGAATTCACCGTAATATCAGTTTGCTCGTAATGGATGTCTACACTCAGCTTTCACTTGACTATACATTCTGTACATTTGGCTAACAATTTGCACTGCATAAATACCTAATCTATAGAGATTGTAGGTTCCATTTCCATCTTGCATAATAGCTCAGAGCAGAGTGGCGCAGCGGAAGCGTGCTGGCCCCATAACCCAGAGGTCGATGGATCGAAACCATCCTCTGCTATCTCTATTGGCAAATCATGTATTCTATTTCTCAGCACTTACTAAACACAACATCAATCTGCTATCATTCCGATTTCATGATGTTTCCTATTGATGGCAAATACATGTAGTTTATGTCTTTATGGAGTTGTCGCCTCAAATGCCACCACTGCCAACCCTGCTTCATAAATATGCCTCATACACATGTATTAGACCATGAACAAGCTATTTAAATCATGATTTACACTCACTTCACAAACAATAGAAAAGTAGGATGAGTTGGAAACATGGCTTGTATTGAAAGTCATCAACAAACTATTAACTATTAAGTACTTCTTTAAAGATTGTGGTAGCGTGGCCGAGCGGTCTAAGGCGCTGCGTTCAGGTCGCAGTCTCCCCTGGAGTCGTGGGTTCGAATCCCACTGTCAGTTGAGGTTTTAGTTGCTGAATTCCAGTCCCGAAACTTCAACACTAGCTCACTCCACTGGTGAGTTACCACAAGAGGCATATTCTGTGCCTGTGGACATAACCCATCCTCTGCCTAGGCTGTAGATGACCTACCATTCCTTTTGAAGAGTTTAACTCTGGGAACACCAATCACATTTCCTGACAACCTCCTCAATTGTAGCCGTGTCTGCTTTGCCTGCTTAGAGTTAAGAGCAAAGAGTAGGCATCAGCTGAATACAGTATTACCAGGTAGTGTGGCCGAGTGGTCTAAGGCGCTGGATTAAGGCTCCAGTCTCTCTGGAGGCGTGGGTTCAAATCCCACCACTGCCACAAATGTGCAAACTTTGGTTTCACATGTCTGGGACTTCTGCAGATGCCCAATAGCTACGTCAGAAAGGAACTAATCTGAGTTCCCATACTTTTTGGCCACTAGGGGGCGAGAAAGAA
This sequence comes from Protomyctophum bolini, assembly GCF_963924005.1. NCBI lineage: Eukaryota > Metazoa > Chordata > Actinopteri > Myctophiformes > Myctophidae > Protomyctophum > Protomyctophum bolini. Next base: position 37,150,694 of record NC_137882.1, read on the forward strand.
TGTCACTAATCTCTGGAGATGAATTCACCGTAATATCAGTTTGCTCGTATATGGATGTCTACACTCAGGTTTCACTTGACTATACATTCTGTACATTTGGCTAACAATTTGCACTGCATAAATACCTAATCTATAGAGATTGTAGGTTCCATTTCCATCTTGCATAACAGCTCAGAGCAGAGTGGCGCAGCGGAAGCGTGCTGGGCCCATAACCCAGAGGTCGATGGATCGAAACCATCCTCTGCTATCTCTATTGGCAAATCATGTATTCTAGTTCTCAGCACTTACTAAACACAACAACAATCTGCTATCGTTCCGATTTCATGATGTTTCCTATTGATGGCAAATACATGTAGTTTATGTCTTTATGGAGTTGTCGCCTCAAATGCCACCACTGCCAACACTGCTTTATAAATATGCCTCATACACATGTATTAGACCATGAACAAGCTATTTAAATCATGATTTACACTCACTTCACAAACAATAGAAAAGTAGGATGAGTTGGAAACATGGCTAGTTTTGAAAGTCATTAACAAACTATTAACTATTAAGTACTTCTTTAAAGATTGTGGTAGCGTGGCCGAGCGGTCTAAGGCGCTGTGTTCAGGTCGCAGTCTCCCCTGGAGGCGTGCGTTCGAATCCCACCGCTGCCAGTTGAGGTTTTAGTTGCTGAATTACAGTACCGAAACTTCAACACTAGCTCACTCCACTGGTGAGTTACCACAAGAGGCATATTCTGTGCCTGTGGACATAACCCATCCTCTGCCAAGGCTGTAGATGACCTACCATTCCTTTTGAAGAGTTTAACTCTGGGAACACCAATCACATTTCCTGACAACCTCCTCAATTGTAGCCTTGTCTGCTTTGCCTGCTTAGAGTTAAGAGCAAAGAGTAGGCATCAGCTGAATACAGTATTACCAGGTAGTGTGGCCGAGTGGTCTAAGGCGCTGGATTTAAGCTCCAGTCTCTCTGGAGGCGTGGGTTCAAATCCCACCACTGCCACAAATGTGCAAACTTTGGTTTCACATGTCTGGGACTTCTGCAGATGCCCAATAGCCAAGTCAGAAAGGAACTAATCTGATTTCCCAGACTTTTTGGCCACTAGGGGGCGAGAAAGAAAGTCACTAATCTCTGGAGATGAATTCACCGTAATATCCAGGTGGAGCGAGATCAATTCGTGGCGGTGACGACTCGCCACGACCTATTTTTTTACGCCATGACGTATTCTTCATTATCCGCCATGGCAGAACAAAATCCGCCGTGGCGAGTACAGAATCCGCCGTGGCGACGACTCGCCACGACCTATTTTTTTACGCCATGACGTATTCTTCATTATCCGCCATGGCAGAACAGAATCCGTGGCGAGTACAGAATCCGCCATTGTTTTTTTTTTTTTTGCGTGCCGTGGTGCAGGTTTTATTGTCCTAGTATTACTATTCTCGGAATTATTTCATCCTCTTGTAGCGTAACGGTTAGCGCTCTCGCCCCTATAGTCAAGGCACTGTGCCGGGCCAGGTTCGATTCTTGCAAAAAACAAACTTTTTTTTTTTAAAGTTATTTTTTTACCCGTACATACAGTGTGTGTGCGTGCGTGCGTATACAGTGTGCGTGCGTGTATGCGTGCGTGCGTATACAGTGTGTGTGTGTGTGTGTGTGTGTGCGTGCGTGCTTCATCGTATTTATTATTATTATTATTATTATTAATATGCAGGTAATAATAATAAATACGATGAAGCACGCACGCACGCATATACAGTGTGTGTGCGTGCGTGCGTATACAGTGTGCGTGCGTGTATGCGTGCGTATACAGTGTGTGTGTGCGTGCGTGCGTGCGTGCTTCATCGTATTTATTATTATTACCTGCATATTAATAATAATAATAATAATAATAAATACGATGAAGCACGCACGCACACACACTGTATACGCACGCACGCACACACACTGTATATGCGTGCGTGCGTGCTTCATCGTATTTATTATTATTACCTGCATATTAATAATAATAATAATAATAATAAATACGATGAAGCACGCACGCACACACACACACACACACACACACTGTATACGCACGCACGCATACACGCACGCACACTGTATACGCACGCACGCACACACACTGTATGTACGGGTAAAAAAATAACTTTAAAAAAAAAAAGTTTGTTTTTTGAAAGAATCAAACCTGGCCCGGCACAGAGCCTTGACTATAGGGGCGAGAGCGCTAACCGTTACGCTACAAGAGGATGAAATAATTCCGAGAATAGTAATACTAGGACAATAAAACCTGCACCACGGCACGCAAAATAAAAATAAACAATGGCGGATTCTGTACTCGCCACGGATTCTGTTCTGCCATGGCGGATAATGAAGGATACGTCATGGCGTAAAAAAATAGGTCGTGGCGAGTCGTCACCGCCACGAATTGATCTCGCTGTCTCTCGTAATATCAGTTTGCTCGTAATGGATGTCTACACTCAGCTTTCACTTGACTATACATTCTGTACATTTGGCTAACATTTTGCACTGCATAAATACCTAATCTATAGAGATTGTAGGTTCCATTTCCATCTTGCATAATAGCTCAGAGCAGAGTGGCGCAGCGGAAGCGTGCTGGGCCCATAACCCAGAGGTCGATGGATCGAAACCATCCTCTGCTATCTCTATTGGCAAATCATGTATTCTAGTTCTCAGCACTTACTAAACACAACATCAATCTGCTATCGTTCCGATTTCATGATGTTTCCTATTGATGGCAAATACATGTAGTTTATGTCTTTATGGAGTTGTCGCCTCAAATGCCACCACTGCCAACACTGCTTTATAAATATGCCTCATACACATGTATTAGACCATGAACAAGCTATTTAAATCATGATTTACACTCACTTCACAAACAATAGAAAAGTAGGATGAGTTGGAAACATGGCTTGTATTGAAAGTCATCAACAAACTATTAACTATTAAGTACTTCTTTAAAGATTGTGGTAGCGTGGCCGAGCGGTCTAAGGCGCTGCGTTCAGGTCGCAGTCTCCCCTGGAGGCGTGGGTTCGAATCCCACCGCTGCCAGTTGAGGTTTTAGTTGCTGAATTCCAGTACCGAAACTTCAACACTAGCTCACTCCACTGGTGAGTTACCACAAGAGGCATATTCTGTGCCTGTGGACATAACCCATCCTCTGCCTAGGCTGTAGATGACCTACCATTCCTTTTGAAGAGTTTAACTCTGGGAACACCAATCACATTTCCTGACAACCTCCTCAATTGTAGCCTTGTCTGCTTTGCCTGCTTAGAGTTAAGAGCAAAGAGTAGGCATCAGCTGAATACAGTATTACCAGGTAGTGTGGCCCAGTGGTCTAAGGCGCTGGATTTAGGCTCCAGTCTCTCTGGAGGCGTGGGTTCAAATCCCACCACTGCCACAAATGTGCAAACTTTGGTTTCACATGTCTGGGACTTCTGCAGATGCCCAATAGCTACGTCAGAAAGGAACTAATCTGAGTTCCCATACTTTTTGGCCACTAGGGGGCGAGAAAGAAAGTCACTAATCTCTGGAGATGAATTCACCGTAATATCAGTTTGCTCGTATATGGATGTCTACACTCAGGTTTCACTTGACTATACATTCTGTACATTTGGCTAACAATTTGCACTGCATAAATACCTAATCTATAGAGATTGTAGGTTCCATTTCCATCTTGCATAATAGCTCAGAGCAGAGTGGCGCAGCGGAAGCGTGCTGGGCCCATAACCCAGAGGTCGATGGATCGAAACCATCCTCTGCTATCTCTATTGGCAAATCATGTATTCTAGTTCTCAGCACTTACTAAACACAACAACAATCTGCTATCGTTCCGATTTCATGATTTTTCCTATTGATGGCAAATACATGTAGTTTATGTCTTTATGGAGTTGTCGCCTCAAATGCCACCACTGCCAACACTGCTTTATAAATATGCCTCATACACATGTATTAGACCATGAACAAGCTATTTAAATCATGATTTACACTCACTTCACAAACAATAGAAAAGTAGGATGAGTTGGAAACATGGCTTGTATTGAAAGTCATTAACAAACTATTAACTATGAAGTACTTCTTTAAAGATTGTGGTAGCGTGGCCGAGCGGTCTAAGGCGCTGCGTTCAGGTCGCAGTCTCCCCTGGAGGCGTGGGTTCGAATCCCACCGCTGCCAGTTGAGGTTTTAGTTGCTGAATTACAGTACCGAAACTTCAACACTAGCTCACTCCACTGGTGAGTTACCACAAGAGGCATATTCTGTGCCTGTGGACATAACCCATCCTCTGCCAAGGCTGTAGATGACCTACCATTCCTTTTGAAGAGTTTAACTCTGGGAACACCAATCACATTTCCTGACAACCTCCTCAATTGTAGCCTTGTCTGCTTTGCCTGCCTAGAGTTAAGAGCAAAGAGTAGGCATCAGCTGAATACAGTATTACCAGGTAGTGTGGCCGAGTCGTCTAAGGCGCTGGATTTAGGCTCCAGTCTCTCTGGAGGCGTGGGTTCAAATCCCACCACTGCCACAAATGTGCAAACTTTGGTTTCACATGTCTGGGACTTCTGCAGATGCCCAATAGCCAAGTCAGAAAGGAGTTAATCTGAGTTCCCAGAATTTTGGCCACTAGGGGGGCGAGAAAGAAAGTCACTAATCTCTGGAGATGAATTCACCGTAATATCAGTTTGCTCGTAATGGATGTCTACACTCAGGTTTCACTTGACTATACATTCTGTACATTTGGCTAACAATTTGCACTGCATAAATACCTAATCTATAGAGATTGTAGGTTCCATTTCAATCTTGCATAATAGCTCAGAGCAGAGTGGTGCAGCGGAAGCGTGCTGGGCCCATAACCCAGAGGTCGATGGATCGAAACCATCCTCTGCTATCTCTATTGGCAAATCATGTATTCTAGTTCTCAGCACTTACTAAACACAACATCAATCTGCTATCGTTCCGATTTCATTATGTTTCCTATTGATGGCAAATACATGTAGTTTATGTCTTTATGGAGTTGTCGCCTCAAATGCCACCACTGCCAACACTGCTTTATAAATATGCCTCATACACATGTATTAGACCATGAACAAGCTATTTAAATCATGATTTGCACTCACTTCACAAACAATAGAAAAGTAGGATGAGTTGGAAACATGGCTTGTATTGAAAGTCATTAACAAACTATTAACTATTAAGTACTTCTTTAAAGATTGTGGTAGCGTGGCCGAGCGGTCTAAGGCGCTGCGTTCAGGTCGCAATTTCCCCTGGAGTCGTGGGTTCGAATCCCATCGCTGCCAGTTGAGGTTTTAGTTGCTGAATTAGTACCGAAACTTCAACACTAGCTCACTCCACTGGTGAGTTACCACAAGAGGCATATTCTGTGCCTGTGGACATAACCCATCCTCTGCCTAGGCTGTAGATGACCTACCATTCCTTTTGAAGAGTTTAACTCTGGGAACACCAATCACATTTCCTGACAACCTCCTCAATTGTAGCCTTGTCTGCTTTGCCTGCTTAGAGTTAAGAGCAAAGAGTAGGCATCAGCTGAATACAGTATTACCAGGTAGTGTGGCCCAGTGGTCTAAGGCGCTGGATTTAGGCTCCAGTCTCTCTGGAGGCGTGGGTTCAAATCCCACCACTGCCACAAATGTGCAAACTTTGGTTTCACATGTCTGGGACATCTGCAGATGCCCAATAGCTACGTCAGAAAGGAACTAATCTGAGTTCCCAGACTTTTTGGCCACTAGGGGGCGAGAAAGAAAGTCACTAATCTCTGGAGATGAATTCACCGTAATATCAGTTTGCTCGTATATGGATGTCTACACTCAGCTTTCACTTGACTATACATTCTGTACATTTGGCTAACAATTTGCACTGCATAAATACCTAATCTATAGAGATTGTAGGTTCCATTTCCATCTTGCATAATAGCTCAGAGCAGAGTGGCGCAGCGGAAGCGTGCTGGGCCCATAACCCAGAGGTCGATGGATCGAAACCATCCTCTGCTATCTCTATTGGCAAATCATGTATTCTAGTTCTCAGCACTTACTAAACACAACATCAATCTGCTATCATTCTGATTTCATGATGTTTCCTATTGATGGCAAATACATGTAGTTTATGTCTTTATGGAGTTGTCGCCTCAAATGCCACCACTGCCAACCCTGCTTTATAAATATGCCTCATACACATGTATTAGACCATGAACAAGCTATTTAAATCATGATTTACACTCACTTCACAAACAATAGAAAAGTAGGATGAGTTGGAAACATGGCTTGTATTGAAAGTCATCAACAAACTATTAACTATTAAGTACTTCTTTAAAGATTGTGGTAGCGTGGCCGAGCGGTCTAAGGCGCTGCGTTCAGGTCGCAGTCTCCCCTGGAGGCGTGGGTTCGAATCCCACCGCTGCCAGTTGAGGTTTTAGTTGCTGAATTACAGTACCGAAACTTCAACACTAGCTCACACCACTGGCGAGTTACCACAAGAGGCATATTCTGTGCCTGTGGACATAACCCATCCTCTGCCAAGGCTGTAGATGACCTACCAATCCTTTTGAAGAGTTTAACTCTGGGAACACCAATCACATTTCCTGACAACCTCCTCAATTGTAGCCTTGTCTGCTTTGCCTGCTTAGAGTTAAGAGCAAAGAGTAGGCATCAGCTGAATACAGTATTACCAGGTAGTGTGGCCGAGTGGTCTAAGGCGCTGGATTTAGGCTCCAGTCTCTCTGGAGGCGTGGGTTCAAATCCCACCACTGCCACAAATGTGCAAACTTTGGTTTCACATGTCTGGGACATCTGCAGATGCCCAATAGCTACGTCAGAAAGGAACTAATCTGAGTTCCCAGACTTTTTGGCCACTAGGGGGCGAGAAAGAAAGTCACTAATCTCTGGAGATGAATTCACCGTAATATCAGTTTGCTCGTAATGGATGTCTACACTCAGCTTTCACTTCACTATACATTCTGTACATTTGGCTAACAATTTGCACTGCATAAATACCTAATCTATAGAGATTGTAGGTTCCATTTCCATCTTGCATAATAGCTCAGAGCAGAGTGGCGCAGCGGAAGCGTGCTGGGCCCATAACCCAGAGGTCGATGGATCGAAACCATCCTCTGCTATCTCTATTGGCAAATCATGTATTCTAGTTCTCAGCACTTACTAAACACAACATCAATCTGCTATCATTCCGATTTCATGATGTTTCCTATTGATGGCAAATACATGTAGTTTATGTCTTTATGGAGTTGTCGCCTCAAATGCCACCACTGCCAACCCTGCTTTATAAATATGCCTCATACACATGTATTAGACCATGAACAAGCTATTTAAATCATGATTTACACTCACTTCACAAACAATAGAAAAGTAGGATGAGTTGGAAACATGGCTTGTATTGAAAGTCATCAACAAACTATTAACTATTAAGTACTTCTTTAAAGATTGTGGTAGCGTGGCCGAGTGGTCTAAGGCGCTGCGTTCAGGTCGCAGTCTCCCCTGGAGGCGTGGGTTCGAATCCCACCGCTGCCAGTTGAGGTTTTAGTTGCTGAATTCCAGTCCCGAAACTTCAACACTAGCTCACTCCACTGGTGAGTTACCACAAGAGGCATATTCTGTGCCTGTGGACATAACCCATCCTCTGCCAAGGCTGTAGATGACCTACCATTCCTTTTGAAGAGTTTAACTCTGGGAACACCAATCACATTTCCTGACAACCTCCTCAATTGTAGCCTTGTCTGCTTTGCCTGCTTAGAGTTAAGAGCAAAGAGTAGGCATCAGCTGAATACAGTATTACCAGGTAGTGTGGCCGAGTGGTCTAAGGCGCTGGATTTAAGCTCCAGTCTCTCTGGAGGCGTGGGTTCAAATCCCACCACTGCCACAAATGTGCAAACTTTGGTTTTACATGTCTGGGACTTCTGCAGATGCCCAATAGCCAAGTCAGAAAGGAACTAATCTGATTTCCCAGACTTTTTGGCCACTAGGGGGCGAGAAAGAAAGTCACTAATCTCTGGAGATGAATTCACCGTAATATCAGTTTGCTCGTATATGGATGTCTACACTCAGGTTTCACTTGACTATACATTCTGTACATTTGGCTAACAATTTGCACTGCATAAATACCTAATCTATAGAGATTGTAGGTTCCATTTCCATCTTGCATAATAGCTCAGAGCAGAGTGGCGCAGCGGAAGCGTGCTGGGCCCATAACCCAGAGGTCGATGGATCGAAACCATCCTCTGCTATCTCTATTGGCAAATCATGTATTCTAGTTCTCAGCACTTACTAAACACAACAACAATCTGCTATCGTTCCGATTTCATGATGTTTCCTATTGATGGCAAATACATGTAGTTTATGTCTTTATGGAGTTGTCGCCTCAAATGCCACCACTGCCAACCCTGCTTTATAAATATGCCTCATACACATGTATTAGACCATGAACAAGCTATTTAAATCATGATTTACACTCACTTCACAAACAATAGAAAAGTAGGATGAGTTGGAAACATGGCTTGTATTGAAAGTCATTAACAAACTATTAACTATTAAGTACTTCTTTAAAGATTGTGGTAGCGTGGCCGAGCGGTCTAAGGCGCTGCGTTCAGGTCGCAATTTCCCCTGGAGGCGTGGGTTCGAATCCCACTGCTGCCAGTTGAGGTTTTAGTTGCTGAATTACAGTACCGAAACTTCAACACTAGCTCACTCCACTGGCGAGTTACCACAAGAGGCATATTCTGTGCCTGTGGACATAATCCATCCTCTGCCAAGGCTGTAGACGACCTACCATTCCTTCTGAAGAGTTTAACTCTGGGAACACCAATCACTTTTCCTGACATCCTCCTCACTTGTGGCCTTGTCTGCTTTGCCTGCTTTGAGTTAAGAGCAAAGAGTAGGCATCATCTAAACACAGTATAACCAGGTAGTGTGGCCGAGTGGTCTAAGGCGCTGGATTAAGGCTCCAGTCTCTCTGGAGGCGTGGGTTCAAATCCCACCACTGCCACAAATGTGCAAACTTTGGTTTCACATGTCTGGGACTTCTGCAGATGCCCAATAGCCAAGTCAGAAAGGAACTAATCTGAGTTCCCAGACTTTTTGGCCACTAGGGGGGCGAGAAAGAAAGTCACTAATCTCTGGAGATGAATTCACCGTAATATCAGTTTGCTCGTAATGGATGTCTACACTCAGCTTTCACTTGACTATACATTCTGTACATTTGGCTAACAATTTGCACTGCATAAATACCTAATCTATAGAGATTGTAGGTTCCATTTCCATCTTGCATAATAGCTCAGAGCAGAGTGGCGCAGCGGAAGCGTGCTGGGCCCATAACCCAGAGGTCGATGGATCGAAACCATCCTCTGCTATCTCTATTGGCAAATCATGTATTCTAGTTCTCAGCACTTACTAAACACAACAACAATCTGCTATCGTTCCGATTTCATGATGTTTCCTATTGATGGCAAATACATGTAGTTTATGTCTTTATGGAGTTGTCGCCTCAAATGCCACCACTGCCAACACTGCTTTATAAATATGCCTCATACACATGTATTAGACCATGAACAAGCTATTTAAATCATGATTTACACTCACTTCACAAACAATAGAAAAGTAGGATGAGTTGGAAACATGGCTTGTATTGAAAGTCATTAACAAACTATTAACTATTAAGTACTTCTTTAAATATTGTGGTAGCGTGGCCGAGCGGTCTAAGGCGCTGCGTTCAGGTCGCAATTTCCCCTGGAGGCGTGGGTTCGAATCCCACCGCTGCCAGTTGAGGTTTTAGTTGCTGAATTACAGTACCGAAACTTCAACACTAGCTCACTCCACTGGCGAGTTACCACAAGAGGCATATTCTGTGCCTGTGGACATAACCCATCCTCTGCCAAGGCTGTAGATGACCTACCATTCCTTTTGAAGAGTTTAACTCTGGGAACACCAATCACATTTCCTGACAACCTCCTCAATTGTAGCCTTGTCTGCTTTGCCTGCTTAGAGTTAAGAGCAAAGAGTAGGCATCAGCTGAATACAGTATTACCAGGTAGTGTGGCCGAGTCGTCTAAGGCGCTGGATTTAGGCTCCAGTCTCTCTGGAGGCGTGCGTTCAAATCCCACCACTGCCACAAATGTGCAAACTTTGGTTTCACATGTCTGGGACTTCTGCAGATGCCCAATAGCCAAGTCAGAAAGGAACTAATCTGAGTTCCCAGACCTTTTGGCCACTAGGGGGGCGAGAAAGAAAGTCACTAATCTCTGGAGATGAATTCACCGTAATATCAGTTTGCTCGTAATGGATGTCTACACTCAGCTTTCACTTGACTATACATTCTGTACATTTGGCTAACAATTTGCACTGCATAAATACCTAATCTATAGAGATTGTAGGTTCCATTTCCATCTTGCATAATAGCTCAGAGCAGAGTGGCGCAGCGGAAGCGTGCTGGGCCCATAACCCAGAGGTCGATGGATCTAAACCATCCTCTGCTATCTCTATTGGCAAATCATGTATTCTAGTTCTCAGCACTTACTAAACACAACATCAATCTGCTATCGTTCCGATTTCATGATGTTTCCTATTGATGGCAAATACATGTAGTTTATGTCTTTATGGAGTTGTCGCCTCAAATGCCACCACTGCCAACACTGCTTTATAAATATGCCTCATACACATGTATTAGACCATGAACAAGCTATTTAAATCATGATTTACACTCACTTCACAAACAATAGAAAAGTAGGATGAGTTGGAAACATGGCTTGTATTGAAAGTCATCAACAAACTATTAACTATTAAGTACTTCTTTAAAGATTGTGGTAGCGTGGCCGAGCGGTCTAAGGCGCTACGTTCAGGTCGCAGTCTCCCCTGGAGGCGTGGGTTCGAATCCCACCGCTGCCAGTTGAGGTTTTAGTTGCTGAATTACAGTACCGAAACTTCAACACTAGCTCACTCCACTGGTGAGTTACCACAAGAGGCATATTCTGTGCCTGTGGACATAACCCATCCTCTGCCAAGGCTGTAGATGACCTACCATTCCTTTTGAAGAGTTTAACTCTGGGAACACCAATCACATTTCCTGACAACCTCCTCAATTGTAGCCTTGTCTGCTTTGCCTGCTTAGAGTTAAGAGCAAAGAGTAGGCATCAGCTGAATACAGTATTACCAGGTAGTGTGGCCGAGTGGTCTAAGGCGCTGGATTTAGGCTCCAGTCTCTCTGGAGGCGTGGGTTCAAATCCCACCACTGCCACAAATGTGCAAACTTTGGTTTCACATGTCTGGGACTTCTGCAGATGCCCAATAGCCAAGTCAGAAAGGAACTAATCTGAGTTCCCAGAAGTTTGGCCACTAGGGGGGCGAGAAAGAAAGTCACTAATCTCTGGAGATGAATTCACCGTAATATCAGTTTGCTCGTAATGGATGTCTACACTCAGCTTTCACTTGACTATACATTCTGTACATTTGGCTAACAATTTGCACTGCATAAATACCTAATCCATAGAGATTGTAGGTTCCATTTCCATCTTGCATAATAGCTCAGAGCAGAGTGGCGCAGCGGAAGCTTGCTGGGCCCATAACCCAGAGGTCGATGGATCGAAACCATCCTCTGCTATCTCTATTGGCAAATCATGTATTCTAGTTCTCAGCACTTACTAAACACAACATCAATCTGCTATCGTTCCGATTTCATGATGTTTCCTATTGATGGCAAATACATGTAGTTTATGTCTTTATGGAGTTGTCGCCTCAAATGCCACCACTGCCAACACTGCTTTATAAATATGCCTCATACACATGTATTAGACCATGAACAAGCTATTTAAATCATGATTTACACTCACTTCACAAACAATAGAAAAGTAGGATGAGTTGGAAACATGGCTTGTATTGAAAGTCATCAACAAACTATTAACTATTAAGTACTTCTTTAAAGATTGTGGTAGCGTGGCCGAGTGGTCTAAGGCGCTGCGTTCAGGTCGCAGTCTCCCCTGGAGGCGTGGGTTCGAATCCCACTGCTGCCAGTTGAGGTTTTAGTTGCTGAATTCCAGTACCGAAACTTCAACACTAGCTCACTCCACTGGTGAGTTACCACAAGAGGCATATTCTGTGCCTGTGGACATAACCCATCCTCTGCCTAGGCTGTAGATGACCTACCATTCCTTTTGAAGAGTTTAACTCTGGGAACACCAATCACATTTCCTGACAACCTCCTCAATTGTAGCCTTGTCTGCTTTGCCTGCTTAGAGTTAAGAGCAAAGAGTAGGCATCAGCTGAATACAGTATTACCATGTAGTGTGGCCCAGTGGTCTAAGGCGCTGGATTTAGGCTCCAGTCTCTCTGGAGGCGTGGGTTCAAATCCCACCACTGCCACAAATGTGCAAACTTTGGTTTCACATGTCTGGGACTTCTGCAGATGCCCAATAGCTACGTCAGAAAGGAACTAATCTGAGTTCCCAGACTTTTTGGCCACTAGGGGGCGAGAAAGAAAGTCACTAATCTCTGGAGATGAATTCACCGTAATATCAGTTTGCTCGTATATGGATGTCTACACTCAGGTTTCACTTGACTATACATTCTGTACATTTGGCTAACAATTTGCACTGCATAAATACCTAATCTATAGAGATTGTAGGTTCCATTTCCATCTTGCATAATAGCTCAGAGCAGAGTGGCGCAGCGGAAGCGTGCTGGGCCCATAACCCAGAGGTCGATGGATCGAAACCATCCTCTGCTATCTCTATTGGCAAATCATGTATTCTAGTTCTCAGCACTTACTAAACACAACATCAATCTGCTATCGTTCCGATTTCATGATGTTTCCTATTGATGGCAAATACATGTAGTTTATGTCTTTATGGAGTTGTCGCCTCAAATGCCACCACTGCCAACACTGCTTTATAAATATGCCTCATACACATGTATTAGACCATGAACAAGCTATTTAAATCATGATTTACACTCACTTCACAAACAATAGAAAAGTAGGATGAGTTGGAAACATGGCTTGTATTGAAAGTCATCAACAAACTATTAACTATTAAGTACTTCTTTAAAGATTGTGGTAGCGTGGCCGAGCGGTCTAAGGCGCTGCGTTCAGGTCGCAGTCTCCCCTGGAGGCGTTGGTTCGAATCCCACCGCTGCCAGTTGAGGTTTTAGTTGCTGAATTCCAGTACCGAAACTTCAACACTAGCTCACTCCACTGGTGAGTTACCACAAGAGGCATATTCTGTGCCTGTGGACATAACCCATCCTCTGCCAAGGCTGTAGATGACCTACCATTCCTTTTGAAGAGTTTAACTCTGGGAACACCAATCACATTTCCTGACAACCTCCTCAATTGTAGCCTTGTCTGCTTTGCCTGCTTAGAGTTAAGAGCAAAGAGTAGGCATCAGCTGAATACAGTATTACCAGGTAGTGTGGCCGAGTGGTCTAAGGCGCTGGATTTAAGCTCCAGTCTCTCTGGAGGCGTGGGTTCAAATCCCACCACTGCCACAAATGTGCAAACTTTGGTTTTACATGTCTGGGACTTCTGCAGATGCCCAATAGCCAAGTCAGAAAGGAACTAATCTGATTTCCCAGACTTTTTGGCCACTAGGGGGCGAGAAAGAAAGTCACTAATCTCTGGAGATGAATTCACCGTAATATCAGTTTGCTCGTATATGGATGTCTACACTCAGGTTTCACTTGACTATACATTCTGTACATTTGGCTAACAATTTGCACTGCATAAATACCTAATCTATAGAGATTGTAGGTTCCATTTCCATCTTGCATAATAGCTCAGAGCAGAGTGGCGCAGCGGAAGCGTGCTGGGCCCATAACCCAGAGGTCGATGGATCGAAACCATCCTCTGCTATCTCTATTGGCAAATCATGTATTCTAGTTCTCAGCACTTACTAAACACAACAACAATCTGCTATCGTTCCGATTTCATGATGTTTCCTATTGATGGCAAATACATGTAGTTTATGTCTTTATGGAGTTGTCGCCTCAAATGCCACCACTGCCAACCCTGCTTTATAAATATGCCTCATACACATGTATTAGACCATGAACAAGCTATTTAAATCATGATTTACACTCACTTCACAAACAATAGAAAAGTAGGATGAGTTGGAAACATGGCTTGTATTGAAAGTCATTAACAAACTATTAACTATTAAGTACTTCTTTAAAGATTGTGGTAGCGTGGCCGAGCGGTCTAAGGCGCTGCGTTCAGGTCGCAATTTCCCCTGGAGGCGTGGGTTCGAATCCCACTGCTGCCAGTTGAGGTTTTAGTTGCTGAATTACAGTACCGAAACTTCAACACTAGCTCACTCCACTGGCGAGTTACCACAAGAGGCATATTCTGTGCCTGTGGACATAATCCATCCTCTGCCAAGGCTGTAGACGACCTACCATTCCTTCTGAAGAGTTTAACTCTGGGAACACCAATCACTTTTCCTGACATCCTCCTCACTTGTGGCCTTGTCTGCTTTGCCTGCTTTGAGTTAAGAGCAAAGAGTAGGCATCATCTAAACACAGTATAACCAGGTAGTGTGGCCGAGTGGTCTAAGGCGCTGGATTAAGGCTCCAGTCTCTCTGGAGGCGTGGGTTCAAATCCCACCACTGCCACAAATGTGCAAACTTTGGTTTCACATGTCTGGGACTTCTGCAGATGCCCAATAGCTACGTCAGAAAGGAACTAATCTGAGTTCCCAGACTTTTTGGCCACTAGGGGGCGAGAAAGAAAGTCACTAATCTCTGGAGATGAATTCACCGTAATATCAGTTTGCTCGTATATGGATGTCTACACTCAGGTTTCACTTGACTATACATTCTGTACATTTGGCTAACAATTTGCACTGCATAAATACCTAATCTATAGAGATTGTAGGTTCCATTTCCATCTTGCATAATAGCTCAGAGCAGAGTGGCGCAGCGGAAGCGTGCTGGGCCCATAACCCAGAGGTCGATGGATCGAAACCATCCTCTGCTATCTCTATTGGCAAATCATGTATTCTAGTTCTCAGCACTTACTAAACACAACAACAATCTGCTATCGTTCCGATTTCATGATGTTTCCTATTGATGGCAAATACATGTAGTTTATGTCTTTATGGAGTTGTCGCCTCAAATGCCACCACTGCCAACACTGCTTTATAAATATGCCTCATACACATGTATTAGACCATGAACAAGCTATTTAAATCATGATTTACACTCACTTCACAAACAATAGAAAAGTAGGATGAGTTGGAAACATGGCTTGTATTGAAAGTCATTAACAAACTATTAACTATTAAGTACTTCTTTAAAGATTGTGGTAGCGTGGCCGAGCGGTCTAAGGCGCTGCGTTCAGGTCGCAGTCTCCCCTGGAGGCGTGGGTTCGAATCCCACCGCTGCCAGTTGAGGTTTTAGTTGCTGAATTCCAGTACCGAAACTTCAACACTAGCTCACTCCCCTGGTGAGTTACCACAAGAGGCATATTCTGTGCCTGTGGACATAACCCATCCTCTGCCTAGGCTGTAGATGACCTACCATTCCTTTTGAAGAGTTTAACTCTGGGAACACCAATCACATTTCCTGACAACCTCCTCAATTGTAGCCTTGTCTGCTTTGCCTGCTTAGAGTTAAGAGCAAAGAGTAGGCATCAGCTGAATACAGTATTACCAGGTAGTGTGGCCGAGTGGTCTAAGGCGCTGGATTTAGGCTCCAGTCTCTCTGGAGGCGTGGGTTCAAATCCCACCACTGCCACAAATATGCAAACTTTGGTTTCACATGTCTGGGACTTCTGCAGATGCCCAATAGCCAAGTCAGAAAGGAACTAATCTGAGTTCCCAGACTTTTTGGCCACTAGGGGGGCGAGAAAGAAAGTCACTAATCTCTGGAGATGAATTCACCGTAATATCAGTTTGCTCGTAATGGATGTCTACACTCAGCTTTCACTTGACTATACATTCTGTACATTTGGCTAACAATTTGCACTGCATAAATACCTAATCTATAGAGATTGTAGGTTCCATTTCCATCTTGCATAATAGCTCAGAGCAGAGTGGCGCAGCGGAAGCGTGCTGGGCCCATAACCCAGAGGTCGATGGATCGAAACCATCCTCTGCTATCTCTATTGGCAAATCATGTATTCTAGTTCTCAGCACTTACTAAACACAACAACAATCTGCTATCGTTCCGATTTCATGATGTTTCCTATTGATGGCAAATACATGTAGTTTATGTCTTTATGGAGTTGTCGCCTCAAATGCCACCACTGCCAACACTGCTTTATAAATATGCCTCATACACATGTATTAGACCATGAACAAGCTATTTAAGGTGAGACACCCCAGGTGAAATCATGATTTTTCATTTTTTTTTTTTTTTGCTATTTTGCTTCCTAAACATGTTTTCTTTCAAACTATAGCAAAATACACATTAAAAATACAGATTTAGATGTTTAGTTGGATAGTTTATTTTAGCCAATGACAGCTCGTTTTTCGGGGTGAAAAGCCACCATCTCTATTTTCATGATTGGTTGTTGGTACAAAGGAAGTGACCATATTTGGATCAGACCACAGTCAGCTTGAGGTCCAGACCTTTCCAATGATATATGCCATTATATGTTGTTGCCAAGGTTTGGATGAGATATTTTGTCTCAAAATAGTGGCTTCAAATAAAACGTTTTGGAATTTTACAATACAAATCTTTAAAGGCCGTTTTCTCAAAATGAGTTTTCCTCATACTTGGGACAAAGAATTTCCACTTCAGTTGAACTCACATACACCAAACTTTCCAGTCTTATTCATAACTATATTCCGCAGACATTTACACATGGATTTGTTGATATATCATTCACAGCCTGATTTACATCACATTTTATACCAAAAAAATGCCGAAAATTGGGTTTTTTATGCCTGTTGACACTATTTTCTGATTTGTGGAGTGATAATTAGAGATATCAAAAATCCCATGTGTAATTTTCTTTGTCTCTAATGTGTCAACAAAATGAAATGATCATTTTGAACCTGGCTTTATCCGATCTTCAGATTTATCGTCCCGAAATGTATGCAAATTAGCGCATATAATGCCTAATTTGCATATTTAAACATATAATTTCAGAAAACTTGTAATACAAAAAATCTTAGTTTTAATATAAGTAATCAACTGGAGAAGTTTCATTGTGATAGCTATTATTTAACTTTTTTTCCCTATTCACCTGGGGTGTCTCGCCTTAAATCATGATTTACACTCACTTCACAAACAATAGAAAAGTAGGATGAGTTGGAAACATGGCTTGTATTGAAAGTCATTAACAAACTATTAACTATTAAGTACTTCTTTAAATATTGTGGTAGCGTGGCCGAGCGGTCTAAGGCGCTGCGTTCAGGTCGCAATTTCCCCTGGAGGCGTGGGTTCGAATCCCACCGCTGCCAGTTGAGGTTTTAGTTGCTGAATTACAGTACCGAAACTTCAACACTAGCTCACTCCACTGGCGAGTTACCACAAGAGGCATATTCTGTGCCTGTGGACATAACCCATCCTCTGCCAAGGCTGTAGATGACCTACCATTCCTTTTGAAGAGTTTAACTCTGGGAACACCAATCACATTTCCTGACAACCTCCTCAATTGTAGCCTTGTCTGCTTTGCCTGCTTAGAGTTAAGAGCAAAGAGTAGGCATCAGCTGAATACAGTATTACCAGGTAGTGTGGCCGAGTCGTCTAAGGCGCTGGATTTAGGCTCCAGTCTCTCTGGAGGCGTGCGTTCAAATCCCACCACTGCCACAAATGTGCAAACTTTGGTTTCACATGTCTGGGACTTCTGCAGATGCCCAATAGCCAAGTCAGAAAGGAACTAATCTGAGTTCCCAGACCTTTTGGCCACTAGGGGGGCGAGAAAGAAAGTCACTAATCTCTGGAGATGAATTCACCGTAATATCAGTTTGCTCGTAATGGATGTCTACACTCAGCTTTCACTTGACTATACATTCTGTACATTTGGCTAACAATTTGCACTGCATAAATACCTAATCTATAGAGATTGTAGGTTCCATTTCCATCTTGCATAATAGCTCAGAGCAGAGTGGCGCAGCGGAAGCGTGCTGGGCCCATAACCCAGAGGTCGATGGATCTAAACCATCCTCTGCTATCTCTATTGGCAAATCATGTATTCTAGTTCTCAGCACTTACTAAACACAACATCAATCTGCTATCGTTCCGATTTCATGATGTTTCCTATTGATGGCAAATACATGTAGTTTATGTCTTTATGGAGTTGTCGCCTCAAATGCCACCACTGCCAACACTGCTTTATAAATATGCCTCATACACATGTATTAGACCATGAACAAGCTATTTAAATCATGATTTACACTCACTTCACAAACAATAGAAAAGTAGGATGAGTTGGAAACATGGCTTGTATTGAAAGTCAACAACAAACTATTAACTATTAAGTACTTCTTTAAAGATTGTGGTAGCGTGGCCGAGTGGTCTAAGGCGCTGCGTTCAGGTCGCAGTCTCCCCTGGAGGCGTGGGTTCGAATCCCACCGCTGCCAGTTGAGGTTTTAGTTGCTGAATTCCAGTACCGAAACTTCAACACTAGCTCACTCCACTGGTGAGTTACCACAAGAGGCATATTCTGTGCCTGTGCACATAACCCATCCTCTGCCTAGGCTGTAGATGACCTACCATTCCTTTTGAAGAGTTTAACTCTGGGAACACCAATCACATTTCCTGACAACCTCCTCAATTGTAGCCTTGTCTGCTTTGCCTGCTTAGAGTTAAGAGCAAAGAGTAGGCATCAGCTGAATACAGTATTACCATGTAGTGTGGCCCAGTGGTCTAAGGCGCTGGATTTAGGCTCCAGTCTCTCTGGAGGCGTGGGTTGAAATCCCACCACTGCCACAAATGTGCAAACTTTGGTTTCACATGTCTGGGACTTCTGCAGATGCCCAATAGCTACGTCAGAAAGGAACTAATCTGAGTTCCCAGACTTTTTGGCCACTAGGGGGCGAGAAAGAAAGTCACTAATCTCTGGAGATGAATTCACCGTAATATCAGGTTGCTCGTAATGGATGTCTACACTCAGCTTTCACTTGACTATACATTCTGTACATTTGGCTAACAATTTGCACTGCATAAATACCTAATCCATAGAGATTGTAGGTTCCATTTCCATCTTGCATAATAGCTCAGAGCAGAGTGGCGCAGCGGAAGCTTGCTGGGCCCATAACCCAGAGGTCGATGGATCGAAACCATCCTCTGCTATCTCTATTGGCAAATCATGTATTCTAGTTCTCAGCACTTACTAAACACAACATCAATCTGCTATCGTTCCGATTTCATGATGTTTCCTATTGATGGCAAATACATGTAGTTTATGTCTTTATGGAGTTGTCGCCTCAAATGCCACCACTGCCAACACTGCTTTATAAATATGCCTCATACACATGTATTAGACCATGAACAAGCTATTTAAATCATGATTTACACTCACTTCACAAACAATAGAAAAGTAGGATGAGTTGGAAACATGGCTTGTATTGAAAGTCATCAACAAACTATTAACTATTAAGTACTTCTTTAAAGATTGTGGTAGCGTGGCCGAGTGGTCTAAGGCGCTGCGTTCAGGTCGCAGTCTCCCCTGGAGGCGTGGGTTCGAATCCCACTGCTGCCAGTTGAGGTTTTAGTTGCTGAATTCCAGTACCGAAACTTCAACACTAGCTCACTCCACTGGTGAGTTACCACAAGAGGCATATTCTGTGCCTGTGGACATAACCCATCCTCTGCCTAGGCTGTAGATGACCTACCATTCCTTTTGAAGAGTTTAACTCTGGGAACACCAATCACATTTCCTGACAACCTCCTCAATTGTAGCCTTGTCTGCTTTGCCTGCTTAGAGTTAAGAGCAAAGAGTAGGCATCAGCTGAATACAGTATTACCATGTAGTGTGGCCCAGTGGTCTAAGGCGCTGGATTTAGGCTCCAGTCTCTCTGGAGGCGTGGGTTCAAATCCCACCACTGCCACAAATGTGCAAACTTTGGTTTCACATGTCTGGGACTTCTGCAGATGCCCAATAGCTACGTCAGAAAGGAACTAATCTGAGTTCCCAGACTTTTTGGCCACTAGGGGGCGAGAAAGAAAGTCACTAATCTCTGGAGATGAATTCACCGTAATATCAGTTTGCTCGTATATGGATGTCTACACTCAGGTTTCACTTGACTATACATTCTGTACATTTGGCTAACAATTTGCACTGCATAAATACCTAATCTATAGAGATTGTAGGTTCCATTTCCATCTTGCATAATAGCTCAGAGCAGAGTGGAGCAGCGGAAGCGTGCTGGGCCCATAACCCAGAGGTCGATGGATCGAAACCATCCTCTGCTATCTCTATTGGCAAATCATGTATTCTAGTTCTCAGCACTTACTAAACACAACATCAATCTGCTATCGTTCCGATTTCATGATGTTTCCTATTGATGGCAAATACATGTAGTTTATGTCTTTATGGAGTTGTCGCCTCAAATGCCACCACTGCCAACACTGCTTTATAAATATGCCTCATACACATGTATTAGACCATGAACAAGCTATTTAAATCATGATTTACACTCACTTCACAAACAATAGAAAAGTAGGATGAGTTGGAAACATGGCTTGTATTGAAAGTCATCAACAAACTATTAACTATTAAGTACTTCTTTAAAGATTGTGGTAGCGTGGCCGAGCGGTCTAAGGCGCTGCGTTCAGGTTGCAGTCTCCCCTGGAGGCGTGGGTTCGAATCCCACCCCTGCCAGTTGAGGTTTTAGTTGCTGAATTACAGTACCGAAACTTCAACACTAGCTCACTCCACTGGTGAGTTACCACAAGAGGCATATTCTGTGCCTGTGGACATAACCCATCCTCTGCCAAGGCTGTAGATGACCTACCATTCCTTTTGAAGAGTTTAACTCTGGGAACACCAATCACATTTCCTGACAACCTCCTCAATTGTAGCCTTGTCTGCTTTGCCTGCTTAGAGTTAAGAGCAAAGAGTAGGCATCAGCTGAATACAGTATTACCAGGTAGTGTGGCCGAGTGGTCTAAGGCGCTGGATTTAGGCTCCAGTCTCTCTGGAGGCGTGGGTTCAAATCCCACCACTTCCACAAATGTGCAAACTTTGGTTTCACATGTCTGGGACTTCTGCAGATGCCCAATAGCCAAGTCAGAAAGGAACTAATCTGAGTTCCCAGAATTTTGGCCACTAGGGGGGCGAGAAAGAAAGTCACTAATCTCTGGAGATGAATTCACCGTAATATCAGTTTGCTCGTAATGGATGTCTACACTCAGCTTTCACTTGACTATACATTCTGTACATTTGGCTAACAATTTGCACTGCATAAATACCTAATCCATAGAGATTGTAGGTTCCATTTCCATCTTGCATAATAGCTCAGAGCAGAGTGGGGCAGCGGAAGCTTGCTGGGCCCATAACCCAGAGGTCGATGGATCGAAACCATCCTCTGCTATCTCTATTGGCAAATCATGTATTCTAGTTCTCAGCACTTACTAAACACAACATCAATCTGCTATCGTTCCGATTTCATGATGTTTCCTATTGATGGCAAATACATGTAGTTTATGTCTTTATGGAGTTGTCGCCTCAAATGCCACCACTGCCAACACTGCTTTATAAATATGCCTCATACACATGTATTAGACCATGAACAAGCTATTTAAATCATGATTTACACTCACTTCACAAACAATAGAAAAGTAGGATGAGTTGGAAACATGGCTTGTATTGAAAGTCAACAACAAACTATTAACTATTAAGTACTTCTTTAAAGATTGTGGTAGCGTGGCCGAGTGGTCTAAGGCGCTGCGTTCAGGTCGCAGTCTCCCCTGGAGGCGTGGGTTCGAATCCCACCGCTGCCAGTTGAGGTTTTAGTTGCTGAATTCCAGTACCGAAACTTCAACACTAGCTCACTCCACTGGTGAGTTACCACAAGAGGCATATTCTGTGCCTGTGCACATAACCCATCCTCTGCCTAGGCTGTAGATGACCTACCATTCCTTTTGAAGAGTTTAACTCTGGGAACACCAATCACATTTCCTGACAACCTCCTCAATTGTAGCCTTGTCTGCTTTGCCTGCTTAGAGTTAAGAGCAAAGAGTAGGCATCAGCTGAATACAGTATTACCATGTAGTGTGGCCCAGTGGTCTAAGGCGCTGGATTTAGGCTCCAGTCTCTCTGGAGGCGTGGGTTGAAATCCCACCACTGCCACAAATGTGCAAACTTTGGTTTCACATGTCTGGGACTTCTGCAGATGCCCAATAGCTACGTCAGAAAGGAACTAATCTGAGTTCCCAGACTTTTTGGCCACTAGGGGGCGAGAAAGAAAGTCACTAATCTCTGGAGATGAATTCACCGTAATATCAGGTTGCTCGTAATGGATGTCTACACTCAGCTTTCACTTGACTATACATTCTGTACATTTGGCTAACAATTTGCACTGCATAAATACCTAATCCATAGAGATTGTAGGTTCCATTTCCATCTTGCATAATAGCTCAGAGCAGAGTGGCGCAGCGGAAGCTTGCTGGGCCCATAACCCAGAGGTCGATGGATCGAAACCATCCTCTGCTATCTCTATTGGCAAATCATGTATTCTAGTTCTCAGCACTTACTAAACACAACATCAATCTGCTATCGTTCCGATTTCATGATGTTTCCTATTGATGGCAAATACATGTAGTTTATGTCTTTATGGAGTTGTCGCCTCAAATGCCACCACTGCCAACACTGCTTTATAAATATGCCTCATACACATGTATTAGACCATGAACAAGCTATTTAAATCATGATTTACACTCACTTCACAAACAATAGAAAAGTAGGATGAGTTGGAAACATGGCTTGTATTGAAAGTCATCAACAAACTATTAACTATTAAGTACTTCTTTAAAGATTGTGGTAGCGTGGCCGAGTGGTCTAAGGCGCTGCGTTCAGGTCGCAGTCTCCCCTGGAGGCGTGGGTTCGAATCCCACTGCTGCCAGTTGAGGTTTTAGTTGCTGAATTCCAGTACCGAAACTTCAACACTAGCTCACTCCACTGGTGAGTTACCACAAGAGGCATATTCTGTGCCTGTGGACATAACCCATCCTCTGCCTAGGCTGTAGATGACCTACCATTCCTTTTGAAGAGTTTAACTCTGGGAACACCAATCACATTTCCTGACAACCTCCTCAATTGTAGCCTTGTCTGCTTTGCCTGCTTAGAGTTAAGAGCAAAGAGTAGGCATCAGCTGAATACAGTATTACCATGTAGTGTGGCCCAGTGGTCTAAGGCGCTGGATTTAGGCTCCAGTCTCTCTGGAGGCGTGGGTTCAAATCCCACCACTGCCACAAATGTGCAAACTTTGGTTTCACATGTCTGGGACTTCTGCAGATGCCCAATAGCTACGTCAGAAAGGAACTAATCTGAGTTCCCAGACTTTTTGGCCACTAGGGGGCGAGAAAGAAAGTCACTAATCTCTGGAGATGAATTCACCGTAATATCAGTTTGCTCGTATATGGATGTCTACACTCAGGTTTCACTTGACTATACATTCTGTACATTTGGCTAACAATTTGCACTGCATAAATACCTAATCTATAGAGATTGTAGGTTCCATTTCCATCTTGCATAATAGCTCAGAGCAGAGTGGAGCAGCGGAAGCGTGCTGGGCCCATAACCCAGAGGTCGATGGATCGAAACCATCCTCTGCTATCTCTATTGGCAAATCATGTATTCTAGTTCTCAGCACTTACTAAACACAACATCAATCTGCTATCGTTCCGATTTCATGATGTTTCCTATTGATGGCAAATACATGTAGTTTATGTCTTTATGGAGTTGTCGCCTCAAATGCCACCACTGCCAACACTGCTTTATAAATATGCCTCATACACATGTATTAGACCATGAACAAGCTATTTAAATCATGATTTACACTCACTTCACAAACAATAGAAAAGTAGGATGAGTTGGAAACATGGCTTGTATTGAAAGTCATCAACAAACTATTAACTATTAAGTACTTCTTTAAAGATTGTGGTAGCGTGGCCGAGCGGTCTAAGGCGCTGCGTTCAGGTCGCAGTCTCCCCTGGAGGCGTGGGTTCGAATCCCACCGCTGCCAGTTGAGGTTTTAGTTGCTGAATTCCAGTACCGAAACTTCAACACTAGCTCACTCCACTGGTGAGTTACCACAAGAGGCATATTCTGTGCCTGTGGACATAACCCATCCTCTGCCAAGGCTGTAGATGACCTACCATTCCTTTTGAAGAGTTTAACTCTGGGAACACCAATCACATTTCCTGACAACCTCCTCAATTGTAGCCTTGTCTGCTTTGCCTGCCTAGAGTTAAGAGCAAAGAGTAGGCATCAGCTGAATACAGTATTACCAGGTAGTGTGGCCCAGTGGTCTAAGGCGCTGGATTTAGGCTCCAGTCTCTCTGGAGGCGTGGGTTCAAATCCCACCACTGCCACAAATGTGCAAACTTTGGTTTCACATGTCTGGGACTTCTGCAGATGCCCAATAGCTACGTCAGAAAGGAACTAATCTGAGTTCCCAGACTTTTTGGCCACTAGGGGGCGAGAAAGAAAGTCACTAATCTCTGGAGATGAATTCACCGTAATATCAGTTTGCTCGTATATGGATGTCTACACTCAGGTTTCACTTGACTATACATTCTGTACATTTGGCTAACAATTTGCACTGCATAAATACCTAATCTATAGAGATTGTAGGTTCCATTTCCATCTTGCATAATAGCTCAGAGCAGAGTGGCGCAGCGGAAGCGTGCTGGGCCCATAACCCAGAGGTCGATGGATCGAAACCATCCTCTGCTATCTCTATTGGCAAATCATGTATTCTAGTTCTCAGCACTTACTAAACACAACATCAATCTGCTATCGTTCCGATTTCATGATGTTTCCTATTGATGGCAAATACATGTAATTTATGTCTTTATGGAGTTGTCGCCTCAAATGCCACCACTGCCAACACTGCTTTATAAATATGCCTCATACACATGTATTAGACCATGAACAAGCTATTTAAATCATGATTTACACTCACTTCACAAACAATAGAAAAGTAGGATGAGTTGGAAACATGGCTTGTATTGAAAGTCATCAACAAACTATTAACTATTAAGTACTTCTTTAAAGATTGTGGTAGCGTGGCCGAGCGGTCTAAGGCGCTGCGTTCAGGTCGCAGTCTCCCCTGGAGGCGTGGGTTCGAATCCCACCGCTGCCAGTTGAGGTTTTAGTTGCTGAATTCCAGTACCGAAACTTCAACACTAGCTCACTCCACTGGTGAGTTACCACAAGAGGCATATTCTGTGCCTGTGGACATAACCCATCCTCTGCCAAGGCTGTAGATGACCTACCATTCCTTTTGAAGAGTTTAACTCTGGGAACACCAATCACATTTCCTGACAACCTCCTCAATTGTAGCCTTGTCTGCTTTGCCTGCCTAGAGTTAAGAGCAAAGAGTAGGCATCAGCTGAATACAGTATTACCAGGTAGTGTGGCCCAGTGGTCTAAGGTGCTGGATTTAGGCTCCAGTCTCTCTGGAGGCGTGGGTTCAAATCCCACCACTGCCACAAATGTGCAAACTTTGGTTTCACATGTCTGGGACTTCTGCAGATGCCCAATAGCTACGTCAGAAAGGAACTAATCTGAGTTCCCAGACTTTTTGGCCACTAGGGGGCGAGAAAGAAAGTCACTAATCTCTGGAGATGAATTCACCGTAATATCAGTTTGCTCGTATATGGATGTCTACACTCAGGTTTCACTTGACTATACATTCTGTACATTTGGCTAACAATTTGCACTGCATAAATACCTAATCTATAGAGATTGTAGGTTCCATTTCCATCTTGCATAATAGCTCAGAGCAGAGTGGCGCAGCGGAAGCGTGCTGGGCCCATAACCCAGAGGTCGATGGATCGAAACCATCCTCTGCTATCTCTATTGGCAAATCATGTATTCTAGTTCTCAGCACTTACTAAACACAACATCAATCTGCTATCGTTCCGATTTCATGATGTTTCCTATTGATGGCAAATACATGTAGTTTATGTCTTTATGGAGTTGTCGCCTCAAATGCCACCACTGCCAACACTGCTTTATAAATATGCCTCATACACATGTATTAGACCATGTACAAGCTATTTAAATCATGATTTACACTCACTTCACAAACAATAGAAAAGTAGGATGAGTTGGAAACATGGCTTGTATTGAAAGTCATCAACAAACTATTAACTATTAAGTACTTCTTTAAAGATTGTGGTAGCGTGGCCGAGCGGTCTAAGGCGCTGCGTTCAGGTCGCAGTCTCCCCTGGAGGCGTGGGTTCGAATCCCACCGCTGCCAGTTGAGGTTTTAGTTGCTGAATTCCAGTACCGAAACTTCAACACTAGCTCACTCCACTGGTGAGTTACCACAAGAGGCATATTCTGTGCCTGTGGACATAACCCATCCTCTGCCTAGGCTGTAGATGACCTACCATTCCTTTTGAAGAGTTTAACTCTGGGAACACCAATTCAAATTTCCTGACAACCTCCTCAATTGTAGCCTTGTCTGCTTTGCCTGCTTAGAGTTAAGAGCAAAGAGTAGGCATCAGCTGAATACAGTATTACCAGGTAGTGTGGCCCAGTGGTCTAAGGCGCTGGATTTAGGCTCCAGTCTCTCTGGAGGCGTGGGTTCAAATCCCACCACTGCCACAAATGTGCAAACTTTGGTTTCACATGTCTGGGACTTCTGCAGATGCCCAATATCTACGTCAGAAAGGAACTAATCTGAGTTCCCAGACTTTTTGGCCACTAGGGGGCGAGAAAGAAAGTCACTAATCTCTGGAGATGAATTCACCGTAATATCAGTTTGCTCGTATATGGATGTCTACACTCAGGTTTCACTTGACTATACATTCTGTACATTTGGCTAACAATTTGCACTGCATAAATACCTAATCTATAGAGATTGTAGGTTCCATTTCCATCTTGCATAATAGCTCAGAGCAGAGTGGCGCAGCGGAAGCGTGCTGGGCCCATAACCCAGAGGTCGATGGATCGAAACCATCCTCTGCTATCTCTATTGGCAAATCATGTATTCTAGTTCTCAGCACTTACTAAACACAACATCAATCTGCTATCGTTTCGATTTCATGATGTTTCCTATTGATGGCAAATACATGTAGTTTATGTCTTTATGGAGTTGTCGCCTCAAATGCCACCACTGCCAACACTGCTTTATAAATATGCCTCATACACATGTATTAGACCATGAACAAGCTATTTAAATCATGATTTACACTCACTTCACAAACAATAGAAAAGTAGGATGAGTTGGAAACATGGCTTGTATTGAAAGTCATCAACAAACTATTAACTATTAAGTACTTCTTTAAAGATTGTGGTAGCGTGGCCGAGCGGTCTAAGGCGCTGCGTTCAGGTCGCAGTCTCCCCTGGAGGCGTGGGTTCGAATTCCACCGCTGCCAGTTGAGGTTT
This sequence comes from Protomyctophum bolini, assembly GCF_963924005.1. NCBI lineage: Eukaryota > Metazoa > Chordata > Actinopteri > Myctophiformes > Myctophidae > Protomyctophum > Protomyctophum bolini. The sequence goes on from NC_137882.1 coordinate 37,178,231, forward strand.
TAGTTGCTGAATTCCAGTACCGAAACTTCAACACTAGCTCACTCCACTGGTGAGTTACCACAAGAGGCATATTCTGTGCCTGTGGACATAACCCATCCTCTGCCTAGGCTGTAGATGACCTACCATTCCTTTTGAAGAGTTTAACTCTGGGAACACCAATCACATTTCCTAACAACCTCCTCAATTGTAGCCTTGTCTGCTTTGCCTGCTTAGAGTTAAGAGCAAAGCGTAGGCATCAGCTGAATACAGTATTACCAGGTAGTGTGGCCGAGTGGTATAAGGCGCTCGATTTAGGCTCCAGTCTCTCTGGAGGCGTGGGTTCAAATCCCACCACTGCCACAAATGTGCAAACTTTGGTTTCACATGTCTGGGACTTCTGCAGATGCCCAATAGCCAAGTCAGAAAGGAACTAATCTGAGTTCCCAGACTTTTTGGCCACTAGGGGGGCGAGAAAGAAAGTCACTAATCTCTGGAGATGAATTCACCGTAATATCAGTTTGCTCGTAATGCATGTCTACACTCAGCTTTCACTTGACTATACATTCTGTACATTTGGCTAACAATTTGCACTGCATAAATACCTAATCTATAGAGATTGTAGGTTCAATTTCCATCTTGCATAATAGCTCAGAGCAGAGTGGCGCAGCGGAAGCGTGCTGGGCCCATAACCCAGAGGTCGATGGATCGAAACCATCCTCTGCTATCTCTATTGGCAAATCATGTATTCTAGTTCTCAGCACTTACTAACCACAACATCAATCTTCTATCGTTCCGATTTCATGATGTTTCCTATTGATGGCAAATACATGTAGTTTATGTCTTTATGGAGTTGTCGCCTCAAATGCCACCACTGCCAACACTGCTTTATAAATATGCCTCATACACATGTATTAGACCATGAACAAGCTATTTAAATCATGATTTACACTCACTTCACAAACAATAGAAAAGTAGGATGAGTTGGAAACATGGCTTGTATTGAAAGTCATTAACAAACTATTAAGTATTAAGTACTTCTACGCCTTTTGTGGTAGCGTGGCAGAGCGGTCTAAGGCGCTGCGTTCAGGTCGCCGTCTCCCCTGGAGCAGTGGGTTCGAATCCCACCGCTGCCAGTTGAGGTTTTAGGTGCCAAATTCCAGGACCGAAACTTCAACACTAGCTCACTCCACTGGCGAGTTACCTAAAGAGGCATATTCTGTGCCTGTGGACATAACCCATCCTCTGCCTAGGCTGTAGATGACCTACCATTCCTTTTGAAGAGTTTAACTCTGGGAACACCAATCACATTTCCTGACAACCTCCTCAATTGTAGCCTTGTCTGCTTTGCCTGCTTAGAGTTAAGAGCAAAGAGTAGGCATCAGCTGAATACAGTATTACCAGGTAGTGTGGCCCAGTGGTCTAAGGCGCTGGATTTAGGCTCCAGTCTCTCTGGAGGCGTGGGTTCAAATCCCACCACTGCCACAAATGTGCAAACTTTGGTTTCACATGTATGGGACTTCTGCAGATGCCCAATAGCCAAGTCAGAAAGGAACTAATCTGAGTTCCCAGACTTTTTGGCCACTAGGGGGGCGAGAAAGAAAGTCACTAATCTCTGGAGATGAATTCACCGTAATATCAGTTTGCTCGTAATGGATGTCTACACTCAGCTTTCACTTGACTATACATTCTGTACATTTGGCTAACAATTTGCACTGCATAAATACCTAATCTATCGAGATTGTAGGTTCCATTCCCATCTTGCATAATAGCTCAGAGCAGAGTGGCGCAGCGGAAGCGTGCTGGGCCCATAACCCAGAGGTTGATGGATCGAAACCATCCTCTGCTATCTCTATTGGCAAATCATGTATTCTAGTTCTCAGCACTTACTAAACACAACAACAATCTGCTATCGTTCCGATTTCATGATGTTTCCTATTGATGGCAAATACATGTAGTTTATGTCTTTATGGAGTTGTCGCCTCAAATGCCACCACTGCCAACACTGCTTTATAAATATGCCTCATACACATGTATTAGACCATGAACAAGCTATTTAAATCATGATTTACACTCACTTCACAAACAATAGAAAAGTAGGATGAGTTGGAAACATGGCTTGTATTGAAAGTCATTAACAAACTATTAACTATTAAGTACTTCTTTAAACATTGTGGTAGCGTGGCCGAGAGGTCTAAGGCGCTGCGTTCAGGTCGCAGTCTCCCCTGGAGGCGTGGCTTCGAATCCCACCGCTGCCAGTTGAGGTTTTAGTTGCTGAATTCCAGTACCGAAACTTCAACACTAGCTCACTCCCCGGGTGAGTTACCACAAGAGGCATATTCTGTGCCTGTGGACATAACCCATCCTCTGCCTAGGCTGTAGATGACCTACCATTCCTTTTGAAGAGTTTAACTCTGGGAACACCAATCACATTTCCTGACAACCTCCTCAATTGTAGCCTTGTCTGCTTTGCCTGCTTAGAGTTAAGAGCAAAGAGTAGGCATCAGCTGAATACAGTATTACCAGGTAGTGTGGCCGAGTGGTCTAAGGCGCTGGATTTAGGCTCCAGTCTCTCTGGAGGCGTGGGTTCAAATCCCACCACTGCCACAAATGTGCAAACTTTGGTTTCACATGTCTGGGACTTCTGCAGATGCCCAATAGCCAAGTCAGAAAGGAACAATCTGAGTTCCCAGACTTTTTGGCCACTAGGGGGGCGAGAAAGAAAGTCACTAATCTCTGGAGATGAATTCACCGTAATATCAGTTTGCTCGTAATGGATGTCTACACTCAGCTTTCACTTGACTATACATTCTGTACATTTGGCTAACAATTTGCACTGCATAAATACCTAATCTATAGAGATTGTAGGTTCCATTTCCATCTTGCATAATAGCTCAGAGCAGAGTGGCGCAGCGGAAGCGTGCTGGGCCCATAACCCAGAGGTCGATGGATCGAAACCATCCTCTGCTATCTCTATTGGCAAATCATGTATTCTAGTTCTCAGCACTTACTAACCACAACATCAATCTGCTATCGTTCCGATTTCATGATGTTTCCTATTGATGGCAAATACATGTAGTTTATGTCTTTATGGAGTTGTCGCCTCAAATGCCACCACTGCCAACACTGCTTTATAAATATGCCTTATACACATGTATTAGACCATGAACAAGCTATTTAAATCATGATTTACACTCACTTCACAAACAATAGAAAAGTAGGATGAGTTGGAAACATGGCTTGTATTGAAAGTCATCAACAAACTATTAACTATTAAGTACTTCTTTAAAGATTGTGGTAGCGTGGCCGAGCGGTCTAAGGCGCTGCGTTCAGGTCGCAGTCTCCCCTGGAGGCGTGTGTTCAAATCCCACCGCTGCCAGTTGAGGTTTTAGTTGCTGAATTCCAGTACCGAAACTTCAACACTAGCTCACTCCACTGGTGAGTTACCACAAGAGGCATATTCTGTGCCTGTGGACATAACCCATCCTCTGCCAAGGCTGTAGATGACCTACCATTCCTTTTGAAGAGTTTAACTCTGGGAACACCAATCACATTTCCTAACAACCTCCTCAATTGTAGCCTTGTCTGCTTTGCCTGCTTAGAGTTAAGAGCAAAGAGTAGGCATCAGCTGAATACAGTATTACCAGGTAGTGTGGCCGAGTGGTCTAAGGCGCTCGATTTAGGCTCCAGTCTCTCTGGAGGCGTGGGTTCAAATCCCACCACTGCCACAAATGTGCAAACTTTGGTTTCACATGTCTGGGACTTCTGCAGATGCCCAATAGCCAAGTCAGAAAGGAACTAATCTGAGTTCCCAGACTTTTTGGCCACTAGGGGGGCGAGAAAGAAAGTCACTAATCTCTGGAGATGAATTCACCGTAATATCAGTTTGCTCGTAATGGATGTCTACACTCAGCTTTCACTTGACTATACATTCTGTACATTTGGCTAACAATTTGCACTGCATAAATACCTAATCTATAGAGATTGTAGGTTCAATTTCCATCTTGCATAATAGCTCAGAGCAGAGTGGCGCAGCGGAAGCGTGCTGGGCCCATAACCCAGAGGTCGATGGATCGAAACCATCCTCTGCTATCTCTATTGGCAAATCATGTATTCTAGTTCTCAGCACTTACTAACCACAACATCAATCTTCTATCGTTCCGATTTCATGATGTTTCCTATTGATGGCAAATACATGTAGTTTATGTCTTTATGGAGTTGTCGCCTCAAATGCCACCACTGCCAACACTGCTTTATAAATATGCCTTATACACATGTATTAGACCATGAACAAGCTATTTAAATCATTATTTACGAATCACTTCACAAACAATAGAAAAGTAGAATGAGTTGGAAACATGGCTTGTATTGAAAGTCATCAACAAACTATTAAGTATTAAGTACTTCTACGCCTTTTGTGGTAGCGTGGCCGAGCGGTCTAAGGCGCTGCGTTCAGGTCGCAGTCTCCCCTGGAGGCGTGGGTTAGAATCCCACCGCTGCCAGTTGAGGTTTTAGGTTCCAAATTCCAGTACCGAAACTTCAACACTAGCTCACTCCACTGGCGAGTTACCACAAGAGGCATATTCTGTGCCTGTGGACATAATCCATCCTCTGCCAAGGCTGTAGACGACCTACCATTCCTTCTGAAGAGTTTAACTCTGGGAACACCAATCACTTTTCCTGACATCCTCCTCACTTGTGGCCTTGTCTGCTTTGCCTGCTTTGAGTTAAGAGCAAAGAGTAGGCATCATCTAAAAACAGTATAACCAGGTAGTGTGGCCGAGTGGTCTAAGGCGCTGGATTAAGGCTCCAGTCTCTCTGGAGGCGTGGGTTCAAATCCCACCACTGCCACAAATGTGCAAACTTTGGTTTCACATGTCTGGGACTTCTGCAGATGCCCAATAGCTACGTCAGAAAGGAACTAATCTGAGTTCCCAGACTTTTTGGCCACTAGGGGGGCGAGAAAGAAAGTCACTAATCTCTGGAGATGAATTCACCGTAATATCAGTTTGCTCGTATATGGATGTCTACACTCAGGTTTCACTTGACTATACATTCTGTACATTTGGCTAACAATTTGCACTGCATAAATACCTAATCTATAGAGATTGTAGGTTCCATTTCCATTTTGCATAACATCTCAGAGCAGAGTGGCGCAGCGGAAGCGTGCTGGGCCCATAACCCAGAGGTCGATGGATCGAAACCATCCTCTGCTATCTCTATTGGCAAATCATGTATTCTAGTTCTCAGCACTTACTAAACACAACAACAATCTGCTATCGTTCCGATTTCATGATGTTTCCTATTGATGGCAATACATGTAGTTTATGTCTTTATGGAGTTGTCGCCTCAAATGCCACCACTGCCAACACTGCTTTATAAATATGCCTCATACACATGTATTAGACCATGAACAAGCTATTTAAATCATGATTTACACTCACTTCACAAACAATAGAAAAGTAGGATGAGTTGGAAACATGGCTTGTATTGAAAGTCATTAACAAACTATTAACTATTAAGTACTTCTTTAAAGATTGTGGTAGCGTGGCCGAGCGGTCTAAAGCGCTGCGTTCAGGTAGCAGTCTCCCCTGGAGGCGTGGGTTCGAATCCCACCGCTGCCAGTTGAGGGTTTAGTTGCTGAATTCCAGTACCGAAACTTCAACACTAGCTCACTCCCCTGGTGAGTTACCACAAGAGGCATATTCTGTGCCTGTGGACATAACCCATCCTCTGCCTAGGCTGTAGATGACCTACCATTCCTTTTGAAGAGTTTAACTCTGGGAACACCAATCACATTTCCTGACAACCTCCTCAATTGTAGCCTTGTCTGCTTTGCCTGCTTAGAGTTAAGAGCAAAGAGTAGGCATCAGCTGAATACAGTATTAACAGGTAGTGTGGCCGAGTGGTCTAAGGCGCTCGATTTAGGCTCCAGTCTCTCTGGAGGCGTGGGTTCAAATCCCACCACTGCCACAAATGTGCAAACTTTGGTTTCACATGTCTGGGACTTCTGCAGATGCCCAAAAGCCAAGTCAGAAAGGAACTAATCTGAGTTCCCAGACTTTTTGGCCACTAGGGGGGCGAGAAAGAAAGTCACTAATCTCTGGAGATGAATTCACCGTAATATCAGTTTGCTCGTAATGGATGTCTACACTCAGCTTTCACTTGACTATACATTCTGTACATTTGGCTAACAATTTGCACTGCATAAATACCTAATCTATAGAGATTGTAGGTTCCATTTCCATCTTGCATAATAGCTCAGAGCAGAGTGGCGCAGCGGAAGCGTGCTGGGCCCATAACCCAGAGGTCGATGGATCGAAACCATCCTCTGCTATCTCTATTGGCAAATCATGTATTCTAGTTCTCAGCACTTACTAACCACAACATCAATCTGCTATCGTTCCGATTTCATGATGTTTCCTATTGATGGCAAATACATGTAGTTTATGTCTTTATGGAGTTGTCGCCTCAAATGCCACCACGCCAACACTGCTTTATAAATATGCCTTATACACATGTATTAGACCATGAACAAGCTATTTAAATCATGATTTACACTCACTTCACAAACAATAGAAAAGTAGGATGAGATGGAAACATGGCTTGTACTGAAAGTCATCAACAAACTATTAAGTATTAAGTACTTCTACGCCTTTTGTGGTAGCGTGGCCGAGCGGTCTAAGGCGCTGCTTTCAGGTTGCAGTCTCCCCTGGAGGCGTGGGTTAGAATCCCACCGCTGCCAGTTGAGGTTTTAGGTTCCAAATTCCAGTACCGAAACTTCAACACTAGCTCACTCCACTGGCGAGTTACCACAAGAGGCATATTCTGTGCCTGTGGACATAATCCATCCTCTGCAAAGGCTGTAGACGACCTACCATTCCTTCTGAAGAGTTTAACTCTGGGAACACCAATCACTTTTCCTGACATCCTCCTCACTTGTGGCCTTGTCTGCTTTGCCTGCTTTGAGTTAAGAGCAAAGAGTAGGCATCATCTAAAAACAGTATAACCAGGTAGTGTGGCCGAGTGGTCTAAGGCGCTGGATTAAGGCTCCAGTCTCTCTGGAGGCATGGCTTCAAATCCCACCACTGCCACAAATGTGCAAACTTTGGTTTCACATGTCTGGGACTTCTGCAGATGCCCAATAGCTACGTCAGAAAGGAACTAATCTGAGTTCCCAGACTTTTTGGCCACTAGGGGGGCGAGAAAGAAAGTCACTAATCTCTGGAGATGAATTCACCGTAATATCAGTTTGCTCGTATATGGATGTCTACACTCAGGTTTCACTTGACTATACATTCTGTACATTTGGCTAACAATTTGCACTGCATAAATACCTAATCTATAGAGATTGTAGGTTCCATTTCCATCTTGCATAATATCTCAGAGCAGAGTGGCGCAGCGGAAGCGTGCTGGGCCCATAACCCAGAGGTCGATGGATCGAAACCATCCTCTGCTATCTCTATTGGCAAATCATGTATTCTAGTTCTCAGCACTTACTAAACACAACATCAATCTGCTATCGTTCCGATTTCATGATGTTTCCTATTGATGGCAAATACATGTAGTTTATGTCTTTATGGAGTTGTCGCCTCAAATGCCACCACTGCCAACACTGCTTTATAAATATGCCTCATACACATGTATTAGACCATGAACAAGCTATTTAAATCATGATTTACACTCACTTCACAAACAATAGAAAAGTAGGATGAGTTGGAAACATGGCTTGTATTGAAAGTCATTAACAAACTATTAAGTATTAAGTACTTCTACGCCTTTTGTGGTAGCGTGGCAGAGCGGTCTAAGGCGCTGCGTTCAGGTCGCAGTCTCCCCTGGAGCAGTGGGTTCGAATCCCACCGCTGCCAGTTGAGGTTTTAGGTGCCAAATTCCAGGACCGAAACTTCAACACTAGCTCACTCCACTGGCGAGTTACCACAAGAGGCATATTCTGTGCCTGTGGACATAACCCATCCTCTGCCTAGGCTGTAGATGACCTACCATTCCTTTTGAAGAGTTTAACTCTGGGAACACCAATCACATTTCCTGACAACCTCCTCAATTGTAGCCTTGTCTGCTTTGCCTGCTTAGAGTTAAGAGCAAAGAGTAGGCATCAGCTGAATACAGTATTACCAGGTAGTGTGGCCGAGTGGTCTAAGGCGCTGGATTTAGGCTCCAGTCTCTCTGGAGGCGTGGGTTCAAATCCCACCACTGCCACAAATGTGCAAACTTTGGTTTCACATGTCTGGGACTTCTGCAGATGCCCAATAGCCAAGTCAGAAAGGAACTAATCTGAGTTCCCAGACTTTTTGGCCACTAGGGGGGCGAGAAAGAAAGTCACTAATCTCTGGAGATGAATTCACCGTAATATCAGTTTGCTCGTAATGGATGTCTACACTCAGCTTTCACTTGACTATACATTCTGTACATTTGGCTAACAATTTGCACTGCATAAATACCTAATCTATCGAGATTGTAGGTTCCATTTCCATCTTGCATAATAGCTCAGAGCAGAGTGGCGCAGCGGAAGCGTGCTGGGCCCATAACCCAGAGGTCGATGGATCGAAACCATCCTCTGCTATCTCTATTGGCAAATCATGTATTCTAGTTCTCAGCACTTACTAAACACAACAACAATCTGCTATCGTTCCGATTTCATGATGTTTCCTATTGATGGCAAATACATGTAGTTTATGTCTTTATGGAGTTGTCGCCTCAAATGCCACCACTGCCAACACTGCTTTATAAATATGCCTCATACACATGTATTAGACCATGAACAAGCTATTTAAATCATGATTTACACTCACTTCACAAACAATAGAAAAGTAGGATGAGTTGGAAACATGGCTTGTATTGAAAGTCATTAACAAACTATTAACTATTAAGTACTTCTTTAAACATTGTGGTAGCGTGGCCGAGAGGTCTAAGGCGCTGCGTTCAGGTCGCAGTCTCCCCTGGAGGCGTGGGTTCGAATCCCACCCCTGCCAGTTGAGGTTTTAGTTGCTGAATTCCAGTACCGAAACTTCAACACTAGCTCACTCCCCGGGTGAGTTACCACAAGAGGCATATTCTGTGCCTGTGGACATAACCCATGCTCTGCCTAGGCTGTAGATGACCTACCATTCCTTTTGAAGAGTTTAACTCTGGGAACACCAATCACATTTCCTAACAACCTCCTCAATTGTAGCCTTGTCTGCTTTGCCTGCTTAGAGTTAAGAGCAAAGCGTAGGCATCAGCTGAATACAGTATTACCAGGTAGTGTGGCCGATTGGTCTAAGCCGCTGGATTTAGGCTCCAGTCTCTCTGGAGGCGTGGGTTCAAATCCCACCACTGCCACAAATGTGCAAACTTTGGTTTCACATGTCTGGGACTTCTGCAGATGCCCAATAGCCAAGTCAGAAAGGAATTAATCTGAGTTCCCAGACTTTTTGGCCACTAGGGGGGCGAGAAAGAAAGTCACTAATCTCTGGAGATGAATTCACCGTAATATCAGTTTGCTCGTAATGGATGTCTACACTCAGCTTTCACTTGACTATACATTCTGTACATTTGGCTAACAATTTGCACTGCATAAATACCTAATCTATAGAGATTGTAGGTTCAATTTCCATCTTGCATAATAGCTCAGAGCAGAGTGGCGCAGCGGAAGCGTGCTGGGCCCATAACTCAGAGGTCGATGGATCGAAACCATCCTCTGCTATCTCTATTGGCAAATCATGTATTCTAGTTCTCAGCACTTACTAACCACAACATCAATCTGCTATCGTTCCGATTTCATGATGTTTCCTATTGATGGCAAATACATGTAGTTTATGTCTTTATGGAGTTGTCGCCTCAAATGCCACCACTGCCAACACTGCTTTATAAATATGCCTTATACACATGTATTAGACCATGAACAAGCTATTTAAATCATTATTTACGAATCACTTCACAAACAATAGGAAAGTAGAATGAGTTGGAAACATGGCTTGTATTGAAAGTCATCAACAAACTATTAAGTATTAAGTACTTCTACGCCTTTTGTGGTAGCGTGGCCGAGCGGTCTAAGGCGCTGCGTTCAGGTCGCAGTCTCCCCTGGAGGCGTGGGTTAGAATCCCACCGCTGCCAGTTGAGGTTTTAGGTTCCAAATTCCAGTACCGAAACTTCAACACTAGCTCACTCCACTGGCGAGTTACCACAAGAGGCATATTCTGTGCCTGTGGACATAATCCATCCTCTGCCAAGGCTGTAGACGACCTACCATTCCTTCTGAAGAGTTTAACTCTGGGAACACCAATCACTTTTCCTGACATCCTCCTCACTTGTGGCCTTGTCTGCTTTGCCTGCTTTGAGTTAAGAGCAAAGAGTAGGCATCATCTAAAAACAGTATAACCAGGTAGTGTGGCCGAGTGGTCTAAGGCGCTGGATTAAGGCTCCAGTCTCTCTGGAGGCGTGGGTTCAAGTCCCACCACTGCCACAAATGTGCAAACTTTGGTTTCACATGTCTGGGACTTCTGCAGATGCCCAATAGCTACGTCAGAAAGGAACTAATCTGAGTTCCCAGACTTTTTGGCCACTATGGGGCGAGAAAGAAAGTCACTAATCTCTGGAGATGAATTCACCGTAATATCAGTTTGCTCGTATATGGATGTCTACACTCAGGTTTCACTTGACTATACATTCTGTACATTTGGCTAACAATTTGCACTGCATAAATACCTAATCTATAGAGATTGTAGGTTCCATTTCCATCTTGCATAATAGCCCAGAGCAGAGTGGCGCAGCGGAAGCGTGCTGGGCCCATAACCCAGAGGTCGATGGATCGAAACCATCCTCTGCTATCTCTATTGGCAAATCATGTATTCTAGTTCTCAGCACTTACTAAACACAACAACAATCTGCTATCGTTCCGATTTCATGATGTTTCCTATTGATGGCAAATACATGTAGTTTATGTCTTTATGGAGTTGTCGCCTCAAATGCCACCACTGCCAACACTGCTTTATAAATATGCCTCATACACATGTATTAGACCATGAACAAGCTATTTAAATCATGATTTACACTCACTTCACAAACAATAGAAAAGTAGGATGAGTTGGAAACATGGCTTGTATTGAAAGTCATTAACAAACTATTAACTATTAAGTAGTTCTTTAAGGATTGTGGTAGCGTGGCCGAGCGGTCTAAGGCGCTGCGTTCAGGTCGCAGTCTCCCCTGGAGGCGTGGGTTCGAATCCCACCGCTGCCAGTTGAGGTTTTAGTTGCTGAATTCCAGTACCGAAACTTCAACACTAGCTCACTCCCCTGGTGAGTTACCACAAGAGGCATATTCTGTGCCTGTGGACATAACCCATCCTCTGCCTAGGCTGTAGATGACCTACCATTCCTTTTGAAGAGTTTAACTCTGGGAACACCAATCACATTTCCTGACAACCTCCTCAATTGTAGCCTTGTCTGCTTTGCCTGCTTAGAGTTAAGAGCAAAGAGTAGGCATCAGCTGAATACAGTATTACCAGGTAGTGTGGCCGAGTGGTCTAAGGCGCTGGATTTAGGCTCCAATCTCTCTGGAGGTGTGGGTTCAAATCCCACCACTGCCACAAATGTGCAAACTTTGGTTTCACATGTCTGGGACTTCTGCAGATGCCCAATAGCCAAGTCAGAAAGGAACTAATCTGAGTTCCCAGACTTTTTGGCCACTAGGGGGGCGAGAAAGAAAGTCACTAATCTCTGGAGATGAATTCACCGTAATATCAGTTTGCTCGTAATGGATGTCTACACTCAGCTTTCACTTGACTATACATTCTGTACATTTGGCTAACAATTTGCACTGCATAAATACCTAATCTATAGAGATTGTAGGTTCCATTTCCATCTTGCATAATAGCTCAGAGCAGAGTGGCGCAGCGGAAGCGTGCTGGGCCCATAACCCAGAGGTCGATGGATCGAAACCATCCTCTGCTATCTCTATTGGCAAATCATGTATTCTAGTTCTCAGCACTTACTAACCACAACATCAATCTGCCATCGTTCCGATTTCATGATGTTTCCTATTGATGGCAAATACATGTAGTTTATGTCTTTATGGAGTTGTCGCCTCAAATGCCACCACTGCCAACACTGCTTTATAAATATGCCTTATACACATGTATTAGACCATGAACAAGCTATTTAAATCATGATTTACACTCACTTCACAAACAATAGAAAAGTAGGATGAGATGGAAACATGGCTTGTATTGAAAGTCATCAACAAACTATTAAGTATTAAGTACTTCTACGCCTTTTGTGGTAGCGTGGCCGAGCGGTCTAAGGCGCTGCGTTCAGGTCGCAGTCTCCCCTGGAGGCGTGGGTTAGAATCCCACCGCTGCCAGTTGAGGTTTTAGGTTCCAAATTCCAGTACCGAAACTTCAACACTAGCTCACTCCACTGGCGAGTTACCACAAGAGGCATATTCTGTGCCTGTGGACATAATCCATCCTCTGCCAAGGCTGTAGACGACCTACCATTCCTTCTGAAGAGTTTAACTCTGGGAACACCAATCACTTTTCCTGACATCCTCCTCACTTGTGGCCTTGTCTGCTTTGCCTGCTTTGAGTTAAGAGCAAAGAGTAGGCATCATCTAAACACAGTATAACCAGGTAGTGTGGCCGAGTGGTCTAAGGCTCTGGATTAAGGCTCCAGTCTCTCTGGAGGCGTGGGTTCAAATCCCACCACTGCCACAAATGTGGAAACTTTGGTTTCACATGTCTGGGACTTCTGCAGATGCCCAATAGCTACGTCAGAAAGGAACTAACCTGAGTTCCCAGACTTTTTGGCCACTAGGGGGGCGAGAAAGAAAGTCACTAATCTCTGGAGATGAATTCACCGTAATATCAGTTTGCTCGTAATGGATGTCTACACTCAGCTTTCACTTGACTATACATTCTGTACATTTGTATAACAATTTGCACTGCATAAATACCTAATCTATAGAGATTGTAGGTTCAATTTTCATCTTGCATAATAGCTCAGAGCAGAGTGGCGCAGCGGAAGCGTGCTGGGCCCATAACCCAGAGGTCGATGGATCGAAACCATCCTCTGCTATCTCTATTGGCAAATCATGTATTCTAGTTCTCAGCACTTACTAACCACAACATCAATCTGCTATCGTTCCGATTTCATGATGTTTCCTATTGATGGCAAATACATGTAGTTTATGTCTTTATGGAGTTGTCGCCTCAAATGCCACCACTGCCAACACTGCTTTATAAATATGCCTTATACACATGTATTAGACCATGAACAAGCTATTTAAATCATTATTTACGAATCACTTCTCAAACAATAGAAAAGTAGGATGAGTTGGAAACATGGCTTGTATTGAAAGTCATCAACAAACTATTAAGTATTAAGTACTTCTACGCCTTTTGTGGTAGCGTGGCCGAGCGGTCTAAGGCGCTGCGTTCAGGTCGCAGTCTCCCCTGGAGGCGTGGGTTAGAATCCCACCGCTGCCATTTGAGGTTTTAGGTGCCAAATTCCAGTACCGAAACTTCAACACTAGCTCACTCCACTGGCGAGTTACCACAAGAGGCATATTCTGTGCCTGTGGACATAATCCATCCTCTGCCAAGGCTGTAGACGACCTACCATTCCTTCTGAAGAGTTTAACTCTGGGAACACCAATCACTTTTCCTGACATCCTCCTCACTTGTGGCCTTGTCTGCTTTGCCTGCTTTGAGTTAAGAGCAAAGAGTAGGCATCATCTAAAAACAGTATAACCAGGTAGTGTGGCCGAGTGGTCTAAGGTGCTGGATTAAGACTCCAGTCTCTCTGGAGGCGTTGGTTCAAATCCCACCACTGCCACAAATGTGCAAACTTTGGTTTCAGATGTCTGGGACTTCTGCAGATGCCCAATAGCTACGTCAGAAAGGAACTAACCTGAGTTCCCAGACTTTTTGGCCACTAGGGGGGCGAGAAAGAAAGTCACTAATCTCTGGAGATGAATTCACCGTAATATCAGTTTGCTCGTATATGGATGTCTACACTCAGGTTTCACTTGACTATACATTCTGTACATTTGGCTAACAATTTGCACTGCATAAATACCTAATCTATAGAGATTGTAGGTTCCATTTCCATCTTGCATAATATCTCAGAGCAGAGTGGCGCAGCGGAAGCGTGCTGGGCCCATAACCCAGAGGTCGATGGATCGAAACCATCCTCTGCTATCTCTATTGGCAAATCATGTATTCTAGTTCTCAGCACTTACTAAACACAACATCAATCTGCTATCGTTCCGATTTCATGATGTTTCCTATTGATGGCAAATACATGTAGTTTATGTCTTTATGGAGTTGTCGCCTCAAATGCCACCACTGCCAACACTGCTTTATAAATATGCCTCATACACATGTATTAGACCATGAACAAGCTATTTAAATCATGATTTACACTCACTTCACAAACAATAGAAAAGTAGGATGAGTTGGAAACATGGCTTGTATTGAAAGTCATCAACAAACTATTAAATATTAAGTACTTCTTTAAATATTTTGGTAGCGTGGCCGAGCGGTCTAAGGCGCTGCGTTCAGGTCGCAGTCTCCCCTGGAGGCGTCGGTTCGAATCCCACCGCTGCCAGTTGAGGTTTTAGTTGCTGAATTCCAGTACCGAAACTTCAACACTAGCTCACTCCACTGGTGAGTTACCACAAGAGGCATATTCTGTGCCTGTGGACATAACCCATCCTCTGCCAAGGCTGTAGATGACCTACCATTCCTTTTGAAGAGTTTAACTCTGGGAACACCAATCACATTTCCTGACAACCTCCTCAATTGTAGCCTTGTCTGCTTTGCCTGCTTAGAGTTAAGAGCAAAGAGTAGGCATCAGCTGAATACAGTATTACCAGGTAGTGTGGCCCAGTGGTCTAAGGCGCTGGATTTAGGCTCCAGTCTCTCTGGAGGCGTGGGTTCAAATCCCACCACTGCCACAAATGTGCAAACTTTGGTTTCACATGTCTGGGACTTCTGCAGATGCCCAATAGCTACGTCAGAAAGGAACTAATCTGAGTTCCCAGACTTTTTGGCCACTAGGGGGCGAGAAAGAAAGTCACTAATCTCTGGAGATGAATTCACCGTAATATCAGTTTGCTCGTAATGGATGTCTACACTCAGCTTTCACTTGACTATACATTCTGTACATTTGTATAACAATTTGCACTGCATAAATACCTAATCTATAGAGATTGTAGGTTCAATTTTCATCTTGCATAATAGCTCAGAGCAGAGTGGCGCAGCGGAAGCGTGCTGGGCCCATAACCCAGAGGTCGATGGATCGAAACCATCCTCTGCTATCTCTATTGGCAAATCATGTATTCTAGTTCTCAGCACTTACTAACCACAACATCAATCTGCTATCGTTCCGATTTCATGATGTTTCCTATTGATGGCAAATACATGTAGTTTATGTCTTTATGGAGTTGTCGCCTCAAATGCCACCACTGCCAACACTGCTTTATAAATATGCCTTATACACATGTATTAGACCATGAACAAGCTATTTAAATCATTATTTACGAATCACTTCTCAAACAATAGAAAAGTAGGATGAGTTGGAAACATGGCTTGTATTGAAAGTCATCAACAAACTATTAAGTATTAAGTACTTCTACGCCTTTTGTGGTAGCGTGGCCGAGCGGTCTAAGGCGCTGCGTTCAGGTCGCAGTCTCCCCTGGAGGCGTGGGTTAGAATCCCACCGCTGCCATTTGAGGTTTTAGGTGCCAAATTCCAGTACCGAAACTTCAACACTAGCTCACTCCACTGGCGAGTTACCACAAGAGGCATATTCTGTGCCTGTGGACATAATCCATCCTCTGCCAAGGCTGTAGACGACCTACCATTCCTTCTGAAGAGTTTAACTCTGGGAACACCAATCACTTTTCCTGACATCCTCCTCACTTGTGGCCTTGTCTGCTTTGCCTGCTTTGAGTTAAGAGCAAAGAGTAGGCATCATCTAAAAACAGTATAACCAGGTAGTGTGGCCGAGTGGTCTAAGATGCTGGATTAAGACTCCAGTCTCTCTGGAGGCGTTGGTTCAAATCCCACCACTGCCACAAATGTGCAAACTTTGGTTTCAGATGTCTGGGACTTCTGCAGATGCCCAATAGCTACGTCAGAAAGGAACTAACCTGAGTTCCCAGACTTTTTGGCCACTAGGGGGGCGAGAAAGAAAGTCACTAATCTCTGGAGATGAATTCACCGTAATATCAGTTTGCTCGTATATGGATGTCTACACTCAGGTTTCACTTGACTATACATTCTGTACATTTGGCTAACAATTTGCACTGCATAAATACCTAATCTATAGAGATTGTAGGTTCCATTTCCATCTTGCATAATATCTCAGAGCAGAGTGGCGCAGCGGAAGCGTGCTGGGCCCATAACCCAGAGGTCGATGGATCGAAACCATCCTCTGCTATCTCTATTGGCAAATCATGTATTCTAGTTCTCAGCACTTACTAAACACAACATCAATCTGCTATCGTTCCGATTTCATGATGTTTCCTATTGATGGCAAATACATGTAGTTTATGTCTTTATGGAGTTGTCGCCTCAAATGCCACCACTGCCAACACTGCTTTATAAATATGCCTCATACACATGTATTAGACCATGAACAAGCTATTTAAATCATGATTTACACTCACTTCACAAACAATAGAAAAGTAGGATGAGTTGGAAACATGGCTTGTATTGAAAGTCATCAACAAACTATTAAATATTAAGTACTTCTTTAAATATTTTGGTAGCGTGGCCGAGCGGTCTAAGGCGCTGCGTTCAGGTCGCAGTCTCCCCTGGAGGCGTCGGTTCGAATCCCACCGCTGCCAGTTGAGGTTTTAGTTGCTGAATTCCAGTACCGAAACTTCAACACTAGCTCACTCCACTGGTGAGTTACCACAAGAGGCATATTCTGTGCCTGTGGACATAACCCATCCTCTGCCAAGGCTGTAGATGACCTACCATTCCTTTTGAAGAGTTTAACTCTGGGAACACCAATCACATTTCCTGACAACCTCCTCAATTGTAGCCTTGTCTGCTTTGCCTGCTTAGAGTTAAGAGCAAAGAGTAGGCATCAGCTGAATACAGTATTACCAGGTAGTGTGGCCCAGTGGTCTAAGGCGCTGGATTTAGGCTCCAGTCTCTCTGGAGGCGTGGGTTCAAATCCCACCACTGCCACAAATGTGCAAACTTTGGTTTCACATGTCTGGGACTTCTGCAGATGCCCAATAGCTACGTCAGAAAGGAACTAATCTGAGTTCCCAGACTTTTTGGCCACTAGGGGGCGAGAAAGAAAGTCACTAATCTCTGGAGATGAATTCACCGTAATATCAGTTTGCTCGTATATGGATGTCTACACTCAGGTTTCACTTGACTATACATTCTGTACATTTGGCTAACAATTTGCACTGCATAAATACCTACTCTATAGAGATTGTAGGTTCCATTTCCATCTTGCATAATATCTCAGAGCAGAGTGGCGCAGCGGAAGCGTGCTGGGCCCATAACCCAGAGGTCGATGGATCGAAACCATCCTCTGCTATCTCTATTGGCAAATCATGTATTCTAGTTC
This sequence comes from Protomyctophum bolini, assembly GCF_963924005.1. NCBI lineage: Eukaryota > Metazoa > Chordata > Actinopteri > Myctophiformes > Myctophidae > Protomyctophum > Protomyctophum bolini. The sequence goes on from NC_137882.1 coordinate 37,195,798, forward strand.
TCAGCACTTACTAAACACAACATCAATCTGCTATCGTTCCGATTTCATGATGTTTCCTATTGATGGCAAATACATGTAGTTTATGTCTTTATGGAGTTGTCGCCTCAAATGCCACCACTGCCAACACTGCTTTATAAATATGCCTCATACACATGTATTAGACCATGAACAAGCTATTTAAATCATGATTTACACTCACTTCACAAACAATAGAAAAGTAGGATGAGTTGGAAACATGGCTTGTATTGAAAGTCATTAACAAACTATTAACTATTAAGTACTTCTTTAAATATTGTGGTAGCGTGGCCGAGTGGTCTAAGGCGCTGCGTTCAGGTCGTAATTTCCCCTGGAGGCGTGGGTTCGAATCCCACCGCTGCTAGTTGAGGTTTTAGTTGCTGAATTACAGTACCGAAACTTCAACACTAGCTCACTCCACTGGCGAGTTACCACAAGAGGCATATTCTGTGCCTGTGGACATAACCCATCCTCTGCCAAGGCTGTAGATGACCTACCATTCCTTTTGAAGAGTTTAACTCTGGGAACACCAATCACATTTCCTGACAACCTCCTCAATTGTAGCCTTGTCTGCTTTGCCTGCTTAGAGTTAAGAGCAAAGAGTAGGCATCAGCTGAATACAGTATTACCAGGTAGTGTGGCCCAGTGGTCTAAGGCGCTGGATTTAGGCTCCAGTCTCTCTGGAGGCGTGGGTTCAAATCCCACCACTGCCAACACTGCTTTATAAATATGCCTCATACACATGTATTAGACCATGAACAAGCTATTTAAATCATGATTTACACTCACTTCACAAACAATAGAAAAGTAGGATGAGTTGGAAACATGGCTTGTATTGAAAGTCATTAACAAACTATTAACTATTAAGTACTTCTTTAAAGATTGTGGTAGCGTGGCCGAGCGGTCTAAGGCTCTGCGTTCAGGTATCAATTTCCCCTTGAGGCGTGCGTTCGAATCCCACCGCTGCCAGTTGAGGTTTTAGTTGCTGAATTACAGTACCGAAACTTCAACACTAGCTCACTCCACTGGCGAGTTACCACAAGAGGCATATTCTGTGCCTGTGGACATAATCCATCCTCTGCCAAGGCTGTAGACGACCTACCATTCCTTCTGAAGAGTTTAACTCTGGGAACACCAATCACTTTTCCTGACATCCTCCTCACTTGTGGCCTTGTCTGCTTTGCCTGCTTTGAGTTAAGAGCAAAGAGTAGGCATCATCTAAACACAGTATAACCAGGTAGTGTGGCCGAGTGGTCTAAGGCGCTCGATTAAGGCTCCAGTCTCTCTGGAGGCGTTGGTTCAAATCCCACCACTGCCACAAATGTGCAAACTTTGGTTTCACATGTCTGGGACTTCTGCAGATGCCCAATAGCTACGTCAGAAAGGAACTAATCTGAGTTCCCAGACCTTTTGGCCACTAGGGGGGCGAGAAAGAAAGTCACTAATCTCTGGAGATGAATTCACCGTAATATCAGTTTGCTCGTATATGGATGTCTACACTCAGGTTTCACTTGACTATACATTCTGTACATTTGGCTAACAATTTGCACTGCATAAATACCTAATCTATAGAGATTGTAGGTTCCATTTCCATCTTGCATAATAGCTCAAAGCAGAGTGGCGCAGCGGAAGCGTGCTGGGCCCATAACCCAGAGGTCGATGGATCGAAACCATCCTCTGCTATCTCTATTGGCAAATCATGTATTCTAGTTCTCAGCACTTACTAAACACAACATCAATCTGCTATCGTTCCGATTTCATGATGTTTCCTATTGATGGCAAATACATGTAGTTTATGTCTTTATGGAGTTGTCGCCTCAAATGCCACCACTGCCAACACTGCTTTATAAATATGCCTCATACACATGTATTAGACCATGAACAAGCTATTTAAATCATGATTTACACTCACTTCACAAACAATAGAAAAGTAGGATGAGTTGGAAACATGGCTTGTATTGAAAGTCATTAACAAACTATTAACTATTAAGTACTTCTTTAAAGATTGTGGTAGCGTGGCCGAGCGGTCTAAGGCGCTGCGTTCAGGTATCAATTTCCCCTTGAGGCGTGGGTTCGAATCCCACCGCTGCCAGTTGAGGTTTTAGTTGCTGAATTACAGTACCGAAACTTCAACACTAGCTCACTCCACTGGCGAGTTACCACAAGAGGCATATTCTGTGCCTGTGGACATAATCCATCCTCTGCCAAGGCTGTAGACGACCTACCATTCCTTCTGAAGAGTTTAACTCTGGGAACACCAATCACTTTTCCTGACATCCTCCTCACTTGTGGCCTTGTCTGCTTTGCCTGCTTTGAGTTAAGAGCAAAGAGTAGGCATCATCTAAACACAGTATAACCAGGTAGTGTGGCCGAGTGGTCTAAGGCGCTGGATTTAGGCTCCAGTCTCTCTGGAGGCGTGGGTTCAAATCCCACCACTGCCACAAATGTGCAAACTTTGGTTTCACATGTCTGGGACTTCTGCAGATGCCCAATAGCTACGTCAGAAAGGAACTAATCTGAGTTCCCAGACTTTTTGGCCACTAGGGGGCGAGAAAGAAAGTCACTAATCTCTGGAGATGAATTCACCGTAATATCAGTTTGCTCGTATATGGATGTCTACACTCAGGTTTCACTTGACTATACATTCTGTACATTTGGCTAACAATTTGCACTGCATAAATACCTAATCTATAGAGATTGTAGGTTCCATTTCCATCCTGCATAATAGCTCAGAGCACAGTGGCGCAGCGGAAGCGTGCTGGGCCCATAACCCAGAGGTCGATGGATCGAAACCATCCTCTGCTATCTCTATTGGCAAATCATGTATCCTATTTCTCAGCACTTACTAAACACAACAACAATCTGCTATCGTTCCGATTTCATGATGTTTCCTATTGATGGCAATACATGTAGTTTATGTCTTTATGGAGTTGTCGCCTCAAATGCCACCACTGCCAACACTGCTTTATAAATATGCCTCATACACATGTATTAGACCATGAACAAGCTATTTAAATCATGATTTACACTCACTTCACAAACAATAGAAAAGTAGGATGAGTTGGAAACATGGCTTGTATTGAAAGTCATTAACAAACTATTAACTATTAAGTACTTCTTTAAAGATTGTGGTAGCGTGTCCGAGCGGTCTAAGGCGCTGCGTTCAGGTCGCAATTTCCCCTGGAGGCGTGGGTTCGAATCCCACCGCTGCCAGTTGAGGTTTTAGTTGCTGAATTACAGTACCGAAACTTCAACACTAGCTCACTCCACTGGCGAGTTACCACATGAGGCATATTCTGTGCCTGTGGACATAATCCATCCTCTGCCAAGGCTGTAGACGACCTACCATTCCTTCTGAAGAGGTTAACTCTGGGAACACCAATCACTTTTCCTGACATCCTCCTCACTTGTGGCCTTGTCTGCTTTGCCTGCTTTGAGTTAAGAGCAAAGAGTAGGCATCATCTAAACACAGTATAACCAGGTAGTGTGGCCGAGTGGTCTAAGGCGCTGGATTAAGGCTCCAGTCTCTCTGGAGGCGTGGGTTCAAATCCCACCACTGCCACAAATGTGCAAACTTTGGTTTCACATGTCTGGGACTTCTGCAGATGCCCAATAGCTACGTCAGAAAGGAACTAATCTGAGTTCCCAGACTTTTTGGCCACTAGGGGGCGAGAAAGAAAGTCACTAATCTCTGGAGATGAATTCACCGTAATATCAGTTTGCTCGTATATGGATGTCTACACTCAGGTTTCACTTGACTATACATTCTGTACATTTGGCTAACAATTTGCACTGCAAGAATACCTAATCTATAGAGATTGTAGGTTCCATTTCCATCTTGCATAATAGCTCAGAGCAGAGTGGCGCAGCGGAAGCGTGCTGGGCCCATAACCCAGAGGTCGATGGATCGAAACCATCCTCTGCTATCTCTATTGGCAAATCATGTATTCTAGTTCTCAGCACTTACTAAACACAACAACAATCTGCTATCGTTCCGATTTCATGATGTTTCCTATTGATGGCAAATACATGTAGTTTATGTCTTTATGGAGTTGTCGCCTCAAATGCCACCACTGCCAACACTGCTTTATAAATATGCCTCATACACATGTATTAGACCATGAACAAGCTATTTAAATCATGATTTACACTCACTTCACAAACAATAGAAAAGTAGGATGAGTTGGAAACATGGCTTGTATTGAAAGTCATTAACAAACCATTAACTATTAAGTACTTCTTTAAAGATTGTGGTAGCGTGGCCGAGCGGTCTAAGGCGCTGCGTTCAGGTAGCAATTTCCCCTGGAGGCGTGTGTTCGAATCCCACCGCTGCCAGTTGAGGTTTTAGTTGCTGAATTACAGTACCGAAACTTCAACACTAGCTCACTCCACTGGCGAGTTACCACAAGAGGCATATTCTGTGCCTGTGGACATAATCCATCCTCTGCCAAGGCTGTAGACGACCTACCATTCCTTCTGAAGAGTTTAACTCTGGGAACACCAATCACTTTTCCTGACATCCTCCTCACTTGTGGCCTTGTCTGCTTTGCCTGCTTTGAGTTAAGAGCAAAGAGTAGGCATTATCTAAACACAGTATAAACAGGTAGTGTGGCCGAGTGGTCTAAGGCGCTGGATTAAGGCTCCAGTCTCTCTGGAGGCGTGGGTTCAAATCCCACCACTGCCACAAATGTGCAAATTTTGGTTTCACATGTCTGGGACTTCTGCAGATGCCCAATAGCTACGTCAGAAAGGAACTAATCTGAGTTCCCAGACCTTTTGGCCACTAGGGGGCGAGAAAGAAAGTCACTAATCTCTGGAGATGAATTCACCGTAATATCAGTTTGCTCGTATATGGATGTCTACACTCAGGTTTCACTTGACTATACATTCTGTACATTTGGCTAACAATTTGCACTGCATAAATACCTAATCTATAGAGATTGTAGGTTCCATTTCCATCTTGCATAATAGCTCAGAGCAGAGTGGCGCAGCGGAAGCGTGCTGGGCCCATAACCCAGAGGTCGATGGATCGAAACCATCCTCTGCTATCTCTATTGGCAAATCATGTATTCTAGTTCTCAGCACTTACTAAACACAACAACAATCTGCTATCGTTCCGATTTCATGATGTTTCCTATTGATGGCAAATACATGTAGTTTATGTCTTTATGGAGTTGTCGCCTCAAATGCCACCACTGCCAACACTGCTTTATAAATATGCCTCATACACATGTATTAGACCATGAACAAGCTATTTAAATCATGATTTACACTCACTTCACAAACAATAGAAAAGTAGGATGAGTTGGAAACATGGCTTGTATTGAAAGTCATTAACAAACTATTAACTATTAAGTACTTCTTTAAAGATTGTGGTAGCGTGGCCGAGCGGTCTAAGGCGCTGCGTTCAGGTCGCAGTCTCCCCTGGAGGCGTGGGTTCGAATCCCACCGCTGCCAGTTGAGGTTTTAGTTGCTGAATTCCAGTACCGAAACTTCAACACTAGCTCACGCCACTGGTGAGTTACCACAAGAGGCATATTCTGTGCCTGTGGACATAACCCATCCTCTGCCAAGGCTGTAGATGACCTACCATTCCTTTTGAAGAGTTTAACTCTGGGAACACCAATCACATTTCCTGACAACCTCCTCAATTGTAGCCTTGTCTGCTTTGCCTGCTTAGAGTTAAGAGCAAAGAGTAGGCATCAGCTGAATATTACCAGGTAGTCTGGCCGAGTGGTCTAAGGCGCTGGATTTAGGCTCCAGTCTCTCTGGAGGCGTGGGTTCAAATCCCACCACTGCCACAAATGTGCAAACTTTGGTTTCACATGTCTTGGACTTCTGCAGATGCCCAATAGCCAAGTCAGAAAGGAACTAATCTGAGTTCCCAGACTTTTTGGCCACTAGGGGGGCGAGAAAGAAAGTCACTAATCTCTGGAGATGAATTCACCGTAATATCAGTTTGCTCGTAATGGATGTCTACACTCAGCTTTCACTTGACTATACATTCTGTACATTTGGCTAACAATTTGCACTGCATAAATACCTAATCTATAGAGATTGTAGGTTCCATTTCCATCTTGCATAATAGCTCAGAGCAGAGTGGCGCAGCGGAAGCGTGCTGGGCCCATAACCCAGAGGTCGATGGATCGAAACCATCCTCTGCTATCTCTATTGGCAAATCATGTATTCTAGTTCTCAGCACTTACTAAACACAACATCAATCTGCTATCGTTCCGATTTCATGATGTTTCCTATTGATGGCAAATACATGTAGTTTATGTCTTTATGGAGTTGTCGCCTCAAATGCCACCACTGCCAACACTGCTTTATAAATATGCCTCATACACATGTATTAGACCATGAACAAGCTATTTAAATCATGATTTACACTCACTTCACAAACAATAGAAAAGTAGGATGAGTTGGAAACATGGCTTGTATTGAAAGTCATTAACAAACTATTAACTATTAAGTACTTCTTTAAAGATTGTGGTAGCGTGGCCGAGCGGTCTAAGGCGCTGCGTTCAGGTATCAATTTCCCCTTGAGGCGTGGGTTCGAATCCCACCGCTGCCAGTTGAGGTTTTAGTTGCTGAATTACAGTACCGAAACTTCAACACTAGCTCACTCCACTGGCGAGTTACCACAAGAGGCATATTCTGTGCCTGTGGACATAATCCATCCTCTGCCAAGGCTGTAGACGACCTACCATTCCTTCTGAAGAGTTTAACTCTGGGAACACCAATCACTTTTCCTGACATCCTCCTCACTTGTGGCCTTGTCTGCTTTGCCTGCTTTGAGTTAAGAGCAAAGAGTAGGCATCATCTAAACACAGTATAACCAGGTAGTGTGGCCGAGTGGTCTAAGGCGCTGGATTTAGGCTCCAGTCTCTCTGGAGGCGTGGGTTCAAATCCCACCACTGCCACAAATGTGCAAACTTTGGTTTCACATGTCTGGGACTTCTGCAGATGCCCAATAGCTACGTCAGAAAGGAACTAATCTGAGTTCCCAGACTTTTTGGCCACTAGGGGGCGAGAAAGAAAGTCACTAATCCCTGGAGATGAATTCACCGTAATATCAGTTTGCTCGTATATGGATGTCTACACTCAGGTTTCACTTGACTATACATTCTGTACATTTGGCTAACAATTTGCACTGCATAAATACCTAATCTATAGAGATTGTAGGTTCCATTTCCATCTTGCATAATAGCTCAGAGCAGAGTGGCGCAGCGGAAGCGTGCTGGGCCCATAACCCAGAGGTCGATGGATCGAAACCATCCTCTGCTATCTCTATTGGCAAATCATGTATTCTAGTTCTCAGCACTTACTAAACACAACATCAATCTGCTATCGTTCCGATTTCATGATGTTTCCTATTGATGGCAAATACATGTAGTTTATGTCTTTATGGAGTTGTCGCCTCAAATGCCACCACTGCCAACACTGCTTTATAAATATGCCTCATACACATGTATTAGACCATGAACAAGCTATTTAAATCATGATTTACACTCACTTCACAAACAATAGAAAAGTAGGATGAGTTGGAAACATGGCTTGTATTGAAAGTCATTAACAAACTATTAACTATTAAGTACTTCTTTAAAGATTGTGGTAGCGTGGCCGAGCGGTCTAAGGCGCTGCGTTCAGGTCGCAATTTCCCCTGGAGGTGTGGGTTCGAATCCCACCGCTGCCAGTTGAGGTTTTAGTTGCTGAATTACAGTACCGAAACTTCAACACTAGCTCACTCCACTCGCAAGTTACCACAAGAGGCATATTCTGTGCCTGTGGACATAATCCATCCTCTGCCAAGGCTGTAGACGACCTACCATTCCCTCTGAAGAGTTTAACTCTGGGAACACCAATCACTTTTCCTGACATCCTCCTCACTTGTGGCCTTGTCTGCTTTGCCTGCTTTGAGTTAAGAGCAAAGAGTAGGCATCATCTAAACACAGTATAACCAGGTAGTGTGGCCGAGTGGTCTAAGGCGCTTGATTAAGGCTCCAGTCACTCTGGAGGCGTGGGTTCAAATCCCACCACTGCCACAAATGTGCAAACTTTGGTTTCACATGTCTGGGACTTCTGCAGATGCCCAATAGCTACGTCAGAAAGGAACTAATCTGAGTTCCCAGACTTTTTGGCCACTAGGGGGCGAGAAAGAAAGTCACTAATCTCTGGAGATGAATTCACCGTAATATCAGTTTGCTCGTATATGGATGTCTACACTCAGGTTTCACTTGACTATACATTCTGTACATTTGGCTAACAATTTGCACTGCATAAATACCTAATCTATAGAGATTGTAGGTTCCATTTCCATCCTGCATAATAGCTCAGAGCACAGTGGCGCAGCGGAAGCGTGCTGGGCCCATAACCCAGAGGTCGATGGATCGAAACCATCCTCTGCTATCTCTATTGGCAAATCATGTATTCTAGTTCTCAGCACTTACTAAACACAACAACAATCTGCTATCGTTCCGATTTCATGATGTTTCCTATTGATGGCAATACATGTAGTTTATGTCTTTATGGAGTTGTCGCCTCAAATGCCACCACTGCCAACACTGCTTTATAAATATGCCTCATACACATGTATTAGACCATGAACAAGCTATTTAAATCATGATTTACACTCACTTCACAAACAATAGAAAAGTAGGATGAGTTGGAAACATGGCTTGTATTGAAAGTCATTAACAAACTATTAACTATTAAGTACTTCTTTAAAGATTGTGGTAGCGTGTCCGAGCGGTCTAAGGCGCTGCGTTCAGGTCGCAATTTCCCCTGGAGGCGTGGGTTCGAATCCCACCGCTGCCAGTTGAGGTTTTAGTTGCTGAATTACAGTACCGAAACTTCAACACTAGCTCACTCCACTGGCGAGTTACCACATGAGGCATATTCTGTGCCTGTGGACATAATCCATCCTCTGCCAAGGCTGTAGACGACCTACCATTCCTTCTGAAGAGGTTAACTCTGGGAACACCAATCACTTTTCCTGACATCCTCCTCACTTGTGGCCTTGTCTGCTTTGCCTGCTTTGAGTTAAGAGCAAAGAGTAGGCATCATCTAAACACAGTATAACCAGGTAGTGTGGCCGAGTGGTCTAAGGCGCTGGATTAAGGCTCCAGTCTCTCTGGAGGCGTGGGTTCAAATCCCACCACTGCCACAAATGGGCAAACTTTGGTTTCACATGTCTGGGACTTCTGCAGATGCCCAATAGCTACGTCAGAAAGGAACTAATCTGAGTTCCCAGACTTTTTGGCCACTAGGGGGCGAGAAAGAAAGTCACTAATCTCTGGAGATGAATTCACCGTAATATCAGTTTGCTCGTATATGGATGTCTACACTCAGGTTTCACTTGACTATACATTCTGTACATTTGGCTAACAATTTGCACTGCAAGAATACCTAATCTATAGAGATTGTAGGTTCCATTTCCATCTTGCATAATAGCTCAGAGCAGAGTGGCGCAGCGGAAGCGTGCTGGGCCCATAACCCAGAGGTCGATGGATCGAAACCATCCTCTGCTATCTCTATTGGCAAATCATGTATTCTAGTTCTCAGCACTTACTAAACACAACAACAATCTGCTATCGTTCCGATTTCATGATGTTTCCTATTGATGGCAAATACATGTAGTTTATGTCTTTATGGAGTTGTCGCCTCAAATGCCACCACTGCCAACACTGCTTTATAAATATGCCTCATACACATGTATTAGACCATGAACAAGCTATTTAAATCATGATTTACACTCACTTCACAAACAATAGAAAAGTAGGATGAGTTGGAAACATGGCTTGTATTGAAAGTCATTAACAAACCATTAACTATTAAGTACTTCTTTAAAGATTGTGGTAGCGTGGCCGAGCGGTCTAAGGCGCTGCGTTCAGGTAGCAATTTCCCCTGGAGGCGTGTGTTCGAATCCCACCGCTGCCAGTTGTGGTTTTAGTTGCTGAATTACAGTACCGAAACTTCAACACTAGCTCACTCCACTGGCGAGTTACCACAAGAGGCATATTCTGTGCCTGTGGACATAATCCATCCTCTGCCAAGGCTGTAGACGACCTACCATTCCTTCTGAAGAGTTTAACTCTGGGAACACCAATCACTTTTCCTGACATCCTCCTCACTTGTGGCCTTGTCTGCTTTGCCTGCTTTGAGTTAAGAGCAAAGAGTAGGCATTATCTAAACACAGTATAACCAGGTAGTGTGGCCGAGTGGTCTAAGGCGCTGGATTAAGGCTCCAGTCTCTCTGGAGGCGTGGGTTCAAATCCCACCACTGCCACAAATGTGCAAATTTTGGTTTCACATGTCTGGGACTTCTGCAGATGCCCAATAGCTACGTCAGAAAGGAACTAATCTGAGTTCCCAGACCTTTTGGCCACTAGGGGGCGAGAAAGAAAGTCACTAATCTCTGGAGATGAATTCACCGTAATATCAGTTTGCTCGTATATGGATGTCTACACTCAGGTTTCACTTGACTATACATTCTGTACATTTGGCTAACAATTTGCACTGCATAAATACCTAATCTATAGAGATTGTAGGTTCCATTTCCATCTTGCATAATAGCTCAGAGCAGAGTGGCGCAGCGGAAGCGTGCTGGGCCCATAACCCAGAGGTCGATGGATCGAAACCATCCTCTGCTATCTCTATTGGCAAATCATGTATTCTAGTTCTCAGCACTTACTAAACACAACAACAATCTGCTATCGTTCCGATTTCATGATGTTTCCTATTGATGGCAAATACATGTAGTTTATGTCTTTATGGAGTTGTCGCCTCAAATGCCACCACTGCCAACACTGCTTTATAAATATGCCTCATACACATGTATTAGACCATGAACAAGCTATTTAAATCATGATTTACACTCACTTCACAAACAATAGAAAAGTAGGATGAGTTGGAAACATGGCTTGTATTGAAAGTCATTAACAAACTATTAACTATTAAGTACTTCTTTAAAGATTGTGGTAGCGTGGCCGAGCGGTCTAAGGCGCTGCGTTCAGGTCGCAGTCTCCCCTGGAGGCGTGGGTTCGAATCCCACCGCTGCCAGTTGAGGTTTTAGTTGCTGAATTCCAGTACCGAAACTTCAACACTAGCTCACGCCACTGGTGAGTTACCACAAGAGGCATATTCTGTGCCTGTGGACATAACCCATCCTCTGCCAAGGCTGTAGATGACCTACCATTCCTTTTGAAGAGTTTAACTCTGGGAACACCAATCACATTTCCTGACAACCTCCTCAATTGTAGCCTTGTCTGCTTTGCCTGCTTAGAGTTAAGAGCAAAGAGTAGGCATCAGCTGAATATTACCAGGTAGTCTGGCCGAGTGGTCTAAGGCGCTGGATTTAGGCTCCAGTCTCTCTGGAGGCGTGGGTTCAAATCCCACCACTGCCACAAATGTGCAAACTTTGGTTTCACATGTCTTGGACTTCTGCAGATGCCCAATAGCCAAGTCAGAAAGGAACTAATCTGAGTTCCCAGACTTTTTGGCCACTAGGGGGGCGAGAAAGAAAGTCACTAATCTCTGGAGATGAATTCACCGTAATATCAGTTTGCTCGTAATGGATGTCTACACTCAGCTTTCACTTGACTATACATTCTGTACATTTGGCTAACAATTTGCACTGCATAAATACCTAATCTATAGAGATTGTAGGTTCCATTTCCATCTTGCATAATAGCTCAGAGCAGAGTGGCGCAGCGGAAGCGTGCTGGGCCCATAACCCAGAGGTCGATGGATCGAAACCATCCTCTGCTATCTCTATTGGCAAATCATGTATTCTAGTTCTCAGCACTTACTAAACACAACATCAATCTGCTATCGTTCCGATTTCATGATGTTTCCTATTGATGGCAAATACATGTAGTTTATGTCTTTATGGAGTTGTCGCCTCAAATGCCACCACTGCCAACACTGCTTTATAAATATGCCTCATACACATGTATTAGACCATGAACAAGCTATTTAAATCATGATTTACACTCACTTCACAAACAATAGAAAAGTAGGATGAGTTGGAAACATGGCTTGTATTGAAAGTCATTAACAAACTATTAACTATTAAGTACTTCTTTAAAGATTGTGGTAGCGTGGCCGAGCGGTCTAAGGCGCTGCGTTCAGGTAGCAGTCTCCCCTGGAGGCGTGGGTTCGAATCCCACCGCTGCCAGTTGAGGTTTTAGTTGCTGAATTCCAGTACCGAAACTTCAACACTAGCTCACTCCCCTGGTGAGTTACCACAAGAGGCATATTCTGTGCCTGTGGACATAACCCATCCTCTGCCTAGGCTGTAGATGACCTACCATTCCTTTTGAAGAGTTTAACTCTGGGAACACCAATCACATTTCCTGACAACCTCCTCAATTGTAGCCTTGTCTGCTTTGCCTGCTTAGAGTTAAGAGCAAAGAGTAGGCATCAGCTGAATACAGTATTACCAGGTAGTGTGGACGAGTGGTCAAAGGCGCTGGATTTAGGCTCCAGTCTCTCTGGAGGCGTGGGTTCAAATCCCACCACTGCCACAAATGTGCAAACTTTGGTTTCACATGTCTGGGACTTCTGCAGATGCCCAATAGCCAAGTCAGAAAGGAACTAATCTGAGTTCCCAGACTTTTTGGCCACTAGGGGGGCGAGAAAGAAAGTCACTAATCTCTGGAGATGAATTCACCGTAATATCAGTTTGCTCGTAATGGATGTCTACACTCAGCTTTCACTTGACTATACATTCTGTACATTTGGCTAACAATTTGCACTGCATAAATACCTAATCTATAGAGATTGTAGGATCCATTTCCATCTTGCGTAATAGCTCAGAGCAGAGTGGCGCAGCGGAAGCGTGCTGGGCCCATAACCCAGAGGTCGATGGATCGAAACCATCCTCTGCTATCTCTATTGGCAAATCATGTATTCTAGTTCTCAGCACTTACTAACCACAACATCAATCTGCTATCGTTCCGATTTCATGATGTTTCCTATTGATGGCAAATACATGTAGTTTATGTCTTTATGGAGTTGTCGCCTCAAATGCCACCACTGCCAACACTGCTTTATAAATATGCCTTATACACATGTATTAGACCATGAACAAGCTATTTAAATCATTATTTACGAATCACTTCACAAACAATAGAAAAGTAGAATGAGTTGGAAACATGGCTTGTATTGAAAGTCATCAACAAACTATTAAGTATTAAGTACTTCTATGCCTTTTGTGGTAGCGTGGCCGAGCGGTCTAAGGCGCTGCGTTCAGGTCGCAGTCTCCCCTGGAGGCGTGGGTTCGAATCCCACCGCTGCCAGTTGAGGTTTTAGGTGCCAAATTCCAGTACCGAAACTTCAACACTAGCTCACTCTACTGGCGAGTTACCACAAGAGGCATATTCTGTGCCTGTGGACATAATCCATCCTCTGCCAAGGCTGCAGACGACCTACCATTCCTTCTGAAGAGTTTAACTCTGGGAACACCAATCACTTTTCCTGACATCCTCCTCACTTGTGGCCTTATCTGCTTTGCCTGCTTTGAGTTAAGAGCAAAGAGTAGGCATCATCTAAACACAGTATAACCAGGTAGTGTGGCCGAGTGGTCTAAGGCGCTGGATTAAGCCTCCAGTCTCTCTGGAGGCGTGGGTTCAAATCCCACCACTGCCACAAATGTGCAAACTTTGGTTTCACATGTCTGGGACTTCTGCAGATGCCCAATAGCTACGTCAGAAAGGAACTAATCTGAGTTCCCAGACTTTTTGGCCACTAGGGGGGTGAGAAAGAAAGTCACTAATCTCTGGAGATTAATTCACCGTAATATCAGTTTGCTCGTATATGGATGTCTACACTCAGGTTTCACTTGACTATACATTCTGTACATTTGGCTAACAATTTGCACTGCATAAATACCTAATCTATAGAGATTGTAGGTTCCATTTCCATCTTGCATAATAGCTCAGAGCAGAGTGGCTCAGCGGAAGCGTGCTGGGCCCATAACCCAGAGGTCGATGGATCGAAACCATCCTCTGCTATCTCTATTGGCAAATCATGTATTCTAGTTCTCAGCACTTACTAAACACAACATCAATCTGCTATCGTTCCGATTTCATGATGTTTCCTATTGATGGCAAATACATGTAGTTTATGTCTTTATGGAGTTGTCGCCTCAAATGCCACCACTGCCAACACTGCTTTATAAATATGCCTCATACACATGTATTAGACCATGAACAAGCTATTTAAATCATGATTTACGACTCACTTCACAAACAATAGAAAAGTAGGATGAGTTGGAAACATGGCTTGTATTGAAAGTCATCAACAAACTATTAACTATTAAGTACTTCTTTAAAGATTGTGGTAGCGTGGCCGAGCGGTCTAAGGCGCTGCGTTCAGGTCGCAGTCTCCCCTGGAGGCGTGGGTTCGAATCCCACCGCTGCCAGTTGAGGTTTTAGGTGCTGAATTCCAGTACCGAAACTTCAACACTAGCTCACGCCACTGGTGAGTTACCACAAGAGGCATATTCTGTGCCTGTGGACATAACCCATCCTCTGCCAAGGCTGTAGATGACCTACCATTCCTTTTGAAGAGTTTAACTCTGGGAACACCAATCACATTTCCTGACAACCTCCTCAATTGTAGCCTTGTCTGCTTTGCCTGCTTAGAGTTAAGAGCAAAGAGTAGGCATCAGCTGAATACAGTATTACCAGGTAGTGTGGCCGAGTGGTCTAAGGCGCTGGATTTAGGCTCCAGGCTCTCTGGAGGTGTGGGTACAAATCCTGCCACAAATGTGCAAACTTTGGTTTCACATGTCTGGGACTTCTGCAGATGCCCAATAGCTACGTCAGAAAGGAACTAATCTGAGTTCCCATACTTTTTGGCCACTAGGGGGCGAGAAAGAAAGTCACTAATCTCTGGAGATGAATTCACCGTAATATCAGTTTGCTCGTATATGGATGTCTACACTCAGGTTTCACTTGACTATACATTCTGTACATTTGGCTAACAATTTGCACTGCATAAATACCTAATCTATAGAGATTGTAGGTTCCATTTCCATCTTGCATAATAGCTCAGAGCAGAGTGGCGCAGCGGAAGCGTGCTGGGCCCATAACCCAGAGGTCGATGGATTGAAACCATCCTCTGCTATCTCTATTGGCAAATCATGTATTCTAGTTCTCAGCACTTACTAAACACAACAACAATCTGCTATCGTTCCGATTTCATGATGTTTCCTATTGATGGCAATACATGTAGTTTATGTCTTTATGGAGTTGTCGCCTCAAATGCCACCACTGCCAACACTGTTTTATAAATATGCCTCATACACATGTATTAGACCATGAACAAGCTATTTAAATCATGATTTACACTCACTTCACAAACAATAGAAAAGTAGGATGAGTTGGAAACATGGCTTGTATTGAAAGTCATTAACAAACTATTAACTATTAAGTACTTCTTTAAAGATTGTGGTAGCGTGGCCGAGCGGTCTAAGGCGCTGCGTTCAGGTCGCAATTTCCCCTGGAGGCGTGGGTTCGAATCCCACCCCTGCCAGTTGAGGTTTTAGTTGCTGAATTACAGTACCGAAACTTCAACACTAGCTCACTCCACTGGCGAGTTACCACAAGAGGCATATTCTGTGCCTGTGGACATAATCCATCCTCTGCCAAGGCTGTAGACGACCTACCATTCCTTCTGAAGAGGTTAACTCTGGGAACACCAATATTAACTATTAAGTACTTCTTTAAAGATTGTGGTAGCGTGGCCGAGCGGTCTAAGGCGCTGCGTTCAGGTAGCAATTTCCCCTGGAGGCGTGTGTTCGAATCCCACCGCTGCCAGTTGAGGTTTTAGTTGCTGAATTACAGTACCGAAGCTTCAACACTAGCTCACTCCACTGGCGAGTTACCACAAGAGGCATATTCTGTGCCTGTGGACATAATCCATCCTCTGCCAAGGCTGTAGACGACCTACCATTCCTTCTGAAGAGTTTAACTCTGGGAACACCAATCACTTTTCCTGACATCCTCCTCACTTGTGGCCTTGTCTGCTTTGCCTGCTTTGAGTTAAGAGCAAAGAGTAGGCATCATCTAAACACAGTATAACCAGGTAGTGTGGCCGAGTGGTCTAAGGCGCTGGATTAAGGCTCCAGTCTCTCTGGAGGCGTGGGTTCAAATCCCACCACTGCCACAAATGTGCAAATTTTGGTTTCACATGTCTGGGACTTCTGCAGATGCCCAATAGCTACGTCAGAAAGGAACTAATCTGAGTTCCCAGACTTTTTGGCCACTAGGGGGCGAGAAAGAAAGTCACTAATCTCTGGAGATGAATTCACCGTAATATCAGTTTGCTCGTATATGGATGTCTACACTCAGGTTTCACTTGACTATACATTCTGTACATTTGGCTAACAATTTGCACTGCATAAATACCTAATCTATAGAGATTGTAGGTTCCATTTCCATCTTGCATAATAGCTCAGAGCAGAGTGGCGCAGCGGAAGCGTGCTGGGCCCATAACCCAGAGGTCGATGGATCGAAACCATCCTCTGCTATCTCTATTGGCAAATCATGTATTCTAGTTCTCAGCACTTACTAAACACAACAACAATCTGCTATCGTTCCGATTTCATGATGTTTCCTATTGATGGCAAATACATGTAGTTTATGTCTTTATGGAGTTGTCGCCTCAAATGCCACCACTGCCAACACTGCTTTATAAATATGCCTCATACACATGTATTAGACCATGAACAAGCTATTTAAATCATGATTTACACTCACTTCACAAACAATAGAAAAGTAGGATGAGTTGGAAACATGGCTTGTATTGAAAGTCATTAACAAACTATTAACTATTAAGTACTTCTTTAAAGATTGTGGTAGCGTGGCCGAGCGGTCTAAGGCGCTGCGTTCAGGTCGCAGTCTCCCCTGGAGGCGTGGGTTCGAATCCCACCGCTGCCAGTTGAGGTTTTAGTTGCTGAATTCCAGTACCGAAACTTCAACACTAGCTCACGCCACTGGTGAGTTACCACAAGAGGCATATTCTGTGCCTGTGGACATAACCCATCCTCTGCCAAGGCTGTAGATGACCTACCATTCCTTTTGAAGAGTTTAACTCTGGGAACACCAATCACATTTCCTGACAACCTCCTCAATTGTAGCCTTGTCTGCTTTGCCTGCTTAGAGTTAAGAGCAAAGAGTAGGCATCAGCTGAATACAGTATTACCAGGTAGTGTGGCCGAGTGGTCTAAGGCGCTGGATTTAGGCTCCAGTCTCTCTGGAGGCGTGGGTTCAAATCCCACCACTGCAACAAATGTGCAAACTTTGTTTTCACATGTCTGGGACTTCTGCAGATGCCCAATAGCCAAGTCAGAAAGGAACTAATCTGAGTTCCCAGACTTTTTGGCCACTAGGGGGGCGAGAAAGAAAGTCACTAATCTCTGGAGATGAATTCACCGTAATATCAGTTTGCTCGTAATGGATGTCTACACTCAGCTTTCACTTGACTATACATTCTGTACATTTGGCTAACAATTTGCACTGCATAAATACCTAATCTATAGAGATTGTAGGTTCCATTTCCATCTTGCATAATAGCTCAGAGCAGAGTGGCGCAGCGGAAGCGTGCTGGGCCCATAACCCAGAGGTCGATGGATCGAAACCATCCTCTGCTATCTCTATTGGCAAATCATGTATTCTAGTTCTCAGCACTTACTAACCACAACATCAATCTG
Organism: Protomyctophum bolini; assembly: GCF_963924005.1. NCBI lineage: Eukaryota > Metazoa > Chordata > Actinopteri > Myctophiformes > Myctophidae > Protomyctophum > Protomyctophum bolini. The sequence goes on from NC_137882.1 coordinate 37,213,532, forward strand.
CTATCGTTCCGATTTCATGATGTTTCCTATTGATGGCAAATACATGTAGTTTATGTCTTTATGGAGTTGTCGCCTCAAATGCCACCACTGCCAACACTGCTTTATAAATATGCCTTATACACATGTATTAGACCATGAACAAGCTATTTAAATCATTATTTACGAATCACTTCACAAACAATAGAAAAGTAGAATGAGTTGGAAACATGGCTTGTATTGAAAGTCATCAACAAACTATTAAGTATTAAGTACTTCTACGCCTTTTGTGGTAGCGTGGCCGAGCGGTCTAAGGCGCTGCGTTCAGGTCGCAGTCTCCCCTGGAGGCGTGGGTTAGAATCCCACCGCTGCCAGTTGAGGTTTTAGGTGCCAAATTCCAGTACCGAAACTTCAACACTAGCTCACTCCACTGACGAGTTACCACAAGAGGCATATTCTGTGCCTGTGGACATAATCCATCCTCTGCCAAGGCTGTAGACGACCTACCATTCCTTCTGAAGAGTTTAACTCTGGGAACACCAATCACTTTTCCTGACATCCTCCTCACTTGTGGCCTTGTCTGCTTTGCCTGCTTTGAGTTAAGAGCAAAGAGTAGGCATCATCTAAAAACAGTATAACCAGGTAGTGTGGCCGAGTGGTCTAAGGCGCTGGATTAAGGCTCCAGTCTCTCTGGAGGCGTGGGTTCAAATCCCACCACTGCCACAAATGTGCAAACTTTGGTTTCACATGTCTGGGACTTCTGCAGATGCCCAATAGCTACGTCAGAAAGGAACTAATCTGAGTTCCCAGACTTTTTGGCCACTAGGGGGGCGAGAAAGAAAGTCACTAATCTCTGGAGATGAATTCACCGTAATATCAGTTTGCTCGTATATGGATGTCTACACTCAGGTTTCACTTGACTATACATTCTGTACATTGGGCTAACAATTTGCACTGCATAAAAATACCTAATCTATAGAGATTGTAGGTTCCATTTCCATCTTGCATAATAGCTCAGAGCAGAGTGGCGCAGCGGAAGCGTGCTGGGCCCATAACCCAGAGGTCGATGGATCGAAACCATCCTCTGCTATCTCTATTGGCAAATCATGTATTCTAGTTCTCAGCACTTACTAACCACAACATCAATCTGCTATCGTTCCGATTTCATGATGTTTCCTATTGATGGCAAATACATGTAGTTTATGTCTTTATGGAGTTGTCGCCTCAAATGCCACCACTGCCAACACTGCTTTATAAATATGCCTTATACACATGTATTAGACCATGAACAAGCTATTTAAATCATTATTTACGAATCACTTCACAAACAATAGAAAAGTAGAATGAGATGGAAACATGGCTTGTATTGAAAGTCATCAACAAACTATTAACTATTAAGTACTTCTTTAAAGATTGTGGTAGCGTGGCCGAGCGGTCTAAGGCGCTGCGTTCAGGTCGCAGTCTCCCCTGGAGGCGTGGGTTCGAATCCCACCGCTGCCAGTTGAGTTTTTAGGTGCTGAATTCCAGTACCGAAACTTCAACACTAGCTCACGCCACTGGTGAGTTACCACAAGAGGCATATTCTGTGCCTGTGGACATAACCCATCCTCTGCCAAGGCTGTAGATGACCTACCATTCCTTTTGAAGAGTTTAACTCTGGGAACACCAATCACATTTCCTGACAACCTCCTCAATTGTAGCCTTGTCTGCTTTGCCTGCTTAGAGTTAAGAGCAAAGAGTAGGCATCAGCTGAATACAGTATTACCAGGTAGTGTGGCCGAGTGGTCTAAGGCGCTGGATTTAGGCTCCAGGCTCTCTGGAGGTGTGGGTACAAATCCCACCACTGCCACAAATGTGCAAACTTTGGTTTCACATGTCTGGGACTTCTGCAGATGCCCAATAGCCAAGTCAGAAAGGAACTAATCTGAGTTCCCAGACTTTTTGGCCACTAGGGGGGCGAGAAAGAAAGTCACTAATCTCTGGAGATGAATTCACCGTAATATCAGTTTGCTCGTAATGGATGTCTACACTCAGCTTTAACTTGACTATACATTCTGTACATTTGGCTAACAATTTCCACTGCATAAATACCTAATCTATAGAGATTGTAGGTTCCATTTCCATCTTGCATAATAGCTCAGAGCAGAGTGGCGCAGCGGAAGCGTGCTGGGCCCATAACCCAGAGGTCGATGGATCGAAACCATCCTCTGCTATCTCTATTGTCAAATCATGTATTCTAGTTCTCAGCACTTACTAACCACAACATCAATCTGCTATCGTTCCGATTTCATGATGTTTGCTATTGATGGCAAATACATGTAGTTTATGTCTTTATGGAGTTGTCGCCTCAAATGCCACCACTGCCAACACTGCTTTATAAATATGCCTTATACACATGTATTAGACCATGAACAAGCTATTTAAATCATTATTTACGACTCACTTCACAAACAATAGAAAAGTAGGATGAGTTGGAAACATGGCTTGTATTGAAAGTCATCAACAAACTATTAACTATTAAGTACTTCTTTAAAGATTGTGGTAGCGTGGCCGAGCGGTCTAAGGCGCTGCGTTCAGGTCGCAGTCTCCCCTGGAGGCGTGGGTTCGAATCCCACCGCTGCCAGTTGAGGTTTTAGGTGCCAAATTCCAGTACCGAAACTTCAACACTAGCTCACTCCACTGGCGAGTTACCACAAGAGGCATATTCTGTGCCTGTGGACATAATCAATCCTCTGCCAAGGCTGTAGACGACCTACCATTCCTTCTGAAGAGTTTAACTCTGGGAACACCAATCACTTTTCCTGACATCCTCCTCACTTGTGGCCTTGTCTGCTTTGCCTGCTTTGAGTTAAGAGCAAAGAGTAGGCATCATCTAAAAACAGTATAACCAGGTAGTGTGGCCGAGTGGTCTAAGGCGCTGGATTAAGGCTCCAGTCTCTCTGGAGGCGTGGGTTCAAATCCCACCACTGCCACAAATGTGCAAACTTTGGTTTCACATGTCTGGGACTTCTGCAGATGCCCAATAGCTACGTCAGAAAGGAACTAATCTGAGTTCCCAGACTTTTTGGCCACTAGGGGGGTCAGAAAGAAAGTCACTAATCTCTGGAGATGAATTCACCGTAATATCAGTTTGCTCGTATATGGATGTCTACACTCAGGTTTCACTTGACTATACATTCTGTACATTTGGCTAACAATTTGCACTGCATAAATACCTAATCTATAGAGATTGTAGGTTCCATTTCCATCTTGCATAATATCTCAGAGCAGAGTGGCGCAGCGGAAGCGTGCTGGGCCCATAACCCAGAGGTCGATGGATCGAAACCATCCTCTGCTATCTCTATTGGCAAATCATGTATTCTAGTTCTCAGCACTTACTAAACACAACATCAATCTGCTATCGTTCCGATTTCATGATGTTTCCTATTGATGGCAAATACATGTAGTTTATGTCTTTATGGAGTTGTCGCCTCAAATGCCACCACTGCCAACACTGCTTTATAAATATGCCTCATACACATGTATTAGACCATGAACAAGCTATTTAAATCATGATTTACACTCACTTCACAAACAATAGAAAAGTAGGATGAGTTGGAAACATGGCTTGTATTGAAAGTCATCAACAAACTATTAAGTATTAAGTACTTCTACGCCTTTTGTGGTAGCGTGGCCGAGCGGTCTAAGGCGCTGCGTTCAGGTCGCAGTCTCCCCTGGAGGCGTGGGTTAGAATCCCACCGCTGCCATTTGAGGTTTTAGGTGCCAAATTCCAGTACCGAAACTTCAACACTAGCTCACTCCACTGGCGAGTTACCACAAGAGGCATATTCTGTGCCTGTGGACATAATCCATCCTCTGCCAAGGCTGTAGACGACCTACCATTCCTTCTGAAGAGTTTAACTCTGGGAACACCAATCACTTTTCCTGACATCCTCCTCACTTGTGGCCTTGTCTGCTTTGCCTGCTTTGAGTTAAGAGCAAAGAGTAGGCATCATCTAAAAACAGTATAACCAGGTAGTGTGGCCGAGTGGTCTAAGGCGCTGGATTAAGGCTCCAGTCTCTCTGGAGGCGTTGGTTCAAATCCCACCACTGCCACAAATGTGCAAACTTTGGTTTCACATGTCTGGGACTTCTGCAGATGCCCAATAGCTACGTCAGAAAGGAACTAATCTGAGTTCCCAGACTTTTTGGCCACTAGGGGGGCGAGAAAGAAAGTCACTAATCTCTGGAGATGAATTCACCGTAATATCAGTTTGCTCGTATATGGATGTCTACACTCAGGTTTCACTTGACTATACATTCTGTAGATTTGGCTAACAATTTGCACTGCATAAATACCTAATCTATAGAGATTGTAGGTTCCATTTCCATCTTGCAAAATAGCTCAGAGCAGAGTGGCGCAGCGGAAGCCTGCTGGGCCCATAACCCAGAGGTCGATGGATCGAAACCATCCTCTGCTATCTCTATTGGCAAATCATGTATTCTAGTTCTCAGCACTTACTAAACACAACATCAATCTGCTATCGTTCCGATTTCATGATGTTTCCTATTGATGGCAAATACATGTAGTTTATGTCTTTATAGAGTTGTCGCCTCAAATGCCACCACTGCCAACACTGCTTTATAAATATGCCTCATACACATGTATTAGACCATGAACAAGCTATTTAAATCATGATTTACGACTCACTTCACAAACAATAGAAAAGTAGGATGAGTTGGAAACATGGCTTGTATTGAAAGTCATCAACAAACTATTAACTATTATGTACTTCTTTACCCAATCTTTCTGTTTTATGAACACAAGGCTGCTGTACTTTATACCTCATACTTTAAATGCTTAGTACGAGGTATAAAATACAGCAGCAATTGTGTTCATAAAAAACTGAAAGATTGGGTATTGGGTAAGACTGGCGTTATGTATCTTTCAGGACCTTTCACTGCTTCGTCTCAACCATTACTCAATGGCTCTGGTCTCAGCCACCGCGGTGGATATTTTGACATTCTGTTTTTATTTTTTTTTAATGTTGCCACTAATGTTGGAGCCTGGACACACACACACACACACACACACACACACACACACACACACACACACACACACACACACACCCCACCCGCATGTACAGTACAGTACCTTATTGCCCCTGTCTGTCTGTATGCTTAACTATTATCCCATAAACGTCTGCCTGTCAATAAAGGGGTGGCTTTGGCTTTGTCAGACTGTTTAGACTGCTCAGCAGTTTTGGTCATCTTATCATGTGCAAAAACATAGGTCAGCTTTTGATGGTGGTCACAAACCCAATGACCAATGATCCCATGAACCACAATTTAGCTGATCTTGCAAAACACCAAACCAAACATGTAGACTATAAAGAAGAAGCATGCCGACATGCCTAACATCGGTAGGCTACGATGAGGCAAACACTGTGCCATTACTGTAGGCTTGCATGCACAGCTGCCACTCATTCCGTTGATTGTCCAACTGAACCAATCATTACAGACGTGGGTTACTGTCAGAGTGTAAAACAATCACACCCGTGTCTAACTCATGTTGATTAGGTGATTTAATGATGATGTAAAACAAAACAAACGTTAATTTATCTTCATTGTCAATGTTTTTTTTGTTTTTTTTTAAAACATTGTGTTCAGCATAGTTGCGTTGCAGTGGAGATTTATTAGAACTCTTAGAGTCGGTAGATTATCTTTAGCCTTGTAGGCATATTTATTTATTCAAGCAAGCGGCAATGATACAGCTGTGTTGCCACTCTGCTCTGTAGTATCAGAATAACATCATCATACCGGAACAGGTAGAATGTAGGTGACAGAGGTATGACAGTGACGTCACGTTCAGGACGTACTGCAGATAACATTGCCCTCTGTAGGACACAAGAAGTAGGGGCGCACATAATGCTATACTTAACACCCCCACTCGATCTTAGCTTATTGTGGTACACAACATACATCATACATTACATCATTTTGACAGAGAATAAAACAAAAACACTTTTTGGCACATTATACTCTTGTACTTTAAGTACCAAACAAATACTGAGCGAACTTCTTCAGTTGTAGCTTAGTGGCTGGTTTTGTCATCAAGTCAGCAATCATGTTGTCAGTAGGACAATAATCCAAACATATTCTCCCACTATTCACAGTTTATCTTATGAAATGATATTTGATATCAATATGTTTACACCTTTGTCGGTTTACTGGATTCCTAGCTAGTGCAATAGCTCCTTGGTTGTCATCGTAAACCTTGGTTTGTGCATACTGACACTTATCAATACCCTTGAGTAGCTGCTGCAAATACATACACTCCTGTATGGCTGACGCTAGGGCCATGTATTCTGCTTCGCAGGTAGAAAGTGCAACTGTTGGTTGTTTTCTGCTCTTCCATGAAATGAGAGCACTCTTCTCGCTTAGACTGGCACAGTACCCTGTGGTGCTACGTCTGTCTGTGACCTCAGATGCCCAGTCAGCATCGCTGTGGACTATTAAGCCTAGTTCACCTGTGTCATCCTTTTTGAAACATAACCCACGGTCTGTTGTACCTTTAAGATACCTGAACACATGTTTTACAGTGCCCCAATGCTCTTCACTTGGTTCAGCAAAATGCTGGGAAAGTTTACTGACCACATAACTTATATCTGGTCTAGTGCAGGTAGCCAAATAGATTAAACTTCCAACTGCCTCTCTATATATCCTCGGGTCTTCCATATTTTCAGCATTTTCTGTGTATTCAAGTTTTGACTCTCTAACCTTACAATCTTGCATCCCAAATCTGGAGAGGATTTTGTCCACATATCTGTGCTGTGACATTGTGACTTGACCTTCCGACTGTTTAAAATCTATCCCTAGAAAATAGTTTAATTTCTCCCTTTCATTTTAAACCTCTCAGTGAGCATCACGTTGACATTTTTCACAACCTCCTCATTGTTTGCAGCAATTATCAGATCGTCAACCCATACAATCAGAATCACTTTTTCATTTTCTTTTTCCCTTGTGTATTGACAGTTATCAGCAGGATTTTGTTCAAAACCTTTTTCAGTGAGATATGCGTGTAACAGAGAATTCCAGTTTCGGCCTGACTGCTTGAGACCATATAAAGACTTCTGTAATTTGCATACTAGCTAAAAAAATGTCACAATCAATAGGTGCGTGCAGGTATGCGGTTTTCACATCCTTTTGATGTAAAACTAAATCTTCCTGCACTGCCTTTTGCATAACTACTCTGACAGTTGTCATGTCAGCAGTAGGTGAGAATGTTTCCTCATAATCGATACCGTATTTCTGGCTGTAACCTTTTGCAACAAATCTTGCTTTATACCTGTCTGAACCATCTGTTTCACTCTTGAGTGTATACACCCACCTACCCCCGACTGCCTTTTTGCCTGGTGGCAACTTTGTGATTTTGAATGTATCATTCTCTTTTAGTGACTGCATTTCGTCATTCATTGCATTCATCCACTGCCGTGAATTGGTTGACTGTATAGCACCCTGGTAATTTTGTGGTATGTTGCAAACTGCCCTATAACATGAGTCTACACAAGTTACCAGTCTGTCTGCTGTGTCTTCAGTGTCATAATCCTGTAAGTGCACAGGCCTTCTCCTAGCTCTAGGTGGGTTCTTTCTACCCTGACCCTCAGCGCTAGGCTGTTCACCTTCAACCCCAGAAACATCATCTTGAACACTTTGACCTGATGCATTTCCCATTTTCTCATCCACATTTTCCTCATTGTCAAGGACCCTGGGGTGTACCTCTCTGTCCTGACATTCAATGTGTGGTCCATGTGTCTGTGTTTCCTTTTCGTTGACTGTCTTGTTTGAGAATTTCACTAACCTGTGTTTTTGAACCTTTTCTGCGTCTGCATAATACACAAGATAAGCTGGGCTGTTCTTGTCGTACCCAATGAAACGACCCTGCTCACATCTGGGATCTAGCTTCCCTTTCTCTTGTGTGTATGCAAAACACACAGATCCACATTTCTGAAGTTTGGACATGTCTGGCTTCTTGCCTGTGAGCATCTCATAAGGGGTTCTCTTTGTGCGTCTACTGTAACACCTGTTTCGCACATAGGCGGCTGTCTGTACAGCATAATTCCACATTTTGTCTGGTAGTTTACTGTCAAAAAGCATACACCTTCCCATCTCATAGAGGGTTCTCCAACCTCTCACTGCCGTGCCGTTTTGGTGAGGTGAATAGGGTGCAGATGTCTCATGCTTAATCCTATTTTTGGTTAACAGTGCTTTGAATTCCCTGTTTGTAAATTCAGTACCATTATCAGAACGTAAACACTTAACTTCTCCGAAAGTGGCGGAGTCTGCTAAGAACCTCTCTGTGGCATGTACTGCATCACTTTTGGATTTCAGAAAGTATACCGTCATGGCACCTGAATAATCGTCTGTAAAAGACTGTGCATATTTGTGACCTTCTAAACGTGGGGTTCTCATGGGACCAGCTACATCAGTGTGGACCAGCTGTAAGGGCACTGTAGCCTTTCTGTCTGGCTCTCTATTCCTTGTCTGTGTGAATTTTCCCTTCGCACATATTTCACACAGCTGCGCTGGCCTGGCTGCACTGCCTCTGATCTCCATACCTTTTACCAGACCCATTAACTTTTGTACATCCTCATAATTGCAATGACCCAATATTTCATGCCAGGTTTGCATGTCGTGGCACATATTGCATTTATCAACATTTTTCTGAACAGTTGGCAAGTAAAACAGATTACCATTCTCATAGAAGTCAAACCTGTCCCCCTTCTTGGCGATCATGTGGCTGTCCCCCTTCTTGAATGTCACTGTTGCTCCTCCGTTCGTTGCTCTTGCCACTGAGAAGATGCCGTGTGGATAGGTTGGCATACAGTGCCTCCTGTAGCTGCGCTCTTTGTTGTCGTCCCTCGCTGTCTAGCAGGTACATCAGCGCCGTCCCTCTGCGTTGCGCCATCCCGCTGCACTTGGTCCCATCCGCCAGCTCGATAGAATGGGTGTCGGGCTGGAATGTGTTGTCGAAGCTCTTGAACTTGGCGATATCGTTCACAATATGAGATGTCGCTCCGGCGTCCACCATTATCCCTTTATTCTTTACGTTGGCTGATGGCCTCTCGCCTTCTTCATGTTTGGCCATGAAACACTGATCCCCGTCGTCGATGTCCTCCTCTTCTTCTGCAACCTTTCTGGCTCCATCCTGTCCCTTCTTCCTGCATAGAGACTCTGCGTGTGTGTTGCTCTTGCAGTGACTGCACCACACTTTTTGGGTACACCTGGTTCTGATGTGTCCTTTTCCTCCACACTTGTAACACGTCAGAGGGGCTTCACCTTCCTTCCTGTGTGTCTTGATGCCTTGTTTGCTTTGCTTCGTGTTCGTCTTCATCACGCTGTCCGCTGATCCCGTTGTCCTCATCTTCTCAGACTCTTCATAGACCCTCAGTCTTCTCTTGAAGTCCCTGAATGTCACGTTGTCCTCACTGGACAGCCAGTGGTCTGAATGAGTCTGGCAGTCCATTCAAAATGGTGGCTACAAGCAGCCCGTCGCTCATGTTCTCTCCTGCATCACGAAGAGCTGATATTATATTTTCAGCCCTTATCATGTAATCAGTAACAGTTTCATTTCCTTCCATTTGTATTGTGGTCAATGACGTGTACAGGTTTAGAATCCTGGGCTTGCTTTTTCCAGAATAATGTTCCCTTAATAATGTCAAGGCTTTCCTGCCATCATCGGCGGCATCATGTCTTATCAATGAAAGACTCTTATCATCTTGTGCATTCACTAATTGAGCATAACAGTCTGCATTCTTCGCTGGGTCTGCAGCTAATATTGCAGCCTCACCAGCTGTGGGCTCTCTCAAAATAGTGTCTTTCAGCTTCAGAATGTATAAACGGCTTAGGAATCGCGTCTCCCACAGATCATACTTATCTTCTGTTCCATCAAATACAATCTGCTGTTGTAGCGTTCCTGATCCGGCCATTTTCACTTTCCTTCTCTTCAGAGTTCACTATCTCCAAACGTTGCTTGAGTTGCGGGCGGCTTGTAGAAACTTTTCGCGGGAGTCTCTCGGCGCCGTCTTCATCCAGGCTCGTCTAGTAGCTTAATTTGGCTAACAGTTCTTCTTACTTCTGTTACCTTGTTGCTCTAGACTTGCATCGCATTACTGGGCCCATAACCTGTTCAGCATAGTGCGTTACGGTGGATATGTAATATAACTCTTACAGTCGGTAGATTATCTTTAGCCTTGTAGGCATATTTATTTATTCAAGCAAGCGGCAATGATACGGCTGTGTTGCCGCTTTGCTCTGTGGTATCAGAATAACATCATCATACCGGAACAGGTAGAATGTAGGTGACAGAGGTATGGTCAGTGACGTCACGTTCAGGACGTACTGCAGATAACATTGCCCTCTGTAGGACACAAGAAGTAGGGGCGCACATAATGCTATGCTTAACACCGCGGACCCCCGCGGAGGTCCGTGGACCCCCCCGTCGCGGACCCCCGCGGAGGTCTGCGACGGGGGTCCGCGGAGGTCCCCGCCCCGACAGTTTGTGCTCTAGTAGAGATATTCTGAAATATTCAGAAAGCTTCCGTGAGGAGTTGAGTAAGAAGCTTGCAGTTCCACAACATCCTCCAACCATTGAGGAGCAGTGGAGTCTGTTCTCACGTGCCATTACTGAGACTGCAGAGGCAGTTTTAGGCAGAAGGAGGGGCACCAACAAGGAAAGGTGGATAACAGACCACACATGGAAGTTGATCGATGAACGGAAGGTGGCCAAGATAATAAGAGAACAGAAGAGGAGACTCCGGAGTTGGAGGATGGAAGACGAGGAGTACAGGCGTCTGGACAGGGAAGTGAAGAAGAGCTGCAGAAATGATAAGAGACGGTGGCTAGAGGAGAAAGCAAGAGAGGCACAGGAGGCAGCGGAGAAGAACAACACGCTGTACAGGATCGTGCGGGAGCTAACCAGCTCCAGGAGCAGCTCCGGTGTGCCAATCAGGAGCAAGGATGGCAGGGCACTACTGACCGACGAAGAACAGGAGGCAAGGTGGGTGGAGCACTTCAAGGAGGTTCTCAATCAGCCAATACCTTCCATGCTCTTCAATTTCGATCACGAAACACCGGCTCCAACTCTGAACGTTTCTTTAGGAGAGATATCCGGGACTGAGGTTGTACGAGCAGTCAAGAGCCTCAAAAACAACAAGGCACCGGGACTCGATGAGGTAGCCGCCGAGTTGTTGAAGCACGGCCAGGACGTCGTTGTGGAGAGCCTCACTAGCCTGTTCAACATGATTTGGCATGCTGAAGAAGTTCCAGCCGACTGGAGACGTGGCGTCATTGTGACACTGCCCAAGAAGGGAAACCTCGCGGACTGCAACAACTGGCGGGGCATCACACTGCTGTCTATCCCTGGCAAGGTATTCTGCAGTGTATTGCTCCAACGCCTTAAAGAGGAGGTGGACAACATCCTAAGGGAAGAGCAAGCTGGCTTCAGGAAGGGAAGGTCCTGCTCCGAACAGATCTTCACTCTTCGCAACATCATTGAGCAGTGCCAAGAGCTTCAGACACCCCTCATGATCAATTACATCGACTTAAAAAAAGCTTTCGACAGCATCCACCGGGAATCACTGTGGCAGATCGTCCAGCTGTATGGTGTACCACCCAAGTACGTGAACATCTTCAGGTCCCTGTACCACAACTCCACTTGCAGAGTCAAAACCAACAATGGCACAACCGATGACTTTGACATCGTGACCGGTGTAAGACAGGGTTGCATTCTGTCACCGCTGCTCTTCATCATTACAATTGACTTTGTGATGAGGAAGGCCGTCACCGGGAAAAACTTCGGTATCAAGTGGGGAGGGGGCAGACTAGCCGATCTGGACTTTGCGGACGACTTGGCTCTGTTAAGTCATACCCAGCCTGCACTCCAACAGTCTCCATGAGCACGGAGATAAGGTCGGTGTACGGATAAGCCAAGAAAAGACAAAGGCCATGACCATTGGACAATACCAACACCTCCCACCACTCACTATAGGCCTACATGACATAGAGTACGTTGACAACTTCACATACCTTGGAAGTAACATCTCGAACACAGGAGACGTGGAGAAAGACGTCAACAACCGAGTTGGCAAAGTGTTTCAGCGTCTCCGCAACATTTGGTCGTCTAAAACCATCTCTACGGACACCAAGCTAGGCCTCTATATGTCAGTGGTCATCCCAACAGCGACCTACGCCTGTGAGATGTGGACGAAGACAGCCAACACCACCAACAAGTTGGATGTCTTCCACCGAAGATGCCTCAGATCCATCCTGAGGATCTCATGGAGAGACCACATCACCAATGAGGAGGTGATGAGAAGGGCAGGGGTAGCACCACTGTCTGTCATCATCGATGAAAGGAGAAGGGGAATGGCTGGACACGTACTCCGACTGCCAAGAGAGAGACCGGCAAGTGTGGCAATGGACTGGATGCCAGAAGGTGGAAAGAGGAAGAGAGGGAGGCCAAAGAAGACATGGAGACAGACAGCGAAGGAAGATCTAAGTGAGATGGGTGTCAGCTGGCACGGAGCAAGAAGGGTCGCCAGAGACCGGAGTAAATGGAGAGGACTCGTCACCCAATGTTCCAATAGGAACGGGAGGAACTAAGTCTAAGTAAGTAAGAGATATTCTAATTAATAAATATAATTAGATAATGGACTCATTTTTTATTTGATTATAATTTATTTTTTCATATTGCACAGCACCATTTGTTTTGAAGGCAAGTTAAGGCTACAATGCTACAATAAAGATTGTAGCCTCAGACCCCCCATTTGAAAATATATGCCAGGGACCCCAATAAGACGATTTTTACGGCTCTAGCAGTGATTCCCAACCCAGTTTGACATGCATTAGTCTACAGACCCCCATTTAATCACAGTTCTATCTCTGGGACCACCAATTGATATTGTAAAATCAATGTTAATTTAACCTTTGAGTGTACAAATGGAACCAAATGCAGCCATTAGGGTCGATTTTGTAGATTTAGTACGGTCCATATGGTGCCATTTGTACACTCTCAGAGTTACAGACCCATAAGGGTCCATTTGGTTCCAAACTATTATTTAGCTGGGGACGCCCTGGACCTCCCTCAGATGGTAGAAATGTCATTAAATGGGGGGGGGGGGGTCTGTATACTAATGCATGTCAAACTGGGCGTCCTTGAAAGTGAGAATCACTGCTGGAGCCGTACAAATCTTCTCTTATGTGTGTTCCAGGCATATGTTTTCAAATGTGGGGTCCTTGACATCAGAATTGTTTTTGTCAACTAAAACTGTGACGGAAAATGTTCGACTACCTTTTTTCCAGTGACAAACTACATAAAAACTAAGCCATGATGAAAACTTTGACTAAATATATTGTCAATTTCGTCAAATAAATACTAAACTAAAATGTTAGGAAGGGACACGTGGACAACATATCCAGTAGAAGTCATTTTACACTTGGTTGCATGCTGAAAATAGCATCTACAAGCTCACAATGTGTCGCGCTGTGGTGTGTTGTGAGGTTTTTATGGAATATTAGTGATATTAATGTATTGTCTGTAATAATTTAAGCATTGAGGAGCATTAAGCATGTTTATATGTATATCTGAACTAAACATTTATTTTCTTTCTTTTCAGATGCCACCAAGCAGTTCATGAAGTGGAAATGTAAGTTTTGTGAGTCCTGCTTCACTTTTCCAGGAAAACTATTGCAACACTATAAGACTGACCATGGACATCATCGGGGGAATTCAGGCCTTGTCTGCATTTATGAAGACTGTTTCAGAACTTTTAAAAGCCACCCTGAACTTAAGCACCATTTAAAAGAACATTTAAAACATCGTAAAATTGTCACCAGGGCATGTTGTGACTTGTGCACATTATCTGAGCCGAGTGACATTGACTCATATTATTCTCATCTTAAGACTCACGTGAGAAACAAGGAAACTGTTGCATGTCCATTTACAGGTTGTCTTCACAAGTATAGTAAACTGTCATCCCTTAGGCCTACGTCTCATACGTAGAAGTCGTTATCACAAGTTTTCCACTTTAAATGATTTAAGACCAGAGCTTTTAGAGAAAGATCCAGTTCCCACCACTGAAGATACAGTTTGTGATTCAGGGGCATCATCTTCAAATGATTTTGAACCTGAGGGTGAACCAGCTCTTCAAGATGTTAATGCTGTTAAAAATAGGTTGGCATCCTTATTTCTCTGCATGCAAACAATTGTACATGTTTCAAATTCAGCAGTACAAGAGGTAGTTGATGAATTATATGACATTGGCGAATTTGCTCATCAAAATCTTAAGAACGTTGTGGAGAAGGTTTTGGTAGAACATAACTGTACAGTTGATGCCTCTGTTGTAACATCATTGTGTGATGAAATTCAGTCTTTGAACCCACTAAAAGGTCTTTCAAGGGATAGTACGTTGGGCACGGACTATAAAAGGCAGACATTTTTTTTAATTGAACCAGTGGAGTATAAGCTAAATGCACAAAAAAAACATGTTTTTGTTTAAGTTCCTATTTTAGATTTGTTGACTAAGTTACTGGAAAGAAGGGAGATTGTTGAAACCTTACAGAGATCTAGTGGACAGGAAGGTCATTACAGTTCATTTCTGGATGGTGATTATTGGAAAAAAAACGCACTTCACACTACTGAGGAATTAAGCATATCTCTTCTTCTCTATATTGATGAACTCGAAATATACAATCCGCTGGGAACGTCAAAAAAGAAACACAAATTGTGTGCTATATATTGGGTGATAACCAACTTACCAATAAGACTTAGATCAACATTAACATCAATTTATCTAGCTGTATTGTGCAAAACTGTACACATAAAACAGTATGGTTACAGCAAAGTTTTGGAGCCTCTGATTAGAGACATTCAAAAATTGGAGAACACTGGTGTATTTGTTCAAAGTCTTGGATCCTATATCAAAGGTACTGTGGTCTGTGGCTGCTGACAACTTGGGTGCACACTCACTTGCTGGACTCCAAGAGTGTTTCAATGTTGACAAATGTTGTAGATTTTGTTTGGCTAGCCGTAAAGATATTCAGCAGCATGATGTCAGAAGTGGTACTTTTACTTTTAAGAACACCAGAATTGTATGATGAAGCTGTCAATGTGCTTGAGACAACTAATGTAAATGTTGTTGATGGTTTGAAGAGAGACTGTCCCACTTCCATCCTGTAAAAGGGTTTCCACCAGATTTTCTGCATGATATTTTGGAAGGAATTGTACCTGTAGAACTATGTTTATGTCTTTCGGATCTGATTGCTAAAAAGTATTTCAACATTGGTTGAACTGAATCGTAAAATTGCTTCATTTCCCTTAATTTTATGACAACACTAACAGACCCCAGGCAATACACACAAACTTTTCGAAAAATGGAACTGTTGGTGGCAATGGACATGAGAACTGGGCACTTCTGAGGTTTCTTCCACTGTTTGTTGGACACCTTGTTCCAGAAAGCGAAGACTCGTGGTGTGTTGTTCTTGAACTGAAAGACCTTGTTGAGCTGTTAAGTAGCCCCTCATTCACAACTGAAACCCTGTACTACCTACAAAGCAAAATCTCTGACCACAGACAATTGGTTTTAGAAGTCTTTCCTGAAACAAAATTACGACCTAAACATCATTTTATTGAACATTATCCTTTGCTGATAAAGAAGTTTTGTCCATTAATCGAGTTTTGGACTCTCCGATTTGAGGCAAAACATTCTTTCTTTAAAAAGATTGTTCACAATGCTGGAAACTTTAAAAATATTCTGCACACTTTGGCAACAAGACATCAGCTTATGTTGGCATATCATTTGGAAATGCCATCCCTCTTTAAACCACGCATCGAGACAGGGCGAGTTTCAGTTGTCTGTGGGAATCTTAGATGCTGCCATTCGAGAAGCAATATGGAGCAAGTTTAATGATCTGGACTCTGTTTCACTCACATCAGTTGCTCACCTAAATGGGACAACATATTCTAAAGGGATGGTGGTCTCTTTTGGAAAGACATGTGGAATGCCAGAGTTTGGGAGAGTCCTGGAGATATGTGCAGTGGCTGGAGGAATATCATTCATATTGGAACTATACACATCAGGCTTTGTGGAGCATCTGAGGTGTTATCAGCTTGCCAGAAGATTCCCTCCTGTAACGGTGATTGCTGATCCTGACGAATTGAATGACTACACACCCCTGGCTGCCTACGCTGTTGATGGAATGCTGCTCGTCAGTCCGAGAACCTTCTTGTTACGCTAAGGCACCACTAAATTACATTTCATGTAATTTTGACAGCAGCAACTGCCTGTCATAATTTAAATCCCTCCCCATCTAATTATTGGACAGTATTTGGAGAGATCCTCGATCCTGTAACGGTGATTGCTGTTCTGGCTGCCTATATGCTGTTGGACGGAGTGCTGCTCGTCAATCCTAGAACCGTCTTGTTATGCTAAGGTAATGTTTGTAAATTAACGGCACCACTGAATTACATTTCATGTCATTTTGACAGCATGCAGAAACTGCCTGTCATAATTTAAATCCCTCCCCATCTAATTCTTGGACAGTATTTGGATGTTTATATGTTGTGTTCATCTTAGAGGCCCCCAAAGCACAAGTGTCTATTTCAAACACAAAGTGTTTTGGTGGAACATTCACACAAATGCTGATCTACAAAGGAGTTTACCCAGTCTAGATGGTTTAAGTAGTTTGTCCTGTGTTTCAGCTGTTTGTGTCCAACGGTGTATGACTACACAACTATTTCTGCCTACAAGCTGCTCTGCTCATCACTTCAGTCCAAACCTTCTTCAGCTGATCACTTGGTTTCTAGCCTGGGTGACGGAAATCTGCTCCAAGGACATTGTTATGGTAATGTTTCAGGATTTTTTTTAATGTTAATGTTCTATAAGCTTTCAATGCAAGCTTGTAGATCTGCCATGTAGTTAGTATATCACACACACACTTTATATTGATTCTTTTTTTCAAATGCAAGACACCTAAAGTGGTTAATATATATATATATATTTTTTTCTGATATCGTTTCAACTATTGTCTCAACAATGGTGCTTCTCAGAGTGATCGTTTCACCTCAGGAAGTTAGGCGTGTCACCCTACAGGATGTTCCCCAGTCAATCGAGGAGCTTTATAGAGAACTGCGCAGCGCTCTGTGCGTCAGAGGAAACTTTAAACTTCAGTTTAAAGATCCATTCTTTGACAATGAACTCACTGATTTGACAAACATCAATGACCTACCACCAGAACGAGCCACGCTACAACTGGTGTTCACCGAAGACGTTTCTGAGACTAGATTAGATAGCATTATAAGCTATGATCCCATTTTGAGTAGCCCTAGTGGGTCACAGAGTAGCGCTAGTGGGTCACAGAGTAGCCCTTGTGGGTCAGGGTCGCAGAGTAGCGCGAGTGGGTCACAGAGTAGCACTAGTGGGTCAAGAACATGGCCCCATTCCTTTGTTGTACCAAATTTCTGCCATGATATTGAGGTTAAACTGAGGGAAGGAAATCAGAATTATGCCCAGCATGGGACTGTGTTAATTCAGAAAAAGGCTTTGAAGAGTGAAATACTCACCAGATTATGTGATGAGATAACCAAATTCACTTGCTATCCACTGGGAGAGCTGGAAATGGTAGCCAAAGCTCTTGTTACAAAGCACCCTTGTCTCGGGAGCCTAGTCTGGGGGATGGTAGAGTGTCGCCTTGGTCTGGTTGGTTTTATTCCTTAAAAACTAAGTTTGCCAATGCACGTTCGCACGGAGGTCTGTCTGCCCACCCTGAAGTTGTTGTAAATATAGAAAAGGGCCACAGCAGAAAGGTGGGACAACTAAGAAGTAAAAAAAAGGTGAGCTCCACTTCTAGCCAGCTCCACCTGATGGACAAACTAGAGCGAAATCTGAGAGCGATCGCATCACCTTTTCCAAGAGAAGACTGGAAATAATCGGTGATGAGCCACTCATTACCACAGTGTTGGAGAGATGGCCAGCATTGTTTACTGAGAGAGCGGTACTTTTGTCAATTGAGTAGAGATTTTGTTATGTTAATAATCTTGTATTTTGATATATAGTC
The DNA here is from genome assembly GCF_963924005.1 of Protomyctophum bolini. NCBI lineage: Eukaryota > Metazoa > Chordata > Actinopteri > Myctophiformes > Myctophidae > Protomyctophum > Protomyctophum bolini. The sequence continues at coordinate 37,231,604 of NC_137882.1, forward strand.
AGAAAGCATGTATACTCTTTGTTGCATTCATACTCATGATATATTTATACCAATATAGGTGTACACTTCCCTTTTTTTTCTGTCACTCATACACTTCTCTCTGCTTTATCCATTTCAGTTATGTGCCGAATTCAACAGAATTGCATCCAAAGACCTCCTAGCATCATTTATGGATGCCCTTGATGCTTTGGTGCCAAAACTTTTAGAGGTATACAAGACATCTGTTTCCACTGGCAAGAAGGGTGACTTGGCCAATGTACTGCGTTGTCTTCAAAAGGAGGTAAGTAGTGGACATTTGAAATCATGGATTATACATATTATATACTGCATTTTCCAGTGGTGGAAAGTACTTTCATACTGTACTTAAGTACAACTTTGATCTGACGATTCCATCTACAAGCTCATAATGTGTCGGGATGCAACACAGTGTGAGATTGTAGATAAGCAGCTATTTTCTAAATATTTAAAACATTTGAAAATCATGAAATTAGACATTCTACAAGACGAGTACTTACATTTAGATGCCAATCTTTTGTACGTTCTTAAATTCTGGACTTTTACTTGTAACAGTAGTTCTACATGGCAATATTGATACTTTTACTTAAGTAAAATTAGTACTTGTTCCACCACTGGTATTTTCTACTTGGCCTGTGTCTCAAATTATGACGATGATTTTTTTTTAAAATCAATGTGAAGACATGCTAACTTTCGAGGAATAGAAACCCTGCTGTTTCTATTGTCTTGGATATCCCATTGATGTCACTGCAGTGTGCTTTCAATCAACTACATTTATCCGTTTTGTAGGACACAAACCAAAACCGGAGGACAGCAGCCCTATGTGGTCTCCCGTGCTATCTGTCAGAGATTTCCTCCAATGTAATGAAGTTTTGTGATGTAAGGCATTAACTTTTACACATTTCATACTACACTCATTTGTTAAAATGTGACTACGGTCTATCATTTTTCATTGGAGGCATTTCCATACCCACACATATTTGTGCAGTAAACATGTAAAGATAATTTTGTATTTTACGGTAATCATTGTAATAAGTACAGTTAAATGGCAGATCTAAGGATGTACATGTCTTTGTCCTCAGGCTGATGGAGAAACCGTTGATGTGCTGATGTCAGGAATGGCGTGTGGGATGTTGATTGGACATGCAGGCCCTCTGGATGATGCGTTTCCTTTGGAAGTCTTGACTGTGGCGTTGGTGGTAGAGGAGAAGACTATCCTTACTAACATCAGAGATTTGCCCACAGCCTTCGCAATGCTATTTTCTGCAATCTACTGCTTCAATCTGGAGTACCCCAGTTGCATGAAGCGCTCATTTGAATTCTTGCAGAAGGTCGTCATGGAGCTTGATCCAGATTCATGTTCAGCAAAAGTACGTGGGCTAAAAAATAAACTGCTTGGATGTTAAGTGGAATTTGAAGTGGGGGAGCTTGCCTCCAACTCCCTAGAGACTGTAGCCCAGAGCCTGGGGCGTTACTCCACACTCCACTGTTCCCCAGAGACTTTAGCCCAGAGCCTGGGGCGTTACTCCACACTCCACTGTTCCCCAGAGACTGTAGCCCAGAGCCTGGGGCGTTACTCCACACTCCACTGTTCCCCAGAGACTGTATCCAGAGCCTGGGGCATTACTCCACACTCCACTGTTCCCCAGAGACTGTATCCAGAGCTTGGGGCGTTACTCCACACTCCACTGTTCCCCAGAGACTGTAGCCCAGAGCCTGGGGCGTTACTCCACACTCCACTGTTCCCCAGAGACTGTAGCCCAGAGCCTGGGGCGTTACTCCACACTCCACTGTTCCCCAGAGACTGTATCCAGAGCCTGGGGCGTTACTCCACACTCCACTGTTCCCCAGAGACTGTATCCAGAGCTTGGGGCGTTACTCCACACTCCACTATTCCCCAGAGACTTTAGCCCAGAGCCTGGGGTGTTACTCCACTGTTCCCCAGAGACTGTAGCCCAGAGCCTGGGGCGTTACTCCACACTCCACTGTTCCCCAGAGACTTTAGCCCAGAGCCTGGGGCGTTACTCCACACTCCACTGTTCAGTTTCATTGTCGCCAGGGTGATGACGGGTTCGTGGCCTACGGACAGAGACAGGCTGAGGGCATTCTTCTGTGTGGAAGAAACCCACAGGGAAGGAGAAGGTCTCTATGTAAGGCGCGTTTCGGCCCATCTTTGTTCTCTGGCCTTACAGTGTATACTGGAAGATCTCCTGCACGACTGACCACAACATAGATATCTGCTTCCCATTTGTCCGCACGTTTGTGTTTCCCACGAATGCGTACATGTCTGACTAGGACTCTGTCCCCTACCTCAAGTTCTGAGGTAGTTATCCATTTGTCAAAACGAGCTTTGTTTCTTTCTGCCGTTTTGAGAGAGTTTCAAGAAGCTAGTTGGTAGCTCTCTTCCAATCGGGATTTGAGATTTTGCACATATTGGGAATGAGATTTCTGCTGACCTCCTCTCACAGGTAAGTTGAAAGCTAAATCAACTGGCAGTCGTGGTGAACGTCCAAACATAAGTTCATACGGAGTGAACCCGGTTACTTCATTGCGGATGCAATTGTAAGCATGAACTAAGGGCTTCACATATTCTCGCCATTTTGATTTCTGCTTGTTTTCCAGGGTTCCCAACATGTTGAGCAATGTCCGGTTAAACCTTTCATCAGGGTTTCCCCGTGGATGGTACGGGGTTGTGTGACTTTTTTGGATGCCTGAAAATTCACAAAATTCTTTGATTAGCTTTGATTAAAAGTCAGGTCCTTGATCAGTGGTGCTGGGAGTCTGGTGCAACGCACAGGGCCTGACCTGGTGAGAGCAGGAGTGGACCTGGTGAGACGTAGGAGGGGCCCGGACAGGTGTCAACCCACAGAGCCTAGTCCTTCCATGTGCCAGAATGGTACCTCCCAGTCCCGGCAGAGTAGTTCAGGAGGAATGGATTGTGTGGCCCTGGTTTTTCCCTAATGGGACTTATCGAGGGTAGCTACTGGGACGTAAGTCGGGACTTGATCACTCCCGGCTGGGTCACCTGAGTGAGGGGTATGATGTTGCGAGACCCGAAACCCTGATGACCTTGGGATACATCACTGAGGATACGTCCCAGGTGCATTCATTTATGTATGTATTTTGTTATAGTTATATGGTAGATTCCAGAGACAGTTGAGGTTTTTTTACATTGATCGTTTATAGTGTCTTTATTGAGGTGTTTTTTTCTGAATTTAAAGAGACACTTTGCAAAAATAGTGTAACCTGGGCGCATTCAATCACACCCATGTGAAGTGAGTGGCGCTCTTATCGTACATCATCAACTGGAATGTAATGTTTGTGTAGGACAAAGTTTTTGGACATACACTGAAAGCTGGACATAGGAGGGACTAGCGCCCCTCAAAACAAAACAATAATTAACAAAAAAATGCATAATGTACATGAGTAGATCCCTATAGTCTTTCAATCCTACATTTGATCTCATTAACAACACAGCTGTGAAACCTGTATATACAAAAATAGAACAAATGTTTGTCCAAACACACACAAAATAACACACAATAATGACTTTCACAAATCAAGCAATTTGCCAGAACTTTATTGCACCATTATTGCAAACATATTAAGGGATATAATGATGAAGATGACATGTACTTCAGTCCTGCATAATGCCTCACTGATGCTAAAATATATACATAAATAAGGTTCTACACACACATATAATGAGATTCAACAGAGGTATCAATTGTTTATTTAGCCATGCTGATATCGTCAGATAATGTGATTTGTCTACTTTAGTATGACTTGGCATTGTCATCCTGGATTACAATAAATTATCATACTGACACATGATATCTGTGTGATATCAAATCAGATTATTAAAAAAGTATATTACTCTCAAATGGGAATCTTCTACTTTGTACATGTTTATCTTGGGGTTATTTTAAAGGTAGGTGGTTTTTAAATTAGTCTGGACTAGGACTTGGAAAGGCCAATGACAAAACTAAGGAATATGATTAGGCTAGATTGACTGAAGATTTAAAATGTTCATTCCTAGAAGTGTTCATTCCTAAATGATTTAATCGTTCAACTTCTCAACTATCTTCCTTTTGTCTTGTTTCCAATCCAGTGTTGGATATTCCGTCTATTTTCCCTGTCCTACCAGCAGTACATGAACAAAGAGGCTTGGCTAAACCCAAACATCGTAGCTGTGACCAGTGTGGAAAACACTTCCGTAGAAAGTCCAGTCTGAAGACACACCAGAAAATGCACGCCGGAGAAAGACCATTCCACTGTGACCAGTGTGGGAGCAGGTTTATTACCAAATCTCACTTAAAGGATCACCAGAAAATTCACACACCATACCACTGTAAACAGTGTGGGGAAAGCTACAAAACAAAAGCAGACTTAGTTAGTCACCAGATAATGCACACCCTATTTTGTGAATAGAGAAACCCTATGCATGTGATCTGTGTGGGAAAACATGCACCTTCAAATCCCCACAAAATTCACACTGGAGAAAGACCATACCACTGTGTACAGTTTGGATATGCCTTGTACTATGCACAAAAAATGTATGCACACCAATCCATGATGCGGTAAATGTAGAATTTGCAAGTATTGATGATGTAATTTCTGCATATTTTTGTTTTCTCTTCCCATGTTATACTTTTATACTTTTATTAAACGTTATACTTTTTTATATTGGAGTTTTGCGTCAGTATGCAGACACACATTTATTTTGGATGAGTGTCCTAAAATCCATAATGCAAGTATCATAGATAATTTTCACAGTGAAACACAAAGCACTAGTCTAGCACTAACATACTTTGTAGTAAGTAGAACTAAATATTCTATTCCTCTATATTTTTAATTTGCTATAACCAGTGTTGACCACTGATGTCAACACTGAACAGTCGTCGTGTTGTTCAATTGATTAGATTTTTGTCCAAAATCAATAGCTGAATGAGTTGACTTGAAATGTTCTGCTGAACTTAATAAACATTGGTCGATTAGGATATATTCCTGTCTGTTGTTATTTAATTGGGCCTACTTAGTCAAACTTACTTACACTTATTTCTTTGTAATAGTATTTGGCTGCCAGCATTAAAATGCAATGCGAATATACCCCTACACACTGTGACTACTTAACAGCCTGCATGACAATGACATGATGGAGAAGGAAAAACCAAAGAAACCTGTGCATTGTTGCATGCTAAATGCAACAGTTTCATTGCAACAAGACTTTCTGATCTGCATAATAAACAACACTCAGTAACGAGACATTATAGTAGATTATTCTTCCATAGTATTATTTGCATTGGAATGCAGCCATTGCTATGCAGTGTGAGTTTCTGATTGCATGTGATCACTGCTCAGGCTCAGGTCTTAACCATTGTTCTTAGTGAATGTGCGAAGCACCACAATTTACATTTATTAAAATGTCATCATGACGTAGAATAGACATTTAGACGCAATATTGTCCATTCATTGTCAATGGGAATGTAATGTTTGTGTAGGACAAAGTTTGTGGACATACACTGAAAGATGGACATAGGAGGGACTAGCGCCCCTCAAAACAAAACAATAACTAACAATAAATGCATAATGTACATGAGTAGATCCATATAGTCTTTCAATCCTACATTTGATCTCATTAACAACACAGCTGTGAAACCTGTATATACAAAAATAGAACAAATGTTTGTCCAAACACACAAAATAACACACAATAATGACTTTCACAAATCAAGCAAGTTGCCAGCACTTTATTGCACCATTATTGCAAACATGACATGTACTTCAGTCCTGCATAATGCCTCACTGATGCTAAAATATAAAGAAGGTTCTACACACACATTGAATGAGATTCAACAGAGGTATCAATTGTTTATTTAGCCATGCTGATATCGTCAGATAATGTGATTTGTCATCCTGGATTACAATAAATGATCATACTGACACATGATATCTGTGTGATATCAAATCAGATTATTAAAAAAGTATGTGTTACTCTCAAATGAGAATCTTCTCCTTTGTACATATCCTCATATCTCCAAATAGTTCATTTGGAAACTGGTTCCCTTCCTGCATGAGTCCTCATGTGTCTTTTCAGATTAACCATTTGACTACAGGCTTTGCCACAAATTGTTCAAGCAAAAGGTCTTTCTTCTGTATGTGTCCCCATGTGTCTTTTCAGATTACCCGTGCTACTCCACCCTTTGCCACAAACTGTACAAGTAAAGGGTTTTTCCCCTGTATGAGTCAACATGTGTGATTTTAGATCACGGTTTCGACTACAGCCTTTGCCACACAATCTACATATGTAGAGCCTTTCCCCTGTATGAGATGTCATGTGTGATTTTAGATCACTCTTTCGACTAAACCCCTTTTCACAAACTGTACAAGTAAATGTGCCACATGATATTCTGTTAAATCGGCCAGTTTATAATACTAAAGACTGACATTACCCTTTAATATATAAGTAGGTGTATTGTTATCTTTGAGGGAATAGAGAAAACATGATTATATTTTGGAAAATACAGTTGTTTTGTCTTTCTTTATACAACTGTTTTGATTTTTTTTGTACTTGATAATTTGGATTTGCAGGGACATGAAGGGGTATACTGTAAGTGGTTGGCCAGTTTCTGTCCCGCCCTCCCTGGATTGGACAAACACGCGCACACACACACAGACACACAGACACACACACACACACGTGATTGGTGGACAGATGGTTCTATTGTTCCTCTCCTTGGCCAATCCCAAGCAGTTCTAGTGGTTCCACCTCAGGCTCTCTAAAATAAGAAGAGCGTGTAGTTGTCAGTTCTCCACAACTCCTCCAGGATATCAATCATTTCAACCAGAACTGACTGTGAAGTGAACTCCAGACTTCTGCTGAAGATGAAATCTCTCAATCCCACCAGGAACAGTTCAGCTGAACACCTGGAACCCAGAGACCATCAAGATATCTGTAAGTTATAGTTTGTGTTGATTTGGTTTTATTTTATTGTTTCCTTTAGCTTTGTTGTAGGTTAGATTTATATCTTGCACAGATTGTTATATCTGTTTTTATTGTATTGTGTTTATCTTGGGGTTATTTTAAAGGTAGGTGGTTTTTAAATTAGTCTGGACTAGGACTTGGAAAGGCCAACGACAAAACTAAGGAATATGATTAGGCTAGATTGACTGAAGATTTAAAATGTTCATTCCTAGAAGTGTTCATTCCTAAATTATTTAATCGTTCAACTTCTCAACTATCTTCCTTTTGTCTTGTTTCCAATCCAGTGTTGGATATTCCGTCTATTTTCCCTGTCCTACCAGCAGAACAAAGAGGCTTGGCTAAACCCAAACATCGTAGCTGTGACCAGTGTGGAAAACACTTCCGTAGAAAGTCCAGTCTTAAGACACACCAGAAAATGCACGCCGGAGAAAGACCATTCCACTGTGACCAGTGTGGGAGCAGGTTTATTACCAAATCTCACTTAAAGGATCACCAGAAAATTCACACACCATACCACTGTAAACAGTGTGGGGAAAGCTACAAAACAAAAGCAGACTTAGTTAGTCACCAGATAATGCACACCCTATTTTGTGAATAGAGAAACCCTATGCATGTGATCTGTGTGGGAAAACATGCACCTTAAAATCCCCACAAAATTCACACTGGAGAAAGACCATACCACTGTGTACAGTTTGGATATGCCTTGTACTATGCACAAAAAATGTATGCACACCAATCCATGATGCGGTAAATGTAGAATTTGCAAGTATTGATGATGTAATTTCTGCATATTTTTGTTTTCTCTTCCCATGTTATACTTTTATACTTTTTTTAAACTTTATACTTTTTTATATTGGAGTTTTGCGTCAGTATGCAGACACACATTTATTTTGGATGAGTGTCCTAAAATCCATAATGCAAGTATCATAGATAATTTTCACAGTGAAACACAAAGCACTAGTCTAGCACTAACATACTTTGTAGTAAGTAGAACTAAATATTCTATTCCTCTATATTTTTAATTTGCTATAACCAGTGTTGACCACTGATGTCAACACTGAACAGTCGTCGTGTTGTTCAATTGATTAGATTTTTGTCCAAAATCAATAGCTGAATGAGTTGACTTGAAATGTTCTGCTGAACTTAATAAACATTGGTCGATTAGGATATATTCCTGTCTGTTGTTATTTAATTGGGCCTACTTAGTCAAACTTACTTACACTTATTTCTTTGTAATAGTATTTGGCTGCCAGCATTAAAATGCAATGCGAATATACCCCTACACACTGTGACTACTTAACAGCCTGCATGACAATGACATGATGGAGAAGGAAAAACCAAAGAAACCTGTGCATTGTTGCATGCTAAATGCAACAGTTTCATTGCAACAAGACTTTCTGATCTGCATAATAAACAACACTCAGTAACGAGACATTATAGTAGATTATTCTTCCATAGTATTATTTGCATTGGAATGCAGCCATTGCTATGCAGTGTGAGTTTCTGATTGCATGTGATCACTGCTCAGGCTCAGGTCTTAACCATTGTTCTTAGTGAATGTGCGAAGCACCACAATTTACATTTATTAAAATGTCATCATGACGTAGAATAGACATTTAGACGCAATATTGTCCATTCATTGTCAATGGGAATGTAATGTTTGTGTAGGACAAAGTTTGTGGACATACACTGAAAGATGGACATAGGAGGGACTAGCGCCCCTCAAAACAAAACAATAACTAACAATAAATGCATAATGTACATGAGTAGATCCCTATAGTCTTTCAATCCTACATTTGATCTCATTAACAACACAGCTGTGAAACCTGTATATACAAAAATAGAACAAATGTTTGTCCAAACACACAAAATAACACACAATAATGACTTTCACAAATCAAGCAAGTTGCCAGCACTTTATTGCACCATTATTGCAAACATGACATGTACTTCAGTCCTGCATAATGCCTCACTGATGCTAAAATATAAAGAAGGTTCTACACACACATTGAATGAGATTCAACAGAGGTATCAATTGTTTATTTAGCCATGCTGATATCGTCAGATAATGTGATTTGTCATCCTGGATTACAATAAATGATCATACTGACACATGATATCTGTGTGATATCAAATCAGATTATTAAAAAAGTATGTGTTACTCTCAAATGAGAATCTTCTCCTTTGTACATATCCTCATATCTCCAAATAGTTCATTTGGAAACTGGTTCCCTTCCTGCATGAGTCCTCATGTGTCTTTTCAGATTAACCATTTGACTACAGGCTTTGCCACAAATTGTTCAAGCAAAAGGTCTTTCTTCTGTATGTGTCCCCATGTGTCTTTTCAGATTACCCGTGCTACTCCACCCTTTGCCACAAACTGTACAAGTAAAGGGTTTTTCCCCTGTATGAGTCAACATGTGTGATTTTAGATCACGGTTTCGACTACAGCCTTTGCCACACAATCTACATATGTAGAGCCTTTCCCCTGTATGAGATGTCATGTGTGATTTTAGATCACTCTTTCGACTAAACCCCTTTTCACAAACTGTACAAGTAAATGTGCCACATGATATTCTGTTAAATCGGCCAGTTTATAATACTAAAGACTGACATTACCCTTTAATATATAAGTAGGTGTATTGTTATCTTTGAGGGAATAGAGAAAACATGATTATATTTTGGAAAATACAGTTGTTTTGTCTTTCTTTATACAACTGTTTTGATTTTTTTTGTACTTGATAATTTGGATTTGCAGGGACATGAAGGGGTATACTGTAAGTGGTTGGCCAGTTTCTGTCCCGCCCTCCCTGGATTGGACAAACACGCGCACACACACACAGACACACAGACACACACACACACACACACGTGATTGGTGGACAGATGGTTCTATTGTTCCTCTCCTTGGCCAATCCCAAGCAGTTCTAGTGGTTCCACCTCAGGCTCTCTAAAATAAGAAGAGCGTGTAGTTGTCAGTTCTCCACAACTCCTCCAGGATATCAATCATTTCAACCAGAACTGACTGTGAAGTGAACTCCAGACTTCTGCTGAAGATGAAATCTCTCAATCCCACCAGGAACAGTTCAGCTGAACACCTGGAACCCAGAGACCATCAAGATATCTGTAAGTTATAGTTTGTGTTGATTTGGTTTTATTTTATTGTTTCCTTTAGCTTTGTTGTAGGTTAGATTTATATCTTGCACAGATTGTTATATCTGTTTTTATTGTATTGTGTTTATCTTGGGGTTATTTTAAAGGTAGGTGGTTTTTAAATTAGTCTGGACTAGGACTTGGAAAGGCCAACGACAAAACTAAGGAATATGATTAGGCTAGATTGACTGAAGATTTAAAATGTTCATTCCTAGAAGTGTTCATTCCTAAATTATTTAATCGTTCAACTTCTCAACTATCTTCCTTTTGTCTTGTTTCCAATCCAGTGTTGGATATTCCGTCTATTTTCCCTGTCCTACCAGCAGAACAAAGAGGCTTGGCTAAACCCAAACATCGTAGCTGTGACCAGTGTGGAAAACACTTCCGTAGAAAGTCCAGTCTTAAGACACACCAGAAAATGCACGCCGGAGAAAGACCATTCCACTGTGACCAGTGTGGGAGCAGGTTTATTACCAAATCTCACTTAAAGGATCACCAGAAAATTCACACACCATACCACTGTAAACAGTGTGGGGAAAGCTACAAAACAAAAGCAGACTTAGTTAGTCACCAGATAATGCACACCCTATTTTGTGAATAGAGAAACCCTATGCATGTGATCTGTGTGGGAAAACATGCACCTTAAAATCCCCACAAAATTCACACTGGAGAAAGACCATACCACTGTGTACAGTTTGGATATGCCTTGTACTATGCACAAAAAATGTATGCACACCAATCCATGATGCGGTAAATGTAGAATTTGCAAGTATTGATGATGTAATTTCTGCATATTTTTGTTTTCTCTTCCCATGTTATACTTTTATACTTTTTTTAAACGTTATACTTTTTTATATTGGAGTTTTGCGTCAGTATGCAGACACACATTTATTTTGGATGAGTGTCCTAAAATCCATAATGCAAGTATCATAGATAATTTTCACAGTGAAACACAAAGCACTAGTCTAGCACTAACATACTTTGTAGTAAGTAGAACTAAATATTCTATTCCTCTATATTTTTAATTTGCTATAACCAGTGTTGACCACTGATGTCAACACTGAACAGTCGTCGTGTTGTTCAATTGATTAGATTTTTGTCCAAAATCAATAGCTGAATGAGTTGACTTGAAATGTTCTGCTGAACTTAATAAACATTGGTCGATTAGGATATATTCCTGTCTGTTGTTATTTAATTGGGCCTACTTAGTCAAACTTACTTACACTTATTTCTTTGTAATAGTATTTGGCTGCCAGCATTAAAATGCAATGCGAATATACCCCTACACACTGTGACTACTTAACAGCCTGCATGACAATGACATGATGGAGAAGGAAAAACCAAAGAAACCTGTGCATTGTTGCATGCTAAATGCAACAGTTTCATTGCAACAAGACTTTCTGATCTGCATAATAAACAACACTCAGTAACGAGACATTATAGTAGATTATTCTTCCATAGTATTATTTGCATTGGAATGCAGCCATTGCTATGCAGTGTGAGTTTCTGATTGCATGTGATCACTGCTCAGGCTCAGGTCTTAACCATTGTTCTTAGTGAATGTGCGAAGCACCACAATTTACATTTATTAAAATGTCATCATGACGTAGAATAGACATTTAGACGCAATATTGTCCATTCATTGTCAATGGGAATGTAATGTTTGTGTAGGACAAAGTTTGTGGACATACACTGAAAGATGGACATAGGAGGGACTAGCGCCCCTCAAAACAAAACAATAACTAACAATAAATGCATAATGTACATGAGTAGATCCCTATAGTCTTTCAATCCTACATTTGATCTCATTAACAACACAGCTGTGAAACCTGTATATACAAAAATAGAACAAATGTTTGTCCAAACACACAAAATAACACACAATAATGACTTTCACAAATCAAGCAAGTTGCCAGCACTTTATTGCACCATTATTGCAAACATGACATGTACTTCAGTCCTGCATAATGCCTCACTGATGCTAAAATATAAAGAAGGTTCTACACACACATTGAATGAGATTCAACAGAGGTATCAATTGTTTATTTAGCCATGCTGATATCGTCAGATAATGTGATTTGTCATCCTGGATTACAATAAATGATCATACTGACACATGATATCTGTGTGATATCAAATCAGATTATTAAAAAAGTATGTGTTACTCTCAAATGAGAATCTTCTCCTTTGTACATATCCTCATATCTCCAAATAGTTCATTTGGAAACTGGTTCCCTTCCTGCATGAGTCCTCATGTGTCTTTTCAGATTAACCATTTGACTACAGGCTTTGCCACAAATTGTTCAAGCAAAAGGTCTTTCTTCTGTATGTGTCCCCATGTGTCTTTTCAGATTACCCGTGCTACTCCACCCTTTGCCACAAACTGTACAAGTAAAGGGTTTTTCCCCTGTATGAGTCAACATGTGTGATTTTAGATCACGGTTTCGACTACAGCCTTTGCCACACAATCTACATATGTAGAGCCTTTCCCCTGTATGAGATGTCATGTGTGATTTTAGATCACTCTTTCGACTAAACCCCTTTTCACAAACTGTACAAGTAAAGGGCCTTTCCCCTGTATGAATCATTGTGTGCGTCTTCAGATGTATCCTTTGATTCAACTTTTTGCCACAATCTGTGCAACTGAAACTTTTCTTCCCTGTGTTACTTTTCATGGAGTGTTTTGGTGATTTGAGGTCATGTGACAGTGTGTTGCTCTTTTCTCCCATATTTTGTGTCTTGTGTGATTCCAGATTGTTTAAACGATCCCTGGTCTCATGCCAATCATCACTGTCGTCAGTGTCAGACTCAGAACCGTGTGGTGATATGAGCTGACTGCCACTTGTTGGTTGTGATGTTCCACAGTCCTCTACATAAGCCTGTGTTTTCATGTGTTGAGATGAGGTGTTGGCTACAGGCTCTTTCTCTATGTTTTCATCATCTTCACATTTTACTGATAGTAATGTAACTTTTGACCCACCGTCCTCTGGTCTTTGATGTAGCTCATCATGTTCCTCTTTCATCTGTGGAGGCTCTGGTTCCTCCTGGACCAGGTCGGGGGTCCACTGCTGCTGTTCGGGGGAATTGTCCTCTTTACACAAAGGTAGGTGCATGTAATCTGTCATGTTTTCATCAGAATCTTCACTTTTCACTGTTAGTAATGTCAACGTTAAAACATCAGCACACTCTGGTTTTTGGATTAGCTGTTCCTGTTCTTCTTTAATGTGTGGAGACTCTGGCTGCTCCGGGATCAGACTTGAGGTCATCTCCTCCTGTTCATCTTTAATGTGTGGAGACTCTGGCTGCTCCGGAACCAGACTGGAGGTCATCTCCTCCTGTTCCTCTTTAATGTGTGGAAACTTTATAGATGCATTGATAAAAAATATTAAGTTGTGTTCTGTGTTTTAACTTTGTTTGAAAAAGTAGCTACTATACAAAACAATAAATTGATCATTAAGATAACACTTTTCGCATTCTTGCGATTTAATGTCCGCTCAGTGTCTTAGTGAGTAACTGTTCATTTATACAGGGAGACGACCACTTTTTAAAATGTGCCACATGATATTATGTTAAATCGGCCAGTTTATAATACTAAAGACTGACATTACCCTTTAATATATAAGTAGGTGTATTGTTATCTTTGAGGGAATAGAGAAAACATGATTATATTTTGGAAAATACAGTTGTTTTGTCTTTATACAACTGTTTTGATTTTTTTTGTACTTGATAATTTGGATTTGCAGGGACATGAAGGGGTATACTGTAAGTGGTTGGCCAGTTTCTGTCCCGCCCTCCCTGGATTGGACAAACACGCGCGCGCACACACACACACACACACACACACACACACGTGATTGGTGGACAGATGGTTCTATTGTTCCTCTCCATGGCCAATCCCAAGCAGTTCTAGTGGTTCCACCTCAGGCTCTCTAAAATAAGAAGAGCGTGTAGTTGTCAGTTCTCCAAAACTCCTCCAGGATATCAATCATTTCAACCAGAACTGACTGTGAAGTGAACTCCAGACTTCTGCTGAAGATGAAATCTCTCAATCCCACCAGGAACAGTTCAGCTGAACACCTGGAACCCAGAGACCATCAAGATATCTGTAAGTTATAGTTTGTGTTGATTTGGTTTTATTTTATTGTTTCCTTTAGCTTTGTTGTAGGTTAGATTTATATCTTGCACAGATTGTTATATCTGTTTTTATTGTATTGTGTTTATCTTGGGGTTATTTTAAAGGTAGGTGGTTTTTAAATTAGTCTGGACTAGGACTTGGAAAGGCCAACGACAAAACTAAGGAATATGATTAGGCTAGATTGACTGAAGATTTAAAATGTTCATTCCTAGAAGTGTTCATTCCTAAATTATTTAATCGTTCAACTTCTCAACTATCTTCCTTTTGTCTTGTTTCCAATCCAGTGTTGGATATTCCGTCTATTTTCCCTGTCCTACCAGCAGAACAAAGAGGCTTGGCTAAACCCAAACATCGTAGCTGTGACCAGTGTGGAAAACACTTCTGTAGAAAGTCCAGTCTTAAGACACACCAGAAAATGCACGCCGGAGAAAGACCATTCCACTGTGACCAGTGTGGGAGCAGGTTTATTACCAAATCTCACTTAAAGGATCACCAGAAAATTCACACACCATACCACTGTAAACAGTGTGGGGAAAGCTACAAAACAAAAGCAGACTTAGTTAGTCACCAGATAATGCACACCCTATTTTGTGAATAGAGAAACCCTATGCATGTGATCTGTGTGGGAAAACATGCACCTTAAAATCCCCACAAAATTCACACTGGAGAAAGACCATACCACTGTGTACAGTTTGGATATGCCTTGTACTATGCACAAAAAATGTATGCACACCAATCCATGATGCGGTAAATGTAGAATTTGCAAGTATTGATGATGTAATTTCTGCATATTTTTGTTTTCTCTTCCCATGTTATACTTTTATACTTTTTTTAAACGTTATACTTTTTTATATTGGAGTTTTGCGTCAGTATGCAGACACACATTTATTTTGGATGAGTGTCCTAAAATCCATAATGCAAGTATCATAGATAATTTTCACAGTGAAACACAAAGCACTAGTCTAGCACTAACATACTTTGTAGTAAGTAGAACTAAATATTCTATTCCTCTATATTTTTAATTTGCTATAACCAGTGTTGACCACTGATGTCAACACTGAACAGTCGTCGTGTTGTTCAATTGATTAGATTTTTGTCCAAAATCAATAGCTGAATGAGTTGACTTGAAATGTTCTGCTGAACTTAATAAACATTGGTCGATTAGGATATATTCCTGTCTGTTGTTATTTAATTGGGCCTACTTAGTCAAACTTACTTACACTTATTTCTTTGTAATAGTATTTGGCTGCCAGCATTAAAATGCAATGCGAATATACCCCTACACACTGTGACTACTTAACAGCCTGCATGACAATGACATGATGGAGAAGGAAAAACCAAAGAAACCTGTGCATTGTTGCATGCTAAATGCAACAGTTTCATTGCAACAAGACTTTCTGATCTGCATAATAAACAACACTCAGTAACGACGACCACTTTTTAAAATGTGCCACATGATATTCTGTTAAATCGGCCAGTTTATAATACTAAAGACTGACATTACCCTTTAATATATAAGTAGGTGTATTGTTATCTTTGAGGGAATAGAGAAAACATGATTATATTTTGGAAAATACAGTTGTTTTGTCTTTCTTTATACAACTGTTTTGATTTTTTTTGTACTTGATAATTTGGATTTGCAGGGACATGAAGGGGTATACTGTAAGTGGTTGGCCAGTTTCTGTCCCGCCCTCCCTGGATTGGACAAACACGCGCACACACACAGACACACAGACACACACACACACACACACACACACACACACACACACACACACACACACACACACACACGTGATTGGTGGACAGATGGTTCTATTGTTCCTCTCCTTGGCCAATCCCAAGCAGTTCTAGTGGTTCCACCTCAGGCTCTCTAAAATAAGAGGAGCGTGTAGTTGTCAGTTCTCCACAACTCCTCCAGGATATCAATCATTTCAACCAGAACTGACTGTGAAGTGAACTCCAGACTTCTGCTGAAGATGAAATCTCTCAATCCCACCAGGAACAGTTCAGCTGAACACCTGGAACCCAGAGACCATCAAGATATCTGTAAGTTATAGTTTGTGTTGATTTGGTTTTATTTTATTGTTTCCTTTAGCTTTGTTGTAGGTTAGATTTATATCTTGCACAGATTGTTATATCTGTTTTTATTGTATTGTGTTTATCTTGGGGTTATTTTAAAGGTAGGTGGTTTTTAAATTAGTCTGGACTAGGACTTGGAAAGGCCAACGACAAAACTAAGGAATATGATTAGGCTAGATTGACTGAAGATTTAAAATGTTCATTCCTAGAAGTGTTCATTCCTAAATTATTTAATCGTTCAACTTCTCAACTATCTTCCTTTTGTCTTGTTTCCAATCCAGTGTTGGATATTCCGTCTATTTTCCCTGTCCTACCAGCAGAACAAAGAGGCTTGGCTAAACCCAAACATCGTAGCTGTGACCAGTGTGGAAAACACTTCCGTAGAAAGTCCAGTCTTAAGACACACCAGAAAATGCACGCCGGAGAAAGACCATTCCACTGTGACCAGTGTGGGAGCAGGTTTATTACCAAATCTCACTTAAAGGATCACCAGAAAATTCACACACCATACCACTGTAAACAGTGTGGGGAAAGCTACAAAACAAAAGCAGACTTAGTTAGTCACCAGATAATGCACACCCTATTTTGTGAATAGAGAAACCCTATGCATGTGATCTGTGTGGGAAAACATGCACCTTAAAATCCCCACAAAATTCACACTGGAGAAAGACCATACCACTGTGTACAGTTTGGATATGCCTTGTACTATGCACAAAAAATGTATGCACACCAATCCATGATGCGGTAAATGTAGAATTTGCAAGTATTGATGATGTAATTTCTGCATATTTTTGTTTTCTCTTCCCATGTTATACTTTTATACTTTTTTTAAACGTTATACTTTTTTATATTGGAGTTTTGCGTCAGTATGCAGACACACATTTATTTTGGATGAGTGTCCTAAAATCCATAATGCAAGTATCATAGATAATTTTCACAGTGAAACACAAAGCACTAGTCTAGCACTAACATACTTTGTAGTAAGTAGAACTAAATATTCTATTCCTCTATATTTTTAATTTGCTATAACCAGTGTTGACCACTGATGTCAACACTGAACAGTCGTCGTGTTGTTCAATTGATTAGATTTTTGTCCAAAATCAATAGCTGAATGAGTTGACTTGAAATGTTCTGCTGAACTTAATAAACATTGGTCGATTAGGATATATTCCTGTCTGTTGTTATTTAATTGGGCCTACTTAGTCAAACTTACTTACACTTATTTCTTTGTAATAGTATTTGGCTGCCAGCATTAAAATGCAATGCGAATATACCCCTACACACTGTGACTACTTAACAGCCTGCATGACAATGACATGATGGAGAAGGAAAAACCAAAGAAACCTGTGCATTGTTGCATGCTAAATGCAACAGTTTCATTGCAACAAGACTTTCTGATCTGCATAATAAACAACACTCAGTAACGACGACCACTTTTTAAAATGTGCCACATGATATTCTGTTAAATCGGCCAGTTTATAATACTAAAGACTGACATTACCCTTTAATATATAAGTAGGTGTATTGTTATCTTTGAGGGAATAGAGAAAACATGATTATATTTTGGAAAATACAGTTGTTTTGTCTTTCTTTATACAACTGTTTTGATTTTTTTTGTACTTGATAATTTGGATTTGCAGGGACATGAAGGGGTATACTGTAAGTGTTTGGCCAGTTTCTGTCCCGCCCTCCCTGGATTGGACAAACACGCGCACACACACACAGACACACACACACACACACACACACACACACACACACGTGATTGGTGGACAGATGGTTCTATTGTTCCTCTCCTTGGCCAATCCCAAGCAGTTCTAGTGGTTCCACCTCAGGCTCTCTAAAATAAGAAGAGCGTGTAGTTGTCAGTTCTCCACAACTCCTCCAGGATATCAATCATTTCAACCAGAACTGACTGTGAAGTGAACTCCAGACTTCTGCTGAAGATGAAATCTCTCAATCCCACCAGGAACAGTTCAGCTGAACACCTGGAACCCAGAGACCATCAAGATATCTGTAAGTTATAGTTTGTGTTGATTTGGTTTTATTTTATTGTTTCCTTTAGCTTTGTTGTAGGTTAGATTTATATCTTGCACAGATTGTTATATCTGTTTTTATTGTATTGTGTTTATCTTGGGGTTATTTTAAAGGTAGGTGGTTTTTAAATTAGTCTGGACTAGGACTTGGAAAGGCCAACGACAAAACTAAGGAATATGATTAGGCTAGATTGACTGAAGATTTAAAATGTTCATTCCTAGAAGTGTTCATTCCTAAATTATTTAATCGTTCAACTTCTCAACTATCTTCCTTTTGTCTTGTTTCCAATCCAGTGTTGGATATTCCGTCTATTTTCCCTGTCCTACCAGCAGAACAAAGAGGCTTGGCTAAACCCAAACATCGTAGCTGTGACCAGTGTGGAAAACACTTCCGTAGAAAGTCCAGTCTTAAGACACACCAGAAAATGCACGCCGGAGAAAGACCATTCCACTGTGACCAGTGTGGGAGCAGGTTTATTACCAAATCTCACTTAAAGGATCACCAGAAAATTCACACACCATACCACTGTAAACAGTGTGGGGAAAGCTACAAAACAAAAGCAGACTTAGTTAGTCACCAGATAATGCACACCCTATTTTGTGAATAGAGAAACCCTATGCATGTGATCTGTGTGGGAAAACATGCACCTTAAAATCCCCACAAAATTCACACTGGAGAAAGACCATACCACTGTGTACAGTTTGGATATGCCTTGTACTATGCACAAAAAATGTATGCACACCAATCCATGATGCGGTAAATGTAGAATTTGCAAGTATTGATGATGTAATTTCTGCATATTTTTGTTTTCTCTTCCCA
The DNA here is from genome assembly GCF_963924005.1 of Protomyctophum bolini. Classification (NCBI taxonomy): domain Eukaryota; kingdom Metazoa; phylum Chordata; class Actinopteri; order Myctophiformes; family Myctophidae; genus Protomyctophum; species Protomyctophum bolini. Next base: position 37,250,830 of record NC_137882.1, read on the forward strand.
TGTTATACTTTTATACTTTTTTTAAACGTTATACTTTTTTATATTGGAGTTTTGCGTCAGTATGCAGACACACATTTATTTTGGATGAGTGTCCTAAAATCCATAATGCAAGTATCATAGATAATTTTCACAGTGAAACACAAAGCACTAGTCTAGCACTAACATACTTTGTAGTAAGTAGAACTAAATATTCTATTCCTCTATATTTTTAATTTGCTATAACCAGTGTTGACCACTGATGTCAACACTGAACAGTCGTCGTGTTGTTCAATTGATTAGATTTTTGTCCAAAATCAATAGCTGAATGAGTTGACTTGAAATGTTCTGCTGAACTTAATAAACATTGGTCGATTAGGATATATTCCTGTCTGTTGTTATTTAATTGGGCCTACTTAGTCAAACTTACTTACACTTATTTCTTTGTAATAGTATTTGGCTGCCAGCATTAAAATGCAATGCGAATATACCCCTACACACTGTGACTACTTAACAGCCTGCATGACAATGACATGATGGAGAAGGAAAAACCAAAGAAACCTGTGCATTGTTGCATGCTAAATGCAACAGTTTCATTGCAACAAGACTTTCTGATCTGCATAATAAACAACACTCAGTAACGAGACATTATAGTAGATTATTCTTCCATAGTATTATTTGCATTGGAATGCAGCCATTGCTATGCAGTGTGAGTTTCTGATTGCATGTGATCACTGCTCAGGCTCAGGTCTTAACCATTGTTCTTAGTGAATGTGCGAAGCACCACAATTTACATTTATTAAAATGTCATCATGACGTAGAATAGACATTTAGACGCAATATTGTCCATTCATTGTCAATGGGAATGTAATGTTTGTGTAGGACAAAGTTTGTGGACATACACTGAAAGATGGACATAGGAGGGACTAGCGCCCCTCAAAACAAAACAATAACTAACAATAAATGCATAATGTACATGAGTAGATCCCTATAGTCTTTCAATCCTACATTTGATCTCATTAACAACACAGCTGTGAAACCTGTATATACAAAAATAGAACAAATGTTTGTCCAAACACACAAAATAACACACAATAATGACTTTCACAAATCAAGCAAGTTGCCAGCACTTTATTGCACCATTATTGCAAACATGACATGTACTTCAGTCCTGCATAATGCCTCACTGATGCTAAAATATAAAGAAGGTTCTACACACACATTGAATGAGATTCAACAGAGGTATCAATTGTTTATTTAGCCATGCTGATATCGTCAGATAATGTGATTTGTCATCCTGGATTACAATAAATGATCATACTGACACATGATATCTGTGTGATATCAAATCAGATTATTAAAAAAGTATGTGTTACTCTCAAATGAGAATCTTCTCCTTTGTACATATCCTCATATCTCCAAATAGTTCATTTGGAAACTGGTTCCCTTCCTGCATGAGTCCTCATGTGTCTTTTCAGATTAACCATTTGACTACAGGCTTTGCCACAAATTGTTCAAGCAAAAGGTCTTTCTTCTGTATGTGTCCCCATGTGTCTTTTCAGATTACCCGTGCTACTCCACCCTTTGCCACAAACTGTACAAGTAAAGGGTTTTTCCCCTGTATGAGTCAACATGTGTGATTTTAGATCACGGTTTCGACTACAGCCTTTGCCACACAATCTACATATGTAGAGCCTTTCCCCTGTATGAGATGTCATGTGTGATTTTAGATCACTCTTTCGACTAAACCCCTTTTCACAAACTGTACAAGTAAATGTGCCACATGATATTCTGTTAAATCGGCCAGTTTATAATACTAAAGACTGACATTACCCTTTAATATATAAGTAGGTGTATTGTTATCTTTGAGGGAATAGAGAAAACATGATTATATTTTGGAAAATACAGTTGTTTTGTCTTTCTTTATACAACTGTTTTGATTTTTTTTGTACTTGATAATTTGGATTTGCAGGGACATGAAGGGGTATACTGTAAGTGGTTGGCCAGTTTCTGTCCCGCCCTCCCTGGATTGGACAAACACGCGCACACACACACAGACACACAGACACACACACACACACACACACGTGATTGGTGGACAGATGGTTCTATTGTTCCTCTCCTTGGCCAATCCCAAGCAGTTCTAGTGGTTCCACCTCAGGCTCTCTAAAATAAGAAGAGCGTGTAGTTGTCAGTTCTCCACAACTCCTCCAGGATATCAATCATTTCAACCAGAACTGACTGTGAAGTGAACTCCAGACTTCTGCTGAAGATGAAATCTCTCAATCCCACCAGGAACAGTTCAGCTGAACACCTGGAACCCAGAGACCATCAAGATATCTGTAAGTTATAGTTTGTGTTGATTTGGTTTTATTTTATTGTTTCCTTTAGCTTTGTTGTAGGTTAGATTTATATCTTGCACAGATTGTTATATCTGTTTTTATTGTATTGTGTTTATCTTGGGGTTATTTTAAAGGTAGGTGGTTTTTAAATTAGTCTGGACTAGGACTTGGAAAGGCCAACGACAAAACTAAGGAATATGATTAGGCTAGATTGACTGAAGATTTAAAATGTTCATTCCTAGAAGTGTTCATTCCTAAATTATTTAATCGTTCAACTTCTCAACTATCTTCCTTTTGTCTTGTTTCCAATCCAGTGTTGGATATTCCGTCTATTTTCCCTGTCCTACCAGCAGAACAAAGAGGCTTGGCTAAACCCAAACATCGTAGCTGTGACCAGTGTGGAAAACACTTCCGTAGAAAGTCCAGTCTTAAGACACACCAGAAAATGCACGCCGGAGAAAGACCATTCCACTGTGACCAGTGTGGGAGCAGGTTTATTACCAAATCTCACTTAAAGGATCACCAGAAAATTCACACACCATACCACTGTAAACAGTGTGGGGAAAGCTACAAAACAAAAGCAGACTTAGTTAGTCACCAGATAATGCACACCCTATTTTGTGAATAGAGAAACCCTATGCATGTGATCTGTGTGGGAAAACATGCACCTTAAAATCCCCACAAAATTCACACTGGAGAAAGACCATACCACTGTGTACAGTTTGGATATGCCTTGTACTATGCACAAAAAATGTATGCACACCAATCCATGATGCGGTAAATGTAGAATTTGCAAGTATTGATGATGTAATTTCTGCATATTTTTGTTTTCTCTTCCCATGTTATACTTTTATACTTTTTTTAAACGTTATACTTTTTTATATTGGAGTTTTGCGTCAGTATGCAGACACACATTTATTTTGGATGAGTGTCCTAAAATCCATAATGCAAGTATCATAGATAATTTTCACAGTGAAACACAAAGCACTAGTCTAGCACTAACATACTTTGTAGTAAGTAGAACTAAATATTCTATTCCTCTATATTTTTAATTTGCTATAACCAGTGTTGACCACTGATGTCAACACTGAACAGTCGTCGTGTTGTTCAATTGATTAGATTTTTGTCCAAAATCAATAGCTGAATGAGTTGACTTGAAATGTTCTGCTGAACTTAATAAACATTGGTCGATTAGGATATATTCCTGTCTGTTGTTATTTAATTGGGCCTACTTAGTCAAACTTACTTACACTTATTTCTTTGTAATAGTATTTGGCTGCCAGCATTAAAATGCAATGCGAATATACCCCTACACACTGTGACTACTTAACAGCCTGCATGACAATGACATGATGGAGAAGGAAAAACCAAAGAAACCTGTGCATTGTTGCATGCTAAATGCAACAGTTTCATTGCAACAAGACTTTCTGATCTGCATAATAAACAACACTCAGTAACGAGACATTATAGTAGATTATTCTTCCATAGTATTATTTGCATTGGAATGCAGCCATTGCTATGCAGTGTGAGTTTCTGATTGCATGTGATCACTGCTCAGGCTCAGGTCTTAACCATTGTTCTTAGTGAATGTGCGAAGCACCACAATTTACATTTATTAAAATGTCATCATGACGTAGAATAGACATTTAGACGCAATATTGTCCATTCATTGTCAATGGGAATGTAATGTTTGTGTAGGACAAAGTTTGTGGACATACACTGAAAGATGGACATAGGAGGGACTAGCGCCCCTCAAAACAAAACAATAACTAACAATAAATGCATAATGTACATGAGTAGATCCCTATAGTCTTTCAATCCTACATTTGATCTCATTAACAACACAGCTGTGAAACCTGTATATACAAAAATAGAACAAATGTTTGTCCAAACACACAAAATAACACACAATAATGACTTTCACAAATCAAGCAAGTTGCCAGCACTTTATTGCACCATTATTGCAAACATGACATGTACTTCAGTCCTGCATAATGCCTCACTGATGCTAAAATATAAAGAAGGTTCTACACACACATTGAATGAGATTCAACAGAGGTATCAATTGTTTATTTAGCCATGCTGATATCGTCAGATAATGTGATTTGTCATCCTGGATTACAATAAATGATCATACTGACACATGATATCTGTGTGATATCAAATCAGATTATTAAAAAAGTATGTGTTACTCTCAAATGAGAATCTTCTCCTTTGTACATATCCTCATATCTCCAAATAGTTCATTTGGAAACTGGTTCCCTTCCTGCATGAGTCCTCATGTGTCTTTTCAGATTAACCATTTGACTACAGGCTTTGCCACAAATTGTTCAAGCAAAAGGTCTTTCTTCTGTATGTGTCCCCATGTGTCTTTTCAGATTACCCGTGCTACTCCACCCTTTGCCACAAACTGTACAAGTAAAGGGTTTTTCCCCTGTATGAGTCAACATGTGTGATTTTAGATCACGGTTTCGACTACAGCCTTTGCCACACAATCTACATATGTAGAGCCTTTCCCCTGTATGAGATGTCATGTGTGATTTTAGATCACTCTTTCGACTAAACCCCTTTTCACAAACTGTACAAGTAAAGGGCCTTTCCCCTGTATGAATCATTGTGTGCGTCTTCAGATGTATCCTTTGATTAAACTTTTTGCCACAATCTGTGCAACTGAAACTTTTCTTCCCTGTGTTACTTTTCATGGAGTGTTTTGGTGATTTGAGGTCATGTGACAGTGTGTTGCTCTTTTCTCCCATATTTTGTGTCTTGTGTGATTCCAGATTGTTTAAACGATCCCTGGTCTCATGCCAATCATCACTGTCGTCAGTGTCAGACTCAGAACCGTGTGGTGATATGAGCTGACTGCCACTTGTTGGTTGTGATGTTCCACAGTCCTCTACATAAGCCTGTGTTTTCATGTGTTGAGATGAGGTGTTGGCTACAGGCTCTTTCTCTATGTTTTCATCATCTTCACATTTTACTGATAGTAATGTAACTTTTGACCCACCGTCCTCTGGTCTTTGATGTAGCTCATCATGTTCCTCTTTCATCTGTGGAGGCTCTGGTTCCTCCTGGACCAGGTCGGGGGTCCACTGCTGCTGTTCGGGGGAATTGTCCTCTTTACACAAAGGTAGGTGCATGTAATCTGTCATGTTTTCATCAGAATCTTCACTTTTCACTGTTAGTAATGTCAACGTTAAAACATCAGCACACTCTGGTTTTTGGATTAGCTGTTCCTGTTCTTCTTTAATGTGTGGAGACTCTGGCTGCTCCGGGATCAGACTTGAGGTCATCTCCTCCTGTTCATCTTTAATGTGTGGAGACTCTGGCTGCTCCGGAACCAGACTGGAGGTCATCTCCTCCTGTTCCTCTTTAATGTGTGGAAACTTTATAGATGCATTGATAAAAAATATTAAGTTGTGTTCTGTGTTTTAACTTTGTTTGAAAAAGTAGCTACTATACAAAACAATAAATTGATCATTAAGATAACACTTTTCGCATTCTTGCGATTTAATGTCCGCTCAGTGTCTTAGTGAGTAACTGTTCATTTATACAGGGAGACGACCACTTTTTAAAATGTGCCACATGATATTATGTTAAATCGGCCAGTTTATAATACTAAAGACTGACATTACCCTTTAATATATAAGTAGGTGTATTGTTATCTTTGAGGGAATAGAGAAAACATGATTATATTTTGGAAAATACAGTTGTTTTGTCTTTATACAACTGTTTTGATTTTTTTTGTACTTGATAATTTGGATTTGCAGGGACATGAAGGGGTATACTGTAAGTGGTTGGCCAGTTTCTGTCCCGCCCTCCCTGGATTGGACAAACACGCGCGCGCACACACACACACACACACACACACACACGTGATTGGTGGACAGATGGTTCTATTGTTCCTCTCCATGGCCAATCCCAAGCAGTTCTAGTGGTTCCACCTCAGGCTCTCTAAAATAAGAAGAGCGTGTAGTTGTCAGTTCTCCAAAACTCCTCCAGGATATCAATCATTTCAACCAGAACTGACTGTGAAGTGAACTCCAGACTTCTGCTGAAGATGAAATCTCTCAATCCCACCAGGAACAGTTCAGCTGAACACCTGGAACCCAGAGACCATCAAGATATCTGTAAGTTATAGTTTGTGTTGATTTGGTTTTATTTTATTGTTTCCTTTAGCTTTGTTGTAGGTTAGATTTATATCTTGCACAGATTGTTATATCTGTTTTTATTGTATTGTGTTTATCTTGGGGTTATTTTAAAGGTAGGTGGTTTTTAAATTAGTCTGGACTAGGACTTGGAAAGGCCAACGACAAAACTAAGGAATATGATTAGGCTAGATTGACTGAAGATTTAAAATGTTCATTCCTAGAAGTGTTCATTCCTAAATTATTTAATCGTTCAACTTCTCAACTATCTTCCTTTTGTCTTGTTTCCAATCCAGTGTTGGATATTCCGTCTATTTTCCCTGTCCTACCAGCAGAACAAAGAGGCTTGGCTAAACCCAAACATCGTAGCTGTGACCAGTGTGGAAAACACTTCTGTAGAAAGTCCAGTCTTAAGACACACCAGAAAATGCACGCCGGAGAAAGACCATTCCACTGTGACCAGTGTGGGAGCAGGTTTATTACCAAATCTCACTTAAAGGATCACCAGAAAATTCACACACCATACCACTGTAAACAGTGTGGGGAAAGCTACAAAACAAAAGCAGACTTAGTTAGTCACCAGATAATGCACACCCTATTTTGTGAATAGAGAAACCCTATGCATGTGATCTGTGTGGGAAAACATGCACCTTAAAATCCCCACAAAATTCACACTGGAGAAAGACCATACCACTGTGTACAGTTTGGATATGCCTTGTACTATGCACAAAAAATGTATGCACACCAATCCATGATGCGGTAAATGTAGAATTTGCAAGTATTGATGATGTAATTTCTGCATATTTTTGTTTTCTCTTCCCATGTTATACTTTTATACTTTTTTTAAACGTTATACTTTTTTATATTGGAGTTTTGCGTCAGTATGCAGACACACATTTATTTTGGATGAGTGTCCTAAAATCCATAATGCAAGTATCATAGATAATTTTCACAGTGAAACACAAAGCACTAGTCTAGCACTAACATACTTTGTAGTAAGTAGAACTAAATATTCTATTCCTCTATATTTTTAATTTGCTATAACCAGTGTTGACCACTGATGTCAACACTGAACAGTCGTCGTGTTGTTCAATTGATTAGATTTTTGTCCAAAATCAATAGCTGAATGAGTTGACTTGAAATGTTCTGCTGAACTTAATAAACATTGGTCGATTAGGATATATTCCTGTCTGTTGTTATTTAATTGGGCCTACTTAGTCAAACTTACTTACACTTATTTCTTTGTAATAGTATTTGGCTGCCAGCATTAAAATGCAATGCGAATATACCCCTACACACTGTGACTACTTAACAGCCTGCATGACAATGACATGATGGAGAAGGAAAAACCAAAGAAACCTGTGCATTGTTGCATGCTAAATGCAACAGTTTCATTGCAACAAGACTTTCTGATCTGCATAATAAACAACACTCAGTAACGACGACCACTTTTTAAAATGTGCCACATGATATTCTGTTAAATCGGCCAGTTTATAATACTAAAGACTGACATTACCCTTTAATATATAAGTAGGTGTATTGTTATCTTTGAGGGAATAGAGAAAACATGATTATATTTTGGAAAATACAGTTGTTTTGTCTTTCTTTATACAACTGTTTTGATTTTTTTTGTACTTGATAATTTGGATTTGCAGGGACATGAAGGGGTATACTGTAAGTGGTTGGCCAGTTTCTGTCCCGCCCTCCCTGGATTGGACAAACACGCGCACACACACAGACACACAGACACACACACACACACACACACACACACACACACACACACACACACACACACACACACGTGATTGGTGGACAGATGGTTCTATTGTTCCTCTCCTTGGCCAATCCCAAGCAGTTCTAGTGGTTCCACCTCAGGCTCTCTAAAATAAGAGGAGCGTGTAGTTGTCAGTTCTCCACAACTCCTCCAGGATATCAATCATTTCAACCAGAACTGACTGTGAAGTGAACTCCAGACTTCTGCTGAAGATGAAATCTCTCAATCCCACCAGGAACAGTTCAGCTGAACACCTGGAACCCAGAGACCATCAAGATATCTGTAAGTTATAGTTTGTGTTGATTTGGTTTTATTTTATTGTTTCCTTTAGCTTTGTTGTAGGTTAGATTTATATCTTGCACAGATTGTTATATCTGTTTTTATTGTATTGTGTTTATCTTGGGGTTATTTTAAAGGTAGGTGGTTTTTAAATTAGTCTGGACTAGGACTTGGAAAGGCCAACGACAAAACTAAGGAATATGATTAGGCTAGATTGACTGAAGATTTAAAATGTTCATTCCTAGAAGTGTTCATTCCTAAATTATTTAATCGTTCAACTTCTCAACTATCTTCCTTTTGTCTTGTTTCCAATCCAGTGTTGGATATTCCGTCTATTTTCCCTGTCCTACCAGCAGAACAAAGAGGCTTGGCTAAACCCAAACATCGTAGCTGTGACCAGTGTGGAAAACACTTCCGTAGAAAGTCCAGTCTTAAGACACACCAGAAAATGCACGCCGGAGAAAGACCATTCCACTGTGACCAGTGTGGGAGCAGGTTTATTACCAAATCTCACTTAAAGGATCACCAGAAAATTCACACACCATACCACTGTAAACAGTGTGGGGAAAGCTACAAAACAAAAGCAGACTTAGTTAGTCACCAGATAATGCACACCCTATTTTGTGAATAGAGAAACCCTATGCATGTGATCTGTGTGGGAAAACATGCACCTTAAAATCCCCACAAAATTCACACTGGAGAAAGACCATACCACTGTGTACAGTTTGGATATGCCTTGTACTATGCACAAAAAATGTATGCACACCAATCCATGATGCGGTAAATGTAGAATTTGCAAGTATTGATGATGTAATTTCTGCATATTTTTGTTTTCTCTTCCCATGTTATACTTTTATACTTTTTTTAAACGTTATACTTTTTTATATTGGAGTTTTGCGTCAGTATGCAGACACACATTTATTTTGGATGAGTGTCCTAAAATCCATAATGCAAGTATCATAGATAATTTTCACAGTGAAACACAAAGCACTAGTCTAGCACTAACATACTTTGTAGTAAGTAGAACTAAATATTCTATTCCTCTATATTTTTAATTTGCTATAACCAGTGTTGACCACTGATGTCAACACTGAACAGTCGTCGTGTTGTTCAATTGATTAGATTTTTGTCCAAAATCAATAGCTGAATGAGTTGACTTGAAATGTTCTGCTGAACTTAATAAACATTGGTCGATTAGGATATATTCCTGTCTGTTGTTATTTAATTGGGCCTACTTAGTCAAACTTACTTACACTTATTTCTTTGTAATAGTATTTGGCTGCCAGCATTAAAATGCAATGCGAATATACCCCTACACACTGTGACTACTTAACAGCCTGCATGACAATGACATGATGGAGAAGGAAAAACCAAAGAAACCTGTGCATTGTTGCATGCTAAATGCAACAGTTTCATTGCAACAAGACTTTCTGATCTGCATAATAAACAACACTCAGTAACGACGACCACTTTTTAAAATGTGCCACATGATATTCTGTTAAATCGGCCAGTTTATAATACTAAAGACTGACATTACCCTTTAATATATAAGTAGGTGTATTGTTATCTTTGAGGGAATAGAGAAAACATGATTATATTTTGGAAAATACAGTTGTTTTGTCTTTCTTTATACAACTGTTTTGATTTTTTTTGTACTTGATAATTTGGATTTGCAGGGACATGAAGGGGTATACTGTAAGTGGTTGGCCAGTTTCTGTCCCGCCCTCCCTGGATTGGACAAACACGCGCACACACACACACACAGACACACAGACACACACACACACACACACACACACACACACACACACACGTGATTGGTGGACAGATGGTTCTATTGTTCCTCTCCTTGGCCAATCCCAAGCAGTTCTAGTGGTTCCACCTCAGGCTCTCTAAAATAAGAGGAGCGTGTAGTTGTCAGTTCTCCACAACTCCTCCAGGATATCAATCATTTCAACCAGAACTGACTGTGAAGTGAACTCCAGACTTCTGCTGAAGATGAAATCTCTCAATCCCACCAGGAACAGTTCAGCTGAACACCTGGAACCCAGAGACCATCAAGATATCTGTAAGTTATAGTTTGTGTTGATTTGGTTTTATTTTATTGTTTCCTTTAGCTTTGTTGTAGGTTAGATTTATATCTTGCACAGATTGTTATATCTGTTTTTATTGTATTGTGTTTATCTTGGGGTTATTTTAAAGGTAGGTGGTTTTTAAATTAGTCTGGACTAGGACTTGGAAAGGCCAACGACAAAACTAAGGAATATGATTAGGCTAGATTGACTGAAGATTTAAAATGTTCATTCCTAGAAGTGTTCATTCCTAAATTATTTAATCGTTCAACTTCTCAACTATCTTCCTTTTGTCTTGTTTCCAATCCAGTGTTGGATATTCCGTCTATTTTCCCTGTCCTACCAGCAGAACAAAGAGGCTTGGCTAAACCCAAACATCGTAGCTGTGACCAGTGTGGAAAACACTTCCGTAGAAAGTCCAGTCTTAAGACACACCAGAAAATGCACGCCGGAGAAAGACCATTCCACTGTGACCAGTGTGGGAGCAGGTTTATTACCAAATCTCACTTAAAGGATCACCAGAAAATTCACACCATACCACTGTAAACAGTGTGGGGAAAGCTACAAAACAAAAGCAGACTTAGCTAGTCACCAGATAATGCACACCCTATTTTGTGAATAGAGAAACCCTATGCATGTGATCTGTGTGGGAAAACATGCACCTTAAAATCCCCACAAAATTCACACTGGAGAAAGACCATACCACTGTGTACAGTTTGGATATGCCTTGTACTATGCACAAAAAATGTATGCACACCAATCCATGATGCGGTAAATGTAGAATTTGCAAGTATTGATGATGTAATTTCTGCATATTTTTGTTTTCTCTTCCCATGTTATACTTTTATACTTTTTTTAAACGTTATACTTTTTTATATTGGAGTTTTGCGTCAGTATGCAGACACACATTTATTTTGGATGAGTGTCCTAAATTCCATAATGCAAGTATCATAGATAATTTTCACAGTGAAACACAAAGCACTAGTCTAGGACTAACATACTTTGTAGTAAGTAGAACTAAATATTCTATTCCTCTATATTTTTAATTTGCTATAACCAGTGTTGACCACTGATGTCAACACTGAACAATCGTCGTGTTGTTCAATTGATTAGATTTTTGTCCAAAATCAATAGCTGAATGAGTTGACTTGAAATGTTCTGCTGAACTTAATAAACATTGGTCGATTAGGATATATTCCTGTCTGTTGTTATTTAATTGGGCCTACTTAGTCAAACTTACTTACACTTATTTCTTTGTAATAGTATTTGGCTGCCAGCATTAAAATGCAATGCGAATATACCCCTACACACTGTGACTACTTAACAGCCTGCATGACAATGACATGATGGAGAAGGAAAAAACAAAGAAACCTGTGCATTGTTGCATGCTAAATGCAACAGTTTCATTGCAACAAGACTTTCTGATCTGCATAATAAACAACACTCAGTAACGAGACATTATAGTAGATTATTCTTCCATAGTATTATTTGCATTGGAATGCAGCCATTGCTATGCAGTGTGAGTTTCTGATTGCATGTGATCACTGCTCAGGCTCAGGTCTTAACCATTGTTCTTAGTGAATGTGCGAAGCACCACAATTTACATTTATTAAAATGTCATCATGACGTAGAATAGACATTTAGAAGTAATATTATAAAAAAGCTGGACATAGGAGGGACTAGCGCCCCTCAAAACAAAACAATAACTAACAATAAATGCATAATGTACATGAGTAGATCCCTATAGTCTTTCAATCCTACATTTGATCTCATTAACAACGCAGCTGTGAAACCTGTATATACAAAAATAGAACAAATGTTTGTCCAAACACACACAAAATAACACACAATAATGACTTTCACAAATCAAGCAAGTTGCCAGCACTTTATTGCACCATTATTGCAAACATGACATGTACTTCAGTCCTGCATAATGCCTCACTGATGCTAAAATATAAAGAAGGTTCTACACACACATTTAATGAGATTCAACAGAGGTATCAATTGTTTATTTGGCCATGCTGATATCGTCAGATAATGTGATTTGTCATTGTCATCCTGGATTACAATAAATGATCATACTGACACATGATATCTGTGTGATATCAAATCAGATTATTAAAAAAGTATGTGTTACTCTCAAATGAGAATCTTCTCCTTTGTACATATCCTCATATCTCCAAATAGTTCATTTGGAAACTGGTTCCCTTCCTGCATGAGTCCTCATGTGTCTTTTCAGATTAACCATTTGACTACAGGCTTTGCCACAAACTGGACATGTAAATGTTTTTTCCCCAGTATGAGTCATCATGTGTCTTTTCAGATAACCCATGTCACTCCAGCCTTTGCCACAAATTGTACAAGCAAATACATATCCTCATATCTCCAAATAGTTCATTTGGAAACTGGTTCCCTTCCTGCATGAGTCCTCATGTGTCTTTTCAGATTAACCATTTGACTACAGGCTTTGCCACAAATTGTACAAGCAAAAGGTCTTTCTTCTGTATGTGTCCCCATGTGTCTTTTCAGATTACCCGTGCTACTCCACCCTTTGCCACAAACTGTACAAATAAAGGGCTTTTCCCCTGTATGAGTCCTCATATGTTGTTTTAGCTGACCACTATGAACACAGCCTTTGCCACAAACTGTACAAGTAAAAAATCACACATGTTGACTCATACAGGGGAAAAACCCTGTATGAGTCAACATGTGTGATTTTAGATCACGGTTTCGACTACAGCCTTTGCCACACAATCTACATATGTAGAGCCTTTCCCCTGTATGAGATGTCATGTGTGATTTTAGATCACTCTTTCAACTAAACCCCTTTTCACAAACTGTACAAGTAAAGGGCCTTTCCCCTGTATGAATCATTGTGTGCGTCTTCAGATGTATCCTTTGATTCAACTTTTTGCCACAATCTGTGCAACTGAAACTTTTCTTCCCTGTGTTACTTTTCATGGAGTGTTTTGGTGATTTGAGGTCATGTGACAGTGTGTTGCTCTTTTCTCCCATATTTTGTGTCTTGTGTGATTCCAGATTGTTTAAACGATCCCTGGTCTCATGCCAATCATCACTGTCGTCAGTGTCAGACTCAGAACCGTGTGGTGATATGAGCTGACTGCCACTTGTTGGTTGTGATGTTCCACAGTCCTCTACATAAGCCTGTGTTTTCATGTGTTGAGATGAGGTGTTGGCTACAGGCTCTTTCTCTATGTTTTCATCATCTTCACATTTTACTGATAGTAATGTAACTTTTGACCCACCGTCCTCTGGTCTTTGATGTAGCTCATCATGTTCCTCTTTCATCTGTGGAGGCTCTGGTTCCTCCTGGACCAGGTCGGGGGTCCACTGCTGCTGTTCGGGGAATTGTCCTCTTTACACAAAGGTAGGTGCATGTAATCTGTCATGTTTTCATCAGAATCTTCACTTTTCACTGTTAGTAATGTCAACGTTAAAACATCAGCACACTCTGGTTTTTGGATTAGCTGTTCCTGTTCTTCTTTAATGTGTGGAGACTCTGGCTGCTCCGGGATCAGACTTGAGGTCATCTCCTCCTGTTCATCTTTAATGTGTGGAGACTCTGGCTGCTCCGGAACCAGACTGGAGGTCATCTCCTCCTGTTCCTCTTTAATGTGTGGAAACTTTATAGATGCATTGATAAACAAATATTAAGTTGTGTTCTGTGTTTTAACTTTGTTTGAAAAAGTAGCTACTATACAAAACAATAAATTGATCATTAAGATAACACTTTTCGCATTCTTGCGATTTAATGTCCGCTCAGTGTCTTAGTGAGTAACTGTTCAGTTATACAGGGAGACGACCACTTTTTAAAATGTGCCACATGATATTCTGTTAAATCGGCCAGTTTATAATAGTAAAGACTGACATTACCCTTTAATATATAAGTAGGTGTATTGTTATCTTTGAGGGAATAGAGAAAACATGATTATATTTAGGAAAATACAGTTGTTTTGTCTTTATACAACTGTTTTGATTTTTTTTGTACTTGATAATTTGGACTTGCAGGGACATGAAGGGGTATACTGTAAGTGGTTGGCCAGTTTCTGTCCCGCCCTCCCTGGATTGGACAAACACGCACACACACAGACACACACACACACACACACACACACACACACACACACACACACACACACACACGTGATTGGTGGACAGATGGTTCTATTGTTCCTCTCCTTGGCCAATCCCAAGCAGTTCTAGTGGTTCCACCTCAGGCTCTCTAAAATAAGAAGAGCGTGTAGTTGTCAGTTCTCCACAACTCCTCCAGGATATCAATCATTTCAACCAGAACTGACTGTGAAGTGAACTCCAGACTTCTGCTGAAGATGAGATCTCTCAATCCCACCAGGAACAGTTCAGCTGAACACCTGGAACCCAGAGACCATCAAGATATCTGTAAGTTATAGTTTGTGTTGATTTGGTTTTATTTTATTGTTTCCTTTAGCTTTGTTGTAGGTTAGATTTATATCTTGCACAGATTGTTATATCTGTTTTTATTGTATTGTGTTTATCTTGGGGTTATTTTAAATGTAGGTGGTTTTTAAATTAGTCTGGACTAGGACTTGGAAAGGCCAACGACAAAACTAAGGAATATGATTAGGCTAGATTGACTGAAGATTTAAAATGTTCATTCCTAGAAGTGTTCATTCCTAAATTATTTAATCGTTCAACTTCTCAACTATCTTCCTTTTGTCTTGTTTCCAATCCAGTGTTGGATATTCCGTCTATTTTCCCTGTCCTACCAGCAGAACAAAGAGGCTTGGCTAAACCCAAACATCGTAGCTGTGACCAGTGTGGAAAACACTTCCGTAGAAAGTCCAGTCTTAAGACACACCAGAAAATGCACGCCGGAGAAAGACCATTCCACTGTGACCAGTGTGGGAGCAGGTTTATTACCAAATCTCACTTAAAGGATCACCAGAAAATTCACACACCATACCACTGTAAACAGTGTGGGGAAAGCTACAAAACAAAAGCAGACTTAGTTAGTCACCAGATAATGCACACCCTATTTTGTGAATAGAGAAACCCTATGCATGTGATCTGTGTGGGAAAACATGCACCCCCCACAAAATTCACACTGGAGAAAGACCATACCACTGTGTACAGTTTGGATATGCCTTGTACTATGCACAAAAAATGTATGCACACCAATCCATGATGCGGTAAATGTAGAATTTGCAAGTATTGATGATGTAATTTCTGCATATTTTTGTTTTCTCTTCCCATGTTATACTTTTATACTTTTTTTAAACGTTATACTTTTTTATATTGGAGTTTTGCGTCAGTATGCAGACACACATTTATTTTGGATGAGTGTCCTAAAATCCATAATGCAAGTATCATAGATAATTTTCACAGTGAAACACAAAGCACTAGTCTAGCACTAACATACTTTGTAGTAAGTAGAACTAAATATTCTATTCCTCTATATTTTTAATTTGCTATAACCAGTGTTGACCACTGATGTCAACACTGAACAGTCGTCGTGTTGTTCAATTGATTAGATTTTTGTCCAAAATCAATAGCTGAATGAGTTGACTTGAAATGTTCTGCTGAACTTAATAAACATTGGTCGATTAGGATATATTCCTGTCTGTTGTTATTTAATTGGGCCTACTTAGTCAAACTTACTTACACTTATTTCTTTGTAATAGTATTTGGCTGCCAGCATTAAAATGCAATGCGAATATACCCCTACACACTGTGACTACTTAACAGCCTGCATGACAATGACATGATGGAGAAGGAAAAACCAAAGAAACCTGTGCATTGTTGCATGCTAAATGCAACAGTTTCATTGCAACAAGACTTTCTGATCTGCATAATAAACAACACTCAGTAACGACGACCACTTTTTAAAATGTGCCACATGATATTCTGTTAAATCGGCCAGTTTATAATACTAAAGACTGACATTACCCTTTAATATATAAGTAGGTGTATTGTTATCTTTGAGGGAATAGAGAAAACATGATTATATTTTGGAAAATACAGTTGTTTTGTCTTTCTTTATACAACTGTTTTGATTTTTTTTGTACTTGATAATTTGGATTTGCAGGGACATGAAGGGGTATACTGTAAGTGGTTGGCCAGTTTCTGTCCCGCCCTCCCTGGATTGGACAAACACGCGCACACACACACACACAGACACACAGACACAGACACACACACACACACACACACACACACACACACACACACACACACACACACACACACACACACACACACACGTGATTGGTGGACAGATGGTTCTATTGTTCCTCTCCTTGGCCAATCCCAAGCAGTTCTAGTGGTTCCACCTCAGGCTCTCTAAAATAAGAGGAGCGTGTAGTTGTCAGTTCTCCACAACTCCTCCAGGATATCAATCATTTCAACCAGAACTGACTGTGAAGTGAACTCCAGACTTCTGCTGAAGATGAAATCTCTCAATCCCACCAGGAACAGTTCAGCTGAACACCTGGAACCCAGAGACCATCAAGATATCTGTAAGTTATAGTTTGTGTTGATTTGGTTTTATTTTATTGTTTCCTTTTGCTTTGTTGTAGGTTAGATTTATATCTTGCACAGATTGTTATATCTGTTTTTATTGTATTGTGTTTATCTTGGGGTTATTTTAAAGGTAGGTGGTTTTTAAATTAGTCTGGACTAGGACTTGGAAAGGCCAACGACAAAACTAAGGAATATGATTAGGCTAGATTGACTGAAGATTTAAAATGTTCATTCCTAGAAGTGTTCATTCCTAAATTATTTAATCGTTCAACTTCTCAACTATCTTCCTTTTGTCTTGTTTCCAATCCAGTGTTGGATATTCCGTCTATTTTCCCTGTCCTACCAGCAGAACAAAGAGGCTTGGCTAAACCCAAACATCGTAGCTGTGACCAGTGTGGAAAACACTTCCGTAGAAAGTCCAGTCTTAAGACACACCAGAAAATGCACGCCGGAGAAAGACCATTCCACTGTGACCAGTGTGGGAGCAGGTTTATTACCAAATCTCACTTAAAGGATCACCAGAAAATTCACACACCATACCACTGTAAACAGTGTGGAGAAAGCTACAAAACAAAAGCAGACTTAGTTAGTCACCAGATAATGCACACCCTATTTTGTGAATAGAGAAACCCTATGCATGTGATCTGTGTGGGAAAACATGCACCTTAAAATCCCCACAAAATTCACACTGGAGAAAGACCATACCACTGTGTACAGTTTGGATATGCCTTGTACTATGCACAAAAAATGTATGCACACCAATCCATGATGCGGTAAATGTAGAATTTGCAAGTATTGATGATGTAATTTCTGCATATTTTTGTTTTCTCTTCCCATGTTATACTTTTATACTTTTTTTAAACGTTATACTTTTTTATATTGGAGTTTTGCGTCAGTATGCAGACACACATTTATTTTGGATGAGTGTCCTAAATTCCATAATGCAAGTATCATAGATAATTTTCACAGTGAAACACAAAGCACTAGTCTAGCACTAACATACTTTGTAGTAAGTAGAACTAAATATTCTATTCCTCTATATTTTTAATTTGCTATAACCAGTGTTGACCACTGATGTCAACACTGAACAGTCGTCGTGTTGTTCAATTGATTAGATTTTTGTCCAAAATCAATAGCTGAATGAGTTGACTTGAAATGTTCTGCTGAACTTAATAAACATTGGTCGATTAGGATATATTCCTGTCTGTTGTTATTTAATTGGGCCTACTTAGTCAAACTTACTTACACTTATTTCTTTGTAATAGTATTTGGCTGCCAGCATTAAAATGCAATGCGAATATACCCCTACACACTGTGACTACTTAACAGCCTGCATGACAATGACATGATGGAGAAGGAAAAACCAAAGAAACCTGTGCATTGTTGCATGCTAAATGCAACAGTTTCATTGCAACAAGACTTTCTGATCTGCATAATAAACAACACTCAGTAACGAGACATTATAGTAGATTATTCTTCCATAGTATTATTTGCATTGGAATGCAGCCATTGCTATGCAGTGTGAGTTTCTGATTGCATGTGATCACTGCTCAGGCTCAGGTCTTAACCATTGTTCTTAGTGAATGTGCGAAGCACCACAATTTACATTTATTAAAATGTCATCATGACGTAGAATAGACATTTAGAAGTAATATTATAAAAAAGCTGGACATAGGAGGGACTAGCGCCCCTCAAAACAAAACAATAACTAACAATAAATGCATAATGTACATGAGTAGATCCCTATAGTCTTTCAATCCTACATTTGATCTCATTAACAACGCAGCTGTGAAACCTGTATATACAAAAATAGAACAAATGTTTGTCCAAACACACACAAAATAACACACAATAATGACTTTCACAAATCAAGCAAGTTGCCAGCACTTTATTGCACCATTATTGCAAACATGACATGTACTTCAGTCCTGCATAATGCCTCACTGATGCTAAAATATAAAGAAGGTTCTACACACACATTTAATGAGATTCAACAGAGGTATCAATTGTTTATTTGGCCATGCTGATATCGTCAGATAATGTGATTTGTCATTGTCATCCTGGATTACAATAAATGATCATACTGACACATGATATCTGTGTGATATCAAATCAGGTTATTAAAAAAGTATGTGTTACTCTCAAATGAGAATCTTCTCCTTTGTACATATCCTCATCTCCAAATAGTTCATTTGGAAACTGGTTCCCTTCCTGCATGAGTCCTCATGTGTCTTTTCAGATTAACCATTTGACTACAGGCTTTGCCACAAACTGGACATGTAAATGTTTTTTCCCCAGTATGAGTCATCATGTGTCTTTTCAGATAACCCATGTCACTCCAGCCTTTGCCACAAATTGTACAAGCAAATACATATCCTCATATCTCCAAATAGTTCATTTGGAAACTGGTTCCCTTCCTGCATGAGTCCTCATGTGTCTTTTCAGATTAACCATTTGACTACAGGCTTTGCCACAAATTGTACAAGCAAAAGGTCTTTCTTCTGTATGTGTCCCCATGTGTCTTTTCAGATTACCCGTGCTACTCCACCCTTTGCCACAAACTGTACAAATAAAGGGCTTTTCCCCTGTATGAGTCCTCATATGTTGTTTTAGCTGACCACTATGAACACAGCCTTTGCCACAAACTGTACAAGTAAAAAATCACACATGTTGACTCATACAGGGGAAAAACCCTGTATGAGTCAACATGTGTGATTTTAGATCACGGTTTCGACTACAGCCTTTGCCACACAATCTACATATGTAGAGCCTTTCCCCTGTATGAGATGTCATGTGTGATTTTAGATCACTCTTTCGACTAAACCCCTTTTCACAAACTGTACAAGTAAAGGGCCTTTCCCCTGTATGAATCATTGTGTGCGTCTTCAGATGTATCCTTTGATTCAACTTTTTGCCACAATCTGTGCAACTGAAACTTTTCTTCCCTGTGTTACTTTTCATGGAGTGTTTTGGTGATTTGAGGTCATGTGACAGTGTGTTGCTCTTTTCTCCCATATTTTGTGTCTTGTGTGATTCCAGATTGTTTAAACGATCCCTGGTCTCATGCCAATCATCACTGTCGTCAGTGTCAGACTCAGAACCGTGTGGTGATATGAGCTGACTGCCACTTGTTGGTTGTGATGTTCCACAGTCCTCTACATAAGCCTGTGTTTTCATGTGTTGAGATGAGGTGTTGGCTACAGGCTCTTTCTCTATGGTTTCATCATCTTCACATTTTACTGATAGTAATGTAACTTTTGACCCACCGTCCTCTGGTCTTTGATGTAGCTCATCATGTTCCTCTTTCATCTGTGGAGGCTCTGGTTCCTCCTGGACCAGGTCGGGGGTCCACTGCTGCTGTTCGGGGGAATTGTCCTCTTTACACAAAGGTAGGTGCATGTAATCTGTCATGTTTTCATCAGAATCTTCACTTTTCACTGTTAGTAATGTCAACGTTAAAACATCAGCACACTCTGGTTTTTGGATTAGCTGTTCCTGTTCTTCGTTAATGTGTGGAGACTCTGGCTGCTCCGGGATCAGACTTGAGGTCATCTCCTCCTGTTCGTCTTTAATGTGTGGAGACTCTGGCTGCTCCGGAACCAGACTGGAGGTCATCTCCTCCTGTTCCTCTTTAATGTGTGGAAACTTTATAGATGCATTGATAAAAAATACTAAGTTGTGTTCTGTGTTTTAACTTTGTTTGAAAAAGTAGCTACTATACAAAACAATAAATTGATCATTAAGATAACACTTTTCGCATTCTTGCGATTTAATGTCCGCTCAGTGTCTTAGTGAGTAACTGTTCAGTTATACAGGGAGACGACCACTTTTTAAAATGTGCCACATGATATTCTGTTAAATCGGCCAGTTTATAATACTAAAGACTGACATTACCCTTTAATATATAAGTAGGTGTATTGTTATCTTTGAGGGAATAGAGAAAACATGATTATATTTAGGAAAATACAGTTGTTTTGTCTTTATACAACTGTTTTGATTTTTTTTGTACTTGATAATTTGGACTTGCAGGGACATGAAGGGGTATACTGTAAGTGGTTGGCCAGTTTCTGTCCCGCCCTCCCTGGATTGGACAAACACGCGCGCGCGCACACACACACACACACACACACACACACACACACACACACACACACGTGATTGGTGGACAGATGGTTCTATTGTTCCTCTCCTTGGCCAATCCCAAGCAGTTCTAGTGGTTCCACCTCAGGCTCTCTAAAATAAGAAGAGCGTGTAGTTGTCAGTTCTCCACAACTCCTCCAGGATATCAATCATTTCAACCAGAACTGACTGTGAAGTGAACTCCAGACTTCTGCTGAAGATGAGATCTCTCAATCCCACCAGGAACAGTTCAGCTGAACACCTGGAACCCAGAGACCATCAAGATATCTGTAAGTTATAGTTTGTGTTGATTTGGTTTTATTTTATTGTTTCCTTTAGCTTTGTTGTAGGTTAGATTTATATCTTGCACAGATTGTTATATCTGTTTTTATTGTATTGTGTTTATCTTGGGGTTATTTTAAATGTAGGTGGTTTTTAAATTAGTCTGGACTAGGACTTGGAAAGGCCAACGACAAAACTAAGGAATATGATTAGGCTAGATTGACTGAAGATTTAAAATGTTCATTCCTAGAAGTGTTCATTCCTAAATTATTTAATCGTTCAACTTCTCAACTATCTTCCTTTTGTCTTGTTTCCAATCCAGTGTTGGATATTCCGTCTATTTTCCCTGTCCTACCAGCAGAACAAAGAGGCTTGGCTAAACCCAAACATCGTAGCTGTGACCAGTGTGGAAAACACTTCCGTAGAAAGTCCAGTCTTAAGACACACCAGAAAATGCACGCCGGAGAAAGACCATTCCACTGTGACCAGTGTGGGAGCAGGTTTATTACCAAATCTCACTTAAAGGATCACCAGAAAATTCACACACCATACCACTGTAAACAGTGTGGGGAAAGCTACAAAACAAAAGCAGACTTAGTTAGTCACCAGATAATGCACACCCTATTTTGTGAATAGAGAAACCCTATGCATGTGATCTGTGTGGGAAAACATGCACCTTAAAATCCCCACAAAATTCACACTGGAGAAAGACCATACCACTGTGTACAGTTTGGATATGCCTTGTACTATGCACAAAAAATGTATGCACACCAATCCATGATGCGGTAAATGTAGAATTTGCAAGTATTGATGATGTAATTTCTGCATATTTTTGTTTTCTCTTCCCATGTTATACTTTTATACTTTTTTTAAACGTTATACTTTTTTATATTGGAGTATATAAATGCATAATGTACATGAGTAGATCCCTATAGTCTTTCAATCCTACATTTGATCTCATTAACAGCACAGCTGTGAAACCTGTATACAAAAATAGAACAAATGTTTGTCCAAACACACACAAAATAACACACAATAATGACTTTCACAAATCAAGCAAGTTGCCAGCACTTTATTGCACCATTATTGCAAACATGACATGTACTTCAGTCCTGCATAATGCCTCACTGATGCTAAAATATAAAGAAGGTTCTACACACACATTTAATGAGATTCAACAGAGGTATCAATTGTTTATTTGGCCATGCTGATATCGTCAGATAATGTGATTTGTCATTGTCATTGTGATTTGTCATTGTCATTGACACATGATATCTGTGTGATATCAAATCAGATTATTAAAAAAGTATGTGTTACTCTCAAATGAGAATCTTCTCCTTTGTACATATCCTCATATCTCCAAATAGTTCATTTGGAAACTGGTTCCCTTCCTGCATGAGTCCTCATGTGTCTTTTCAGATTAACCATTTGACTACAGGCTTTGCCACAAACTGGACATGTAAATGTTTTTTCCCCAGTATGAGTCATCATGTGTCTTTTCAGATAACCCATGTCACTCCAGCCTTTGCCACAAATTGTACAAGCAAATACATATCCTCATATCTCCAAATAGTTCATTTGGAAACTGGTTCCCTTCCTGCATGAGTCCTCATGTGTCTTTTCAGATTAACCATTTGACTACAGGCTTTGCCACAAATTGTACAAGCAAAAGGTCTTTCTTCTGTATGTGTCCCCATGTGTCTTTTCAGATTACCCGTGCTACTCCACCCTTTGCCACAAACTGTACAAATAAAGGGCTTTTCCCCTGTATGAGTCCTCATATGTTGTTTTAGCTGACCACTATGAACACAGCCTTTGCCACAAACTGTACAAGTAAAAAATCACACATGTTGACTCATACAGGGGAAAAACCCTGTATGAGTCAACATGTGTGATTTT
The DNA here is from genome assembly GCF_963924005.1 of Protomyctophum bolini. Lineage (NCBI taxonomy): Eukaryota > Metazoa > Chordata > Actinopteri > Myctophiformes > Myctophidae > Protomyctophum > Protomyctophum bolini. Next base: position 37,274,243 of record NC_137882.1, read on the forward strand.
AGATCACGGTTTCGACTACAGCCTTTGCCACACAATCTACATATGTAGAGCCTTTCCCCTGTATGAGATGTCATGTGTGATTTTAGATCACTCTTTCGACTAAACCCCTTTTCACAAACTGTACAAGTAAAGGGCCTTTCCCCTGTATGAATCATTGTGTGCGTCTTCAGATGTATCCTTTGATTCAACTTTTTGCCACAATCTGTGCAACTGAAACTTTTCTTCCCTGTGTTACTTTTCATGGAGTGTTTTGGTGATTTGAGGTCATGTGACAGTGTGTTGCTCTTTTCTCCCATATTTTGTGTCTTGTGTGATTCCAGATTGTTTAAACGATCCCTGGTCTCATGCCAATCATCACTGTCGTCAGTGTCAGACTCAGAACCGTGTGGTGATATGAGCTGACTGCCACTTGTTGGTTGTGATGTTCCACAGTCCTCTACATAAGCCTGTGTTTTCATGTGTTGAGATGAGGTGTTGGCTACAGGCTCTTTCTCTATGGTTTCATCATCTTCACATTTTACTGATAGTAATGTAACTTTTGACCCACCGTCCTCTGGTCTTTGATGTAGCTCATCATGTTCCTCTTTCATCTGTGGAGGCTCTGGTTCCTCCTGGACCAGGTCGGGGGTCCACTGCTGCTGTTCGGGGGAATTGTCCTCTTTACACAAAGGTAGGTGCATGTAATCTGTCATGTTTTCATCAGAATCTTCACTTTTCACTGTTAGTAATGTCAACGTTAAAACATCAGCACACTCTGGTTTTTGGATTAGCTGTTCCTGTTCTTCGTTAATGTGTGGAGACTCTGGCTGCTCCGGGATCAGACTTGAGGTCATCTCCTCCTGTTCGTCTTTAATGTGTGGAGACTCTGGCTGCTCCGGAACCAGACTGGAGGTCATCTCCTCCTGTTCCTCTTTAATGTGTGGAAACTTTATAGATGCATTGATAAAAAATACTAAGTTGTGTTCTGTGTTTTAACTTTGTTTGAAAAAGTAGCTACTATACAAAACAATAAATTGATCATTAAGATAACACTTTTCGCATTCTTGCGATTTAATGTCCGCTCAGTGTCTTAGTGAGTAACTGTTCAGTTATACAGGGAGACGACCACTTTTTAAAATGTGCCACATGATATTCTGTTAAATCGGCCAGTTTATAATACTAAAGACTGACATTACCCTTTAATATATAAGTAGGTGTATTGTTATCTTTGAGGGAATAGAGAAAACATGATTATATTTAGGAAAATACAGTTGTTTTGTCTTTATACAACTGTTTTGATTTTTTTTGTACTTGATAATTTGGACTTGCAGGGACATGAAGGGGTATACTGTAAGTGGTTGGCCAGTTTCTGTCCCGCCCTCCCTGGATTGGACAAACACGCGCGCGCGCACACACACACACACACACACACACACACACACACACACACACACACGTGATTGGTGGACAGATGGTTCTATTGTTCCTCTCCTTGGCCAATCCCAAGCAGTTCTAGTGGTTCCACCTCAGGCTCTCTAAAATAAGAAGAGCGTGTAGTTGTCAGTTCTCCACAACTCCTCCAGGATATCAATCATTTCAACCAGAACTGACTGTGAAGTGAACTCCAGACTTCTGCTGAAGATGAGATCTCTCAATCCCACCAGGAACAGTTCAGCTGAACACCTGGAACCCAGAGACCATCAAGATATCTGTAAGTTATAGTTTGTGTTGATTTGGTTTTATTTTATTGTTTCCTTTAGCTTTGTTGTAGGTTAGATTTATATCTTGCACAGATTGTTATATCTGTTTTTATTGTATTGTGTTTATCTTGGGGTTATTTTAAATGTAGGTGGTTTTTAAATTAGTCTGGACTAGGACTTGGAAAGGCCAACGACAAAACTAAGGAATATGATTAGGCTAGATTGACTGAAGATTTAAAATGTTCATTCCTAGAAGTGTTCATTCCTAAATTATTTAATCGTTCAACTTCTCAACTATCTTCCTTTTGTCTTGTTTCCAATCCAGTGTTGGATATTCCGTCTATTTTCCCTGTCCTACCAGCAGAACAAAGAGGCTTGGCTAAACCCAAACATCGTAGCTGTGACCAGTGTGGAAAACACTTCCGTAGAAAGTCCAGTCTTAAGACACACCAGAAAATGCACGCCGGAGAAAGACCATTCCACTGTGACCAGTGTGGGAGCAGGTTTATTACCAAATCTCACTTAAAGGATCACCAGAAAATTCACACACCATACCACTGTAAACAGTGTGGGGAAAGCTACAAAACAAAAGCAGACTTAGTTAGTCACCAGATAATGCACACCCTATTTTGTGAATAGAGAAACCCTATGCATGTGATCTGTGTGGGAAAACATGCACCTTAAAATCCCCACAAAATTCACACTGGAGAAAGACCATACCACTGTGTACAGTTTGGATATGCCTTGTACTATGCACAAAAAATGTATGCACACCAATCCATGATGCGGTAAATGTAGAATTTGCAAGTATTGATGATGTAATTTCTGCATATTTTTGTTTTCTCTTCCCATGTTATACTTTTATACTTTTTTTAAACGTTATACTTTTTTATATTGGAGTATATAAATGCATAATGTACATGAGTAGATCCCTATAGTCTTTCAATCCTACATTTGATCTCATTAACAGCACAGCTGTGAAACCTGTATACAAAAATAGAACAAATGTTTGTCCAAACACACACAAAATAACACACAATAATGACTTTCACAAATCAAGCAAGTTGCCAGCACTTTATTGCACCATTATTGCAAACATGACATGTACTTCAGTCCTGCATAATGCCTCACTGATGCTAAAATATAAAGAAGGTTCTACACACACATTTAATGAGATTCAACAGAGGTATCAATTGTTTATTTGGCCATGCTGATATCGTCAGATAATGTGATTTGTCATTGTCATTGTGATTTGTCATTGTCATTGACACATGATATCTGTGTGATATCAAATCAGATTATTAAAAAAGTATGTGTTACTCTCAAATGAGAATCTTCTCCTTTGTACATATCCTCATATCTCCAAATAGTTCATTTGGAAACTGGTTCCCTTCCTGCATGAGTCCTCATGTGTCTTTTCAGATTAACCATTTGACTACAGGCTTTGCCACAAACTGGACATGTAAATGTTTTTTCCCCAGTATGAGTCATCATGTGTCTTTTCAGATAACCCATGTCACTCCAGCCTTTGCCACAAATTGTACAAGCAAATACATATCCTCATATCTCCAAATAGTTCATTTGGAAACTGGTTCCCTTCCTGCATGAGTCCTCATGTGTCTTTTCAGATTAACCATTTGACTACAGGCTTTGCCACAAATTGTACAAGCAAAAGGTCTTTCTTCTGTATGTGTCCCCATGTGTCTTTTCAGATTACCCGTGCTACTCCACCCTTTGCCACAAACTGTACAAATAAAGGGCTTTTCCCCTGTATGAGTCCTCATATGTTGTTTTAGCTGACCACTATGAACACAGCCTTTGCCACAAACTGTACAAGTAAAAAATCACACATGTTGACTCATACAGGGGAAAAACCCTGTATGAGTCAACATGTGTGATTTTAGATCACGGTTTCGACTACAGCCTTTGCCACACAATCTACATATGTAGAGCCTTTCCCCTGTATGAGATGTCATGTGTGATTTTAGATCACTCTTTCGACTAAACCCCTTTTCACAAACTGTACAAGTAAAGGGCCTTTCCCCTGTATGAATCATTGTGTGCGTCTTCAGATGTATCCTTTGATTCAACTTTTTGCCACAATCTGTGCAACTGAAACTTTTCTTCCCTGTGTTACTTTTCATGGAGTGTTTTGGTGATTTGAGGTCATGTGACAGTGTGTTGCTCTTTTCTCCCATATTTTGTGTCTTGTGTGATTCCAGATTGTTTAAACGATCCCTGGTCTCATGCCAATCATCACTGTCATCAGTGTCAGACTCAGACTCAGAACCGTGTGGTGATATGAGCTGACTGCCACTTGTTGGTTGTGATGTTCCACAGTCCTCTACATAAGCCTGTGTTTTCATGTGTTGAGATGAGGTGTTGGCTACAGGCTCTTTCTCTATGTTTTCATCATCTTCACATTTTACTGATAGTAATGTAACTTTTGACCCACCGTCCTCTGGTCTTTGATGTAGCTCATCATGTTCCTCTTTCATCTGTGGAGGCTCTGGTTCCTCCTGGACCAGGTCGGGGGTCCACTGCTGCTGTTCAGGGGAATTGTCCTCTTTACACAAAGGTAGGTGCATGTAATCTGTCATGTTTTCATCAGAATCTTCACTTTTCACTGTTAGTAATGTCAACGTTAAAACATCAGCACACTCTGGTTTTTGGATTAGCTGTTCCTGTTCTTCTTTAATGTGTGGAGACTCTGGCTGCTCCGGGATCAGACTTGAGGTCATCTCCTCCTGTTCATCTTTAATGTGTGGAGACTCTGGCTGCTCCGGAACCAGACTGGAGGTCATCTCCTCCTGTTCCTCTTTAATGTGTGGAAACTTTATAGATGCATTGATAAAAAATATTAAGTTGTGTTCTGTGTTTTAACTTTGTTTGAAAAAGTAGCTACTATACAAAACAATAAATTGATCATTAAGATAACACTTTTCGCATTCTTGCGATTTAATGTCCGCTCAGTGTCTTAGTGAGTAACTGTTCAGTTATACAGGGAGACGACCACTTTTTAAAATGTGCCACATGATATTCTGTTAAATCGGCCAGTTTATAATACTAAAGACTGACATTACCCTTTAATATATAAGTAGGTGTATTGTTATCTTTGAGGGAATAGAGAAAACATGATTATATTTAGGAAAATACAGTTGTTTTGTCTTTATACAACTGTTTTGATTTTTTTTGTACTTGATAATTTGGACTTGCAGGGACATGAAGGGGTATACTGTAAGTGGTTGGCCAGTTTCTGTCCCGCCCTCCCTGGATTGGACAAACACGCGCACACACACAGACACACAGACACACACACACACACACACACACACACACACACACACACACACACACACGTGATTGGTGGACAGATGGTTCTATTGTTCCTCTCCTTGGCCAATCCCAAGCAGTTCTAGTGGTTCCACCTCAGGCTCTCTAAAATAAGAAGAGCGTGTAGTTGTCAGTTCTCCACAACTCCTCCAGGATATCAATCATTTCAACCAGAACTGACTGTGAAGTGAACTCCAGACTTCTGCTGAAGATGAAATCTCTCAATCCCACCAGGAACAGTTCAGCTGAACACCTGGAACCCAGAGACCATCAAGATATCTGTAAGTTATAGTTTGTGTTGATTTGGTTTTATTTTATTGTTTCCTTTAGCTTTGTTGTAGGTTAGATTTATATCTTGCACAGATTGTTATATCTGTTTTTATTGTATTGTGTTTATCTTGGGGTTATTTTAAAGGTAGGTGGTTTTTAAATTAGTCTGGACTAGGACTTGGAAAGGCCAACGACAAAACTAAGGAATATGATTAGGCTAGATTGACTGAAGATTTAAAATGTTCATTCCTAGAAGTGTTCATTCCTAAATTATTTAATCGTTCAACTTCTCAACTATCTTCCTTTTGTCTTGTTTCCAATCCAGTGTTGGATATTCCGTCTATTTTCCCTGTCCTACCAGCAGAACAAAGAGGCTTGGCTAAACCCAAACATCGTAGCTGTGACCAGTGTGGAAAACACTTCCGTAGAAAGTCCAGTCTTAAGACACACCAGAAAATGCACGCCGGAGAAAGACCATTCCACTGTGACCAGTGTGGGAGCAGGTTTATTACCAAATCTCACTTAAAGGATCACCAGAAAATTCACACACCATACCACTGTAAACAGTGTGGGGAAAGCTACAAAACAAAAGCAGACTTAGTTAGTCACCAGATAATGCACACCCTATTTTGTGAATAGAGAAACCCTATGCATGTGATCTGTGTGGGAAAACATGCACCTTAAAATCCCCACAAAATTCACACTGGAGAAAGACCATACCACTGTGTACAGTTTGGATATGCCTTGTACTATGCACAAAAAAATGTATGCACACCAATCCATGATGCGGTAAATGTAGAATTTGCAAGTATTGATGATGTAATTTCTGCATATTTTTGTTTTCTCTTCCCATGTTATACTTTTATACTTTTTTTAAACGTTATACTTTTTTATATTGGAGTATATAAATGCATAATGTACATGAGTAGATCCCTATAGTCTTTCAATCCTACATTTGATCTCATTAACAACACAGCTGTGAAACCTGTATATACAAAAATAGAACAAATGTTTGTCCAAACACACACAAAATAACACACAATAATGACTTTCACAAATCAAGCAAGTTGCCAGCACTTTATTGCACCATTATTGCAAACATGACATGTACTTCAGTCCTGCATAATGCCTCACTGATGCTAAAATATAAAGAAGGTTCTACACACACATTTAATGAGATTCAACAGAGGTATCAATTGTTTATTTGGCCATGCTGATATCGTCAGATAATGTGATTTGTCATTGTCATCCTGGATTACAATAAATGATCATACTGACACATGATATCTGTGTGATATCAAATCAGATTATTAAAAAAGTATGTGTTACTCTCAAATGAGAATCTTCTCCTTTGTACATATCCTCATATCACCAAATAGTTCATTTGGAAACTGGTTCCCTTCCTGCATGAGTCCTCATGTGTCTTTTCAGATTAACCATTTGACTACAGGCTTTGCCACAAACTGGACATGTAAATGTTTTTTCCCCAGTATGAGTCATCATGTGTCTTTTCAGATAACCCATGTCACTCCAGCCTTTGCCACAAATTGTACAAGCAAATACATATCCTCATATCTCCAAATAGTTCATTTGGAAACTGGTTCCCTTCCTGCATGAGTCCTCATGTGTCTTTTCAGATTAACCATTTGACTACAGGCTTTGCCACAAATTGTACAAGCAAAAGGTCTTTCTTCTGTATGTGTCCCCATGTGTCTTTTCAGATTACCCGTGCTACTCCACCCTTTGCCACAAACTGTACAAATAAAGGGCTTTTCCCCTGTATGAGTCCTCATATGTTGTTTTAGCTGACCACTATGAACACAGCCTTTGCCACAAACTGTACATGTAAAAAATCACACATGTTGACTCATACAGGGGAAAAACCCTGTATGAGTCAACATGTGTGATTTTAGATCACGGTTTCGACTACAGCCTTTGCCACACAATCTACATATGTAGAGCCTTTCCCCTGTATGAGATGTCATGTGTGATTTTAGATCACTCTTTCGACTAAACCCCTTTTCACAAACTGTACAAGTAAAGGGCCTTTCCCCTGTATGAATCATTGTGTGCGTCTTCAGATGTATCCTTTGATTCAACTTTTTGCCACAATCTGTGCAACTGAAACTTTTCTTCCCTGTGTTACTTTTCATGGAGTGTTTTGGTGATTTGAGGTCATGTGACAGTGTGTTGCTCTTTTCTCCCATATTTTGTGTCTTGTGTGATTCCAGATTGTTTAAACGATCCCTGGTCTCATGCCAATCATCACTGTCGTCAGTGTCAGACTCAGAACCGTGTGGTGATATGAGCTGACTGCCACTTGTTGGTTGTGATGTTCCACAGTCCTCTACATAAGCCTGTGTTTTCATGTGTTGAGATGAGGTGTTGGCTACAGGCTCTTTCTCTATGTTTTCATCATCTTCACATTTTACTGATAGTAATGTAACTTTTGACCCACCGTCCTCTGGTCTTTGATGTAGCTCATCATGTTCCTCTTTCATCTGTGGAGGCTCTGGTTCCTCCTGGACCAGGTCGGGGGTCCACTGCTGCTGTTCGGGGGAATTGTCCTCTTTACACAAAGGTAGGTGCATGTAATCTGTCATGTTTTCATCAGAATCTTCACTTTTCACTTTTAGTAATGTCAACGTTAAAACATCAGCACACTCTGGTTTTTGGATTAGCTGTTCCTGTTCTTCTTTAATGTGTGGAGACTCTGGCTGCTCCGGGATCAGACTTGAGGTCATCTCCTCCTGTTCATCTTTAATGTGTGGCGACTCTGGCTGCTCCGGAACCAGACTGGAGGTCATCTCCTCCTGTTCCTCTTTAATGTGTGGAAACTTTATAGATGCATTGATAAAAAATATTAAGTTGTGTTCTGTGTTTTAACTTTGTTTGAAAAAGTAGCTACTATACAAAACAATAAATTGATCATTAAGATAACACTTTTCGCATTCTTGCGATTTAATGTCCGCTCAGTGTCTTAGTGAGTAACTGTTCAGTTATACAGGGAGACGACCACTTTTTAAAATGTGCCACATGATATTCTGTTAAATCGGCCAGTTTATAATACTAAAGACTGACATTACCCTTTAATATATAAGTAGGTGTATTGTTATCTTTGAGGGAATAGAGAAAACATGATTATATTTAGGAAAATACAGTTGTTTTGTCTTTATACAACTGTTTTGATTTTTTTTGTACTTGATAATTTGGACTTGCAGGGACATGAAGGGGTATACTGTAAGTGGTTGGCCAGTTTCTGTCCCGCCCTCCCTGGATTGGACAAACACGCGCACACACACAGACACACAGACACACACACACACACACACACACACACACACACACACACACACACACACACACACACACACACACACACACACGTGATTGGTGGACAGATGGTTCTATTGTTCCTCTCCTTGGCCAATCCCAAGCAGTTCTAGTGGTTCCACCTCAGGCTCTCTAAAATAAGAAGAGCGTGTAGTTGTCAGTTCTCCACAACTCCTCCAGGATATCAATCATTTCAACCAGAACTGACTGTGAAGTGAACTCCAGACTTCTGCTGAAGATGAAATCTCTCAATCCCACCAGGAACAGTTCAGCTGAACACCTGGAACCCAGAGACCATCAAGATATCTGTAAGTTATAGTTTGTGTTGATTTGGTTTTATTTTATTGTTTCCTTTAGCTTTGTTGTAGGTTAGATTTATATCTTGCACAGATTGTTATATCTGTTTTTATTGTATTGTGTTTATCTTGGGGTTATTTTAAAGGTAGGTGGTTTTTAAATTAGTCTGGACTAGGACTTGGAAAGGCCAACGACAAAACTAAGGAATATGATTAGGCTAGATTGACTGAAGATTTAAAATGTTCATTCCTAGAAGTGTTCATTCCTAAATTATTTAATCGTTCAACTTCTCAACTATCTTCCTTTTGTCTTGTTTCCAATCCAGTGTTGGATATTCCGTCTATTTTCCCTGTCCTACCAGCAGAACAAAGAGGCTTGGCTAAACCCAAACATCGTAGCTGTGACCAGTGTGGAAAACACTTCCGTAGAAAGTCCAGTCTTAAGACACACCAGAAAATGCACGCCGGAGAAAGACCATTCCACTGTGACCAGTGTGGGAGCAGGTTTATTACCAAATCTCACTTAAAGGATCACCAGAAAATTCACACACCATACCACTGTAAACAGTGTGGGGAAAGCTACAAAACAAAAGCAGACTTAGTTAGTCACCAGATAATGCACACCCTATTTTGTGAATAGAGAAACCCTATGCATGTGATCTGTGTGGGAAAACATGCACCTTAAAATCCCCACAAAATTCACACTGGAGAAAGACCATACCACTGTGTACAGTTTGGATATGCCTTGTACTATGCACAAAAAAATGTATGCACACCAATCCATGATGCGGTAAATGTAGAATTTGCAAGTATTGATGATGTAATTTCTGCATATTTTTGTTTTCTCTTCCCATGTTATACTTTTATACTTTTTTTAAACGTTATACTTTTTTATATTGGAGTATATAAATGCATAATGTACATGAGTAGATCCCTATAGTCTTTCAATCCTACATTTGATCTCATTAACAACACAGCTGTGAAACCTGTATATACAAATATAGAACAAATGTTTGTCCAAACACACACAAAATAACACACAATAATGACTTTCACAAATCAAGCAAGTTGCCAGCACTTTTTTGCACCATTATTGCAAACATGACATGTACTTCAGTCCTGCATAATGCCTCACTGATGCTAAAATATAAAGAAGGTTCTACACACACATTTAATGAGATTCAACAGAGGTATCAATTGTTTATTTGGCCATGCTGATATCGTCAGATAATGTGATTTGTCATTGTCATCCTGGATTACAATAAATGATCATACTGACACATGATATCTGTGTGATATCAAATCAGATTATTAAAAAAGTATGTGTTACTCTCAAATGAGAATCTTCTCCTTTGTACATATCCTCATATCACCAAATAGTTCATTTGGAAACTGGTTCCCTTCCTGCATGAGTCCTCATGTGTCTTTTCAGATTAACCATTTGACTACAGGCTTTGCCACAAACTGGACATGTAAATGTTTTTTCCCCAGTATGAGTCATCATGTGTCTTTTCAGATAACCCATGTCACTCCAGCCTTTGCCACAAATTGTACAAGCAAATACATATCCTCATATCTCCAAATAGTTCATTTGGAAACTGGTTCCCTTCCTGCATGAGTCCTCATGTGTCTTTTCAGATTAACCATTTGACTACAGGCTTTGCCACAAATTGTACAAGCAAAAGGTCTTTCTTCTGTATGTGTCCCCATGTGTCTTTTCAGATTACCCGTGCAACTCCACCCTTTGCCACAAACTGTACAAATAAAGGGCTTTTCCCCTGTATGAGTCCTCATATGTTGTTTTAGCTGACCACTATGAACACAACCTTTGCCACAAACTGTACATGTAAAAAATCACACATGTTGACTCATACAGGGGAAAAACCCTGTATGAGTCAACATGTGTGATTTTAGATCACGGTTTCGACTACAGCCTTTGCCACACAATCTACATATGTAGAGCCTTTCCCCTGTATGAGATGTCATGTGTGATTTTAGATCACTCTTTCGACTAAACCCCTTTTCACAAACTGTACAAGTAAAGGGCCTTTCCCCTGTATGAATCATTGTGTGCGTCTTCAGATGTATCCTTTGATTCAACTTTTTGCCACAATCTGTGCAACTGAAACTTTTCTTCCCTGTGTTACTTTTCATGGAGTGTTTTGGTGATTTGAGGTCATGTGACAGTGTGTTGCTCTTTTCTCCCATATTTTGTGTCTTGTGTGATTCCAGATTGTTTAAACGATCCCTGGTCTCATGCCAATCATCACTGTCGTCAGTGTCAGACTCAGAACCGTGTGGTGATATGAGCTGACTGCCACTTGTTGGTTGTGATGTTCCACAGTCCTCTACATAAGCCTGTGTTTTCATGTGTTGAGATGAGGTGTTGGCTACAGGCTCTTTCTCTATGTTTTCATCATCTTCACATTTTACTGATAGTAATGTAACTTTTGACCCACCGTCCTCTGGTCTTTGATGTAGCTCATCATGTTCCTCTTTCATCTGTGGAGGCTCTGGTTCCTCCTGGACCAGGTCGGGGGTCCACTGCTGCTGTTCGGGGGAATTGTCCTCTTTACACAAAGGTAGGTGCATGTAATCTGTTATGTTTTCATCAGAATCTTCACTTTTCACTTTTAGTAATGTCAACGTTAAAACATCAGCACACTCTGGTTTTTGGATTAGCTGTTCCTGTTCTTCTTTAATGTGTGGAGACTCTGGCTGCTCCGGGATCAGACTTGAGGTCATCTCCTCCTGTTCATCTTTAATGTGTGGCGACTCTGGCTGCTCCGGAACCAGACTGGAGGTCATCTCCTCCTGTTCCTCTTTAATGTGTGGAAACTTTATAGATGCATTGATAAAAAATATTAAGTTGTGTTCTGTGTTTTAACTTTGTTTGAAAAAGTAGCTACTATACAAAACAATAAATTGATCATTAAGATAACACTTTTCGCATTCTTGCGATTTAATGTCCGCTCAGTGTCTTAGTGAGTAACTGTTCAGTTATACAGGGAGACGACCACTTTTTAAAATGTGCCACATGATATTCTGTTAAATCGGCCAGTTTATAATACTAAAGACTGACATTACCCTTTAATATATAAGTAGGTGTATTGTTATCTTTGAGGGAATAGAGAAAACATGATTATATTTAGGAAAATACAGTTGTTTTGTCTTTATACAACTGTTTTGATTTTTTTTGTACTTGATAATTTGGACTTGCAGGGACATGAAGGGGTATACTGTAAGTGGTTGGCCAGTTTCTGTCCCGCCCTCCCTGGATTGGACAAACACGCGCACACACACAGACACACAGACACACACACACACACACACACACACACACACACACACACACACACACACACACACGTGATTGGTGGACAGATGGTTCTATTGTTCCTCTCCTTGGCCAATCCCAAGCAGTTCTAGTGGTTCCACCTCAGGCTCTCTAAAATAAGAAGAGCGTGTAGTTGTCAGTTCTCCACAACTCCTCCAGGATATCAATCATTTCAACCAGAACTGACTGTGAAGTGAACTCCAGACTTCTGCTGAAGATGAAATCTCTCAATCCCACCAGGAACAGTTCAGCTGAACACCTGGAACCCAGAGACCATCAAGATATCTGTAAGTTATAGTTTGTGTTGATTTGGTTTTATTTTATTGTTTCCTTTAGCTTTGTTGTAGGTTAGATTTATATCTTGCACAGATTGTTATATCTGTTTTTATTGTATTGTGTTTATCTTGGGGTTATTTTAAAGGTAGGTGGTTTTTAAATTAGTCTGGACTAGGACTTGGAAAGGCCAACGACAAAACTAAGGAATATGATTAGGCTAGATTGACTGAAGATTTAAAATGTTCATTCCTAGAAGTGTTCATTCCTAAATTATTTAATCGTTCAACTTCTCAACTATCTTCCTTTTGTCTTGTTTCCAATCCAGTGTTGGATATTCCGTCTATTTTCCCTGTCCTACCAGCAGAACAAAGAGGCTTGGCTAAACCCAAACATCGTAGCTGTGACCAGTGTGGAAAACACTTCCGTAGAAAGTCCAGTCTTAAGACACACCAGAAAATGCACGCCGGAGAAAGACCATTCCACTGTGACCAGTGTGGGAGCAGGTTTATTACCAAATCTCACTTAAAGGATCACCAGAAAATTCACACACCATACCACTGTAAACAGTGTGGGGAAAGCTACAAAACAAAAGCAGACTTAGTTAGTCACCAGATAATGCACACCCTATTTTGTGAATAGAGAAACCCTATGCATGTGATCTGTGTGGGAAAACATGCACCTTAAAATCCCCACAAAATTCACACTGGAGAAAGACCATACCACTGTGTACAGTTTGGATATGCCTTGTACTATGCACAAAAAAATGTATGCACACCAATCCATGATGCGGTAAATGTAGAATTTGCAAGTATTGATGATGTAATTTCTGCATATTTTTGTTTTCTCTTCCCATGTTATACTTTTATACTTTTTTTAAACGTTATACTTTTTTATATTGGAGTATATAAATGCATAATGTACATGAGTAGATCCCTATAGTCTTTCAATCCTACATTTGATCTCATTAACAACACAGCTGTGAAACCTGTATATACAAAAATAGAACAAATGTTTGTCCAAACACACACAAAATAACACACAATAATGACTTTCACAAATCAAGCAAGTTGCCAGCACTTTATTGCACCATTATTGCAAACATGACATGTACTTCAGTCCTGCATAATGCCTCACTGATGCTAAAATATAAAGAAGGTTCTACACACACATTTAATGAGATTCAACAGAGGTATCAATTGTTTATTTGGCCATGCTGATATCGTCAGATAATGTGATTTGTCATTGTCATCCTGGATTACAATAAATGATCATACTGACACATGATATCTGTGTGATATCAAATCAGATTATTAAAAAAGTATGTGTTACTCTCAAATGAGAATCTTCTCCTTTGTACATATCCTCATATCACCAAATAGTTCATTTGGAAACTGGTTCCCTTCCTGCATGAGTCCTCATGTGTCTTTTCAGATTAACCATTTGACTACAGGCTTTGCCACAAACTGGACATGTAAATGTTTTTTCCCCAGTATGAGTCATCATGTGTCTTTTCAGATAACCCATGTCACTCCAGCCTTTGCCACAAATTGTACAAGCAAATACATATCCTCATATCTCCAAATAGTTCATTTGGAAACTGGTTCCCTTCCTGCATGAGTCCTCATGTGTCTTTTCAGATTAACCATTTGACTACAGGCTTTGCCACAAATTGTACAAGCAAAAGGTCTTTCTTCTGTATGTGTCCCCATGTGTCTTTTCAGATTACCCGTGCAACTCCACCCTTTGCCACAAACTGTACAAATAAAGGGCTTTTCCCCTGTATGAGTCCTCATATGTTGTTTTAGCTGACCACTATGAACACAGCCTTTGCCACAAACTGTACATGTAAAAAATCACACATGTTGACTCATACAGGGGAAAAACCCTGTATGAGTCAACATGTGTGATTTTAGATCACGGTTTCGACTACAGCCTTTGCCACACAATCTACATATGTAGAGCCTTTCCCCTGTATGAGATGTCATGTGTGATTTTAGATCACTCTTTCGACTAAACCCCTTTTCACAAACTGTACAAGTAAAGGGCCTTTCCCCTGTATGAATCATTGTGTGCGTCTTCAGATGTATCCTTTGATTCAACTTTTTGCCACAATCTGTGCAACTGAAACTTTTCTTCCCTGTGTTACTTTTCATGGAGTGTTTTGGTGATTTGAGGTCATGTGACAGTGTGTTGCTCTTTTCTCCCATATTTTGTGTCTTGTGTGATTCCAGATTGTTTAAACGATCCCTGGTCTCATGCCAATCATCACTGTCGTCAGTGTCAGACTCAGAACCGTGTGGTGATATGAGCTGACTGCCACTTGTTGGTTGTGATGTTCCACAGTCCTCTACATAAGCCTGTGTTTTCATGTGTTGAGATGAGGTGTTGGCTACAGGCTCTTTCTCTATGTTTTCATCATCTTCACATTTTACTGATAGTAATGTAACTTTTGACCCACCGTCCTCTGGTCTTTGATGTAGCTCATCATGTTCCTCTTTCATCTGTGGAGGCTCTGGTTCCTCCTGGACCAGGTCGGGGGTCCACTGCTGCTGTTCGGGGGAATTGTCCTCTTTACACAAAGGTAGGTGCATGTAATCTGTCATGTTTTCATCAGAATCTTCACTTTTCACTTTTAGTAATGTCAACGTTAAAACATCAGCACACTCTGGTTTTTGGATTAGCTGTTCCTGTTCTTCTTTAATGTGTGGAGACTCTGGCTGCTCCGGGATCAGACTTGAGGTCATCTCCTCCTGTTCATCTTTAATGTGTGGCGACTCTGGCTGCTCCGGAACCAGACTGGAGGTCATCTCCTCCTGTTCCTCTTTAATGTGTGGAAACTTTATAGATGCATTGATAAAAAATATTAAGTTGTGTTCTGTGTTTTAACTTTGTTTGAAAAAGTAGCTACTATACAAAACAATAAATTGATCATTAAGATAACACTTTTCGCATTCTTGCGATTTAATGTCCGCTCAGTGTCTTAGTGAGTAACTGTTCAGTTATACAGGGAGACGACCACTTTTTAAAATGTGCCACATGATATTCTGTTAAATCGGCCAGTTTATAATTCTAAAGACTGACATTACCCTTTAATATATAAGTAGGTGTATTGTTATCTTTGAGGGAATAGAGAAAACATGATTATATTTAGGAAAATACAGTTGTTTTGTCTTTATACAACTGTTTTGATTTTTTTTGTACTTGATAATTTGGACTTGCAGGGACATGAAGGGGTATACTGTAAGTGGTTGGCCAGTTTCTGTCCCGCCCTCCCTGGATTGGACAAACACGCGCACACACACAGACACACACACACACACACACACACACAAACAGTTCAGCTGAACACCTGGAACCCAGAGACCATCAAGATATCTGTAAGTTATAGTTTGTGTTGATTTGGTTTTATTTTATTGTTTCCTTTAGCTTTGTTGTAGGTTAGATTTATATCTTGCACAGATTGTTATATCTGTTTTTATTGTATTGTGTTTATCTTGGGGTTATTTTAAAGGTAGGTGGTTTTTAAATTAGTCTGGACTAGGACTTGGAAAGGCCAACGACAAAACTAAGGAATATGATTAGGCTAGATTGACTGAAGATTTAAAATGTTCATTCCTAGAAGTGTTCATTCCTAAATTATTTAATCGTTCAACTTCTCAACTATCTTCCTTTTGTCTTGTTTCCAATCCAGTGTTGGATATTCCGTCTATTTTCCCTGTCCTACCAGCAGAACAAAGAGGCTTGGCTAAACCCAAACATCGTAGCTGTGACCAGTGTGGAAAACACTTCCGTAGAAAGTCCAGTCTTAAGACACACCAGAAAATGCACGCCGGAGAAAGACCA
The DNA here is from genome assembly GCF_963924005.1 of Protomyctophum bolini. Lineage (NCBI taxonomy): Eukaryota > Metazoa > Chordata > Actinopteri > Myctophiformes > Myctophidae > Protomyctophum > Protomyctophum bolini. Next base: position 37,290,610 of record NC_137882.1, read on the forward strand.
TTCCACTGTGACCAGTGTGGGAGCAGGTTTATTACCAAATCTCACTTAAAGGATCACCAGAAAATTCACACACCATACCACTGTAAACAGTGTGGGGAAAGCTACAAAACAAAAGCAGACTTAGTTAGTCACCAGATAATGCACACCCTATTTTGTGAATAGAGAAACCCTATGCATGTGATCTGTGTGGGAAAACATGCACCTTAAAATCCCCACAAAATTCACACTGGAGAAAGACCATACCACTGTGTACAGTTTGGATATGCCTTGTACTATGCACAAAAAATGTATGCACACCAATCCATGATGCGGTAAATGTAGAATTTGCAAGTATTGATGATGTAATTTCTGCATATTTTTGTTTTCTCTTCCCATGTTATACTTTTATACTTTTTTTAAACGTTATACTTTTTTATATTGGAGTTTTGCGTCAGTATGCAGACACACATTTATTTTGGATGATTGTCCTAAAATCCATAATGAAAGTATCATAGATAATTTTCACAGTGAAACACAAAGCACTAGTCTAGCACTAACATACTTTGTAGTAAGTAGAACTAAATATTCTATTCCTCTATATTTTTAATTTGCTATAACCAGTGTTGACCACTGATGTCAACACTGAACAGTCGTCGTGTTGTTCAATTGATTAGATTTTTGTCCAAAATCAATAGCTGAATGAGTTGACTTGAAATGTTCTGCTGAACTTAATAAACATTGGTCGATTAGGATATATTCCTGTCTGTTGTTATTTAATTGGGCCTACTTAGTCAAACTTACTTACACTTATTTCTTTGTAATAGTATTTGGCTGCCAGCATTAAAATGCAATGCGAATATACCCCTACACACTGTGACTACTTAACAGCCTGCATGACAATGACATGATGGAGAAGGAAAAACCAAAGAAACCTGTGCATTGTTGCATGCTAAATGCAACAGTTTCATTGCAACAAGACTTTCTGATCTGCATAATAAACAACACTCAGTAACGAGACATTATAGTAGATTATTCTTCCATAGTGTTGGAGCCAGTTTTATGTTTCCTTTATTAATCTCGTCACCTTCCTTCACTTCTTGTATAATTTCTCCCCTTCAAAGTAAAACCTCCCCTGCAGTGATTGATAACTTTTATTTGTAACTTTTATTTTGAAAGGTTCACTGGGAGACAGGAAAGGCCGTAGCTTGTAAAAGGTCACTTTACATTCATTTAGAGAACAATGGGAAATGTTTGGTGAGGCCGGGAAGGCATACAGTTTTTGACCGCACTTTCGCACTTGCTTAATATACTTATTATTTCATGTTTTGTTTATAAATATTTGAAGTTAATAAATATTATTCAGTTGAGCGACAATTCTTCTCTGGACCTTTTTTCTATTGAATGGAGTACGAGTCAAACACCCCAGGGCCCTCACCATGTGAAGGTAGAGGTTTGGAAGTCGAATGCCTCTACATCTAAGTAAAAAACTACTGCGTGGATACAATCAGGAAATGAAAGAATGGAACTAATGGAGAAATGGAAAATGGAAAAGAATCAATTCAAGGAAAGGAACTAATGGAGAAATGGAAAATGGAAAATAATCAATTCAAGGAAAGGAACTAATGGAGGAATGGAAAATGGATGCAATAATCAAATCAAGTAAAACAAATATGGATTCTATTCGTGGGATTTAAAGCACAAATGAACGTCGGGGGATTTCCTTAATTAATTCAAAGGATTTGGAAACTCTTTGGAAACTGAACTCTGAACTATGAGTGAAACTTTTTGGAAAATGAACTGAATTGTGAGTATCCTATAATGTGCTGATTGAGCCTGACTTTTGTTACCCAGTTGTGTGTTCTTCTGAAGCAATATGTGTGGAAAATGAACTTCTAAGGATAATTACTTTTCAATTGTGCTGATATGGATGAAAGAAAATATGTCAGTAATGGTGACGAAGAGGTCACTAATGAATCAGAAAATATGGCCGCCTATGTGGACCCAAATGCTGATAAGGATGGAGAAAAGGAAGTCGGTGATGATGATGATGTCACTAATGGAGCAGGAAAAGTGGCCGCCGATGCGGACCCACATGAATTTCCTGATGAAGTTTCTCAGGAACAGCTATATAAGCTGATAGGCTCACGGAGAGCTAAACTTGGATCAGTGACACGTAAAAAGAATGACATTATAGAACTGATAAAAGAGGAACGCTTTGAGGACGTCAGAGACACATATAAGATGTTTGATCATTTATTGTCTGAATTTATGGAATTACAAGTGCGTGTGCAAATGTCTCTGCCTGTTGCGGAGAGAGATGCAGACCACATTGATTGGTATGAACCCAAGTTGCTTGTATTCAAACAATTTATAACAGAGGCAGATGCCTGGTTAGAGACTAATAAAGCACAACACAGCCTTTTCATTCTACACAGCTCGGGCACCTGCAGGAAGGCCTAAGCTTTGAATTTGTGGACAATGAGTTTGTAGCATCTAGAAGAAGCCAAAGGAGCGCAACATCCGGCAGAGCCAGTGCACATGAACGGATGATGGCAGTAGCAGAACGTGCTGCCCTATTAGCCAGAGCTGCATGTCTTGATGATAAATATGCTCTGGACTTGGAGGAGCTTGAGCTTAAAGCAAGGGAGCTTCAGCTTAAAGCAAGAAAAGAAAAGCATGCAGTTGATTCTGATCTGGCCGTTGCAACTGCAAAATTGAATGTGCTGAAGGAATTTGAGGAGACTTCATCTCACACCTCTAAAAGGGCACCACCGCAAGCACAACAAACTTTGGACCATTTCAGTCCTCTGACATTGAACCAAACGGATGTTGAAGAGGCTGGAGAGGATGTTTATGAACTACTAGGCGCTAGACCACGCCCACCTGCCGTTAGGCCGGCACCAGAAACTGCTGCTAAGTTGCCCACTAAGGAACCCATTACAGAAGGTCACAGAGGTGAGCAGAATTCAAAGCCCGTTCAAAGTGCTGAGGCTGCACAGCAGCCAGACCCCAGGCGTAGTGTGGGGCGGCATCCAGACCTCAGACGTGGTGGTGCTGAGGCTGCACAGCAGCCAGACCCCAGGCGTAGTGTGGGGCGGCATCCAGACCTCAGACGGGGTGGTGCCGACGCTGCGCAGCATCCTGACCCCAGGCGTGATGGTGGGGGGCGGCACCTAGATCTCGGCTCTCTAAAACCTAACACCAGGTCAGGTGCACACCAGCATCATCATGCATCTCAGGGTGCTGTTGGCCAGGATGCCAGGCAGGACCTGGGAAGAGGCCACCAGCCAGGTGACCACTCTGAGACATTAATTCTGTCAGATATCCTCAGAAGACAAAATGATATCACTCAATATCTAATCGGGCAACAGCAGCTCTCATTATTGCCCACTAGAGACATTCCAACATTTGATGGTGGCACTTCACTACAGATCTTTCATCCGAGCTTTTGAGCACAATATAGAAAGCAGGACCAGCAGCAATCAAGATAGACTGTACTTTTTGGAACAATACACTGCTGGACAGCCAAGAGATCTTGTTCGCAGCTGCCTGCATATGGACCCCCAAAGAGGATACAAAGAGGCAAAGATGTTGCTTAAAAAGCACTTTGGACATGAAATGAAAATAGAAACTGCTTATCTGGAGAAGGCACTCAGCTGGAACCATATAAGGGCAGAAGATGGAAAAGCTCTACACGCCTATAGCATATTTTTGAGGGAATGTTACAATGTCATGCAAGATATTGAATTCTTAATGGAATTAGAAACCCCCTCAAATATGAGAGCCATTGTTGCCAAATTGCCCTTTAAGCTGCGTGATAAATGGAGGTCAACAGCGTGTGCTCTTCTGGAAAGGAGAAAACAAAGAGCTAAGTTTATGGACTTGGTGGAGTTTGTTGAGAACCAAGCACACATAGCTTTAGACCCAATATTTGGAGACATTCAAGATCCGGTGTCTCAGAAGGGTGGTCCCAATTTCAAGCCTAAAGCCACACAAAGACCAAAGTCACAGTTAAAAGGGAGCAGTTTTGCCACCACAATAACAACAACAGTTCCAGCAACTGATCACAACATTCAACCTAAAGCAAAGTACACAGGCCAAGCAGTCAAGCAGGAAAATGTTCCCTCTGCATTCGAACAGCCATGTCTCTATTGTAATAGAGAACATATAATGCTGCTCTGCAAAACGTTTAAAAACAAGCCTAATAAGGAGAAGGTTGAATTTCTTAAGACAAAAGGACGTTGCTTTGGATGCCTTAGTAAAGGCCATTTGGGAAAATCCTGTGGAAAACGAATGACTTGTCAAACATGTCAACAGAAGCACCCCAGCATCCTGCACATCGACAGAAAGCTCACCCAACCATCCGGAGCCATGAATGATGCTGAGGGCGAGCCAGCTGTCACTGCACTTGTATCTTTGGACACTACTAGGCATACTGGGGCCGGTAGTAGTGGCAGTGATTGCATGTTGGCTATTGTTCCTGTACAAGTCAAAATGATGAAAGGAAATAGAACTGTGAACACGCATGCCTTTTTAGATCCAGGAAGCTCTGCTACCTTTTGCACAGAAGCATTAATGGAGGAGCTTAATGCAAAAGGAAACAAAACTGACATACTTCTGACAACCCTGGGACAAAAAAGGCCACTTCACAGTCACAAAATATCTGGAATGGAAGTGGCTGGGCTGGAGGGAAATGCATTCCTTGGACTGCCTAATGTGTACACGCACAAAAGCATCCCAGTCACTCACAAAAATATCCCCTCTCAAGAAGACATACAAAAATGGCCATACTTGAATAATGTTCATGTGAAACGAATTGATGCTGATATTGGCCTTCTCATTGGAGTTAATGCTCCCAAAGCTCTGGAACCGTGGGAAATAGTTAACAGTGTAGGTAATGGGCCTTATGCTGTGAAAACTATGTTTGGATGGGTGGTGAATGGCCCACTCAATGGTAGCTCAATGCATGAGCATGGTCCACACTCTTTGAGTGTGAATAGGACTTCCATCTCCAGTGTGGAGGAGCTGTTGATACAGCAGTACAATAAAGACTTCACAGAGCATAATTATGAGAAGAAAGAAATGTCTGCAGAGGACAAGCAGTTCATGAAAATCGTTTCAGACTCCGCAACACTAAAAGATGAACATTACTATCTCAAACTGCCATTTCGAAATGTGGATGTGGTTCTGCCTAATAACCGGCAGATAGCAGAGCAAAGAGCTCATCACCTTTTGAAAAAGTTCAAGAGGAATGAAAACTTTCATCAAGAATACTCAGCCTTCCTCAACAATGTCATAGAAAAGGGATATGCTGAGCCGGTGCCAAAAGAGGCACTGATGAGAAAGGATGGTAGAGTGTGGTACCTACCACATCATGGGGTGTACCACCCACGAAAAGAGAAAATACGTGTTGTTTTCGATTGTGGTGCCCCTTTCCATGGAACCTCCTTGAATAAAGAGCTCCTCCAGGGGCCGGATTTGATGAATACCTTATTGGGTGTACTACTACGATTCCGCCAGGGACCTGTTGCTTTAATGGCGGATATTGAAGCGATGTTCCACCAAGTACGGGTGGATAGCGAGGACAAAGACTTTTTGCGGTTTCTATGGTGGCCTAATGGAGACACAACTCAACCCCTCACAGACTTCAGAATGACTGTACATCTCTTCGGGGCCGTCTCCTCGCCCAGCTGTGCAAGCTTTGCTCTAAAACAGACAGCCAAAGACAATGAGGAGAAATATTCTGAAGAGGTCATCAGTACAGTCAATACTAACTTTTATGTGGACGACTGCCTCAAGTCAGTTGACAGCGTGGAACAGGCAATCTGCCTGTACAAAGACGTCAAAGAGCTCTGTGCAAGGGGAGGATTTGGCCTAACCAAATGGACCAGCAATAGTAGGTCTGTTCTTGCTTCCATCCCAGTGGAGGAAAGGGCCAAGGAGTTGAAACAGCTGGACTTGGGTAGAGAACATCTGCCTGTTGAAAGAGCTCTTGGTGCTCAGTGGAACATTGAACAAGACACTTTCACTTTCAATATGTCATTGAAAAGTCAACCAACCACTAGACGTGGAATACTGTCAATGGTGAGCTCAATTTATGACCCACTTGGTTTCCTCTCACCAGTTGTCCTTGTGGCAAAGAAGATTCTTCAGGAGCTCTGCAGAATCAAGTGTGGGTGGGATGATTGCATTCCAGATGCTTTGTCTATGCAGTGGCAAAAATGGCTGACTGAACTCAATCACCTCAGTAACTTTCAAGTCAGCAGGTGTGTCATTCCAGATGGATTTGGCAAGATTAAGGCAGCACAGTTACACCACTTTTGTGATGCCAGTGAGAGTGGCTATGGGACGGTGTCATACATCCGTCTGGAAGACCACAATAACAACACACATGTAGCTTTCTTAACTGGAAAAGCAAGAGTGACGCCACTGAAGCACACAAGCATTCCCAGACTGGAGCTCGCAGCTGCAGTGTTAGCTGCACGGATGGACCGACTGTTAAATGCAGAACTTCAAATCACAACTGAAGATTCTGTTTTCTGGACTGACAGCATGTCTGTCTTAAGGTATTTGGCCAATCGTAATCAAAGATTTCAAACCTTCGTGGCCAATCGAATTTCCACCATCCAAACACTTACAAGCATCTCTCAGTGGCGACATGTAACTTCAAAGCTCAACCCAGCAGACGATGCTTCTCGTGGATTGAAAGCTGATGCCCTGCTGTCATCTAAAAGATGGATCAATGGACCAGATTTCCTCATCTTGCCTGCCACCCAGTGGCCAAAGTCAGCAGCACTGGGGCCAATACCTGCTGGTGATCCAGAGGTGAAGAAAGACATCACAGTTTGCAGTACTGAGGTGAAGATGGAGGACAATCCAACATGTCAGTTAATCCAATACTTCTCTACCTGGAACAGATTAAAGACAGCAGTGGCATGGTTTCTCAAACTAAAGACTATGTTGAAAGAGCTGAGAAGAAAACCCTCTCGATCAAACCTCAGTCTACCAGTATCCAACACTTGTCAGTGGAGGACTTGGAGCAAGCGGAGAAGGCACTTGTATGTTATGTGCAAGATCAGTGCTTCTCAGAGGAAATTGACATTCTATCAAAAAACAAATGCCACATTGGAAAAAATAGCAAGATTCACAGACTCAGTCCAATAATGGTTGATGGAATACTGAGGGTTGGTGGAAGGTTGAGTCGAGCTGCTATGCCTGAGGAAACTAAACATCAGATCATCCTTCCTAAGAAACATCATGTGTCAGATTTAATTCTGCAACACGTCCACGAGCAGGTTGGACACAATGGAAGGAACCACACGCTCTCGAAGCTCAGACGGCGCTATTGGATTCCACAGGCAAATGCAGCAGCTCGTAGGATGCTCAAAAAGTGCATATTTTGCCAGCGGCAAAATGCTAAAGTTGGAGAGCAACTTATGTCTGATCTCCCTAAAGATCGTGTGTCAGTGGATCTTCCACCTTTCACACACACTGGAATCGATTACTTCGGGCCTATATTGGTCAAAAGAGGAAGAAGTACAGTAAAACGGTATGGGGTAATTTTTACCTGCCTCGCATGCCGTGCTGTGCACTTGGAAATGGCCTGTTCTCTAGAAACTGACTCATGCATTAATGCACTACGACGTTTCATCTGCAGGAGAGGAAAAGTGTCTGAGATCAGGTCAGACAATGGAACCAACCTGGTTGGTGCTAATCGAGAGCTGAAACAAGCTTTAAAGGAGCTGGACAATGACAAAATTCACAAAACCCTGCTTAAAAAGGACATTAAGTGGACATTCAACCCCCCTCTCGGCGCTCATCACGGAGGCACTTGGGAGCGATTAATTCGCATCATTAAAAAGGTCCTTCGATCTGTTCTTAAAGAACAAACAATGGATGATGAGGGCCTGCAAACGGCGCTTTGTGAAGTGGAGGCAATACTCAACGATCGCCCACTTACTCCAATGTCTGATGATCCAGGTGATCTCGAAGCGCTTACTCCAAACCATCTACTGCAACTGAAGTGCAAACCCTGGCTACCACCTGGGGTCTTCAAAAAGGAGGATTTGTACTGTAGGAGACGTTGGAGGCAAGTGCAGTACATTGCTGATTTATTCTGGAGACGCTGGACAAAGGAATATTTGCCACTTCTTCAAGAGAGGCAAAAATGGAACCGAGCAAGAAGAAGCCTTGCACCCGGTGATCTCGTCCTCATCGTCGACGAGACTGCACCCCGAAACTCCTGGCTGATGGGTCGTATCCTGCAGACTATGCCAGACTCCAAAGGCTTGGTCCGGCAGGTCAGAGTGAAGACAAAGTCTAGCATCTTGGACAGACCAGTGACGAAACTCTGTCTCCTTTTGGAGGCAGCTACATAAAGGCAACAGCCCCCCCCCCCCCCTACACACACACACACACACACACACACACACACACCATTACACTCATGGAGGACACACAAGGACATTCATCTTCAAGAAGAAGAAAGAAGTTTATTTGTTTATTTCTTTCCTATGGTTAAAAAGAAAACCAAATCTTGTACTATGGTACTGGGCTCCATCTTAATTTTACAATGTTGTAATTGTTTAATCTAAAGCCAACAATTAGGGGCCGGAATGTTGGAGCCAGTTTTATGTTTCCTTTATTAATCTCGTCACCTTCCTTCACTTCTTGTATAATTTCTCCCCTTCAAAGTAAAACCTCCCCTGCAGTGATTGATAACTTTTATTTGTAACTTTTATTTTGAAAGGTTCACTGGGAGACAGGAAAGGCCGTAGCTTGTAAAAGGTCACTTTACATTCATTTAGAGAACAATGGGAAATGTTTGGTGAGGCCGGGAAGGCATACAGTTTTTGACCGCACTTTCGCACTTGCTTAATATACTTATTATTTCATGTTTTGTTTATAAATATTTGAAGTTAATAAATATTATTCAGTTGAGCGACAATTCTTCTCTGGACCTTTTTTCTATTGAATGGAGTACGAGTCAAACACCCCAGGGCCCTCACCATGTGAAGGTAGAGGTTTGGAAGTCGAATGCCTCTACACGGTGTTGCCAGTATAACTCTATGGCAGAAACAAGCCACTTAGGTCTATACAAAATAAGACAAAAAGAAGCAATAACTGGTCGTTTCTGGCCAGTGTTGCCAAATAAGCGATTAGTAAGTAATTTAATTTAATTTAATTTAATTTATAAGCGATTTGGGGATTATTTTTGTAGATTGAAAAAATATTGGGGGTCCTTTGCTCTTGGCATGAAAATGTTTGAGAACCACTGCTCTAAAACAATATTAGACAAAGTTTGAGCCACAAACACATTGCTCTCTCTCTTCTCCTTTTGTATAAATTAAATAGGCCTATTCATGATTCTGCTTATAGAGAAGTAGCCTATGTTAGTTTGTTTTATGGAAACAGTTGTTTGTGTTGAATGTGCTAATTGCACAGAATTATTCAAAAGAGAGAAAATGGGCAAGCCATAAAATAATGCACATTGCACTTGTCTTTTCATACGTCATGTGGAAAAAAGGTAAATAAAAAAAGTAACATTAATGTTGTCAAACCTGATCTCTACAATACAGCGTTTTCTTTCAGTTCATCATTGAATTTAGAGCAAAAAAGGTTTTGCGATTAATTGCCTGACAGCACTAACATACACATTACCTGACATTGAGCTTTTTTGTTAAACATTTGACCTCTTTTATATCATTTTGGAACCGAAATAGGGAACCGTTAAGAACCGGAATCGATAAGCAGAACCGGAATCGGTACCGGACTCGAAAAAATCCTACACAGAACCGTGTGGTGATATGAGCTGACTGCCACTTGTTGGTTGTGATGTTCTACAGTCCTCTACATAAGCCTGTGTTTTCATGTGTTGAGATGAGGTGTTGGCTACAGGCTCTTTCTCTATGTTTTCATCATCTTCACATTTTACTGATAGTAATGTAACTTTTGACCCACCGTCCTCTGGTCTTTGATGTAGCTCATCATGTTCCTCTTTCATCTGTGGAGGCTCTGGTTCCTCCTGGACCAGGTCGGGGGTCCACTGCTGCTGTTCGGGGGAATTGTCCTCTTTACACAAAGGTAGGTGCATGTAATCTGTCATGTTTTCATCAGAATCTTCACTTTTCACTGTTAGTAATGTCAACGTTAAAACATCAGCACACTCTGGTTTTTGGATTAGCTGTTCCTGTTCTTCTTTAATGTGTGGAGACTCTGGCTGCTCCGGGATCAGACTTGAGGTCATCTCCTCCTGTTCATCTTTAATGTGTGGCGACTCTGGCTGCTCCGGAACCAGACTGGAGGTCATCTCCTCCTGTTCCTCTTTAATGTGTGGAAACTTTATAGATGCATTGATAAAAAATATTAAGTTGTGTTCTGTGTTTTAACTTTGTTTGAAAAAGTAGCTACTATACAAAACAATAAATTGATCATTAAGATAACACTTTTCGCATTCTTGCGATTTAATGTCCGCTCAGTGTCTTAGTGAGTAACTGTTCAGTTATACAGGGAGACGACCACTTTTTAAAATGTGCCACATGATATTCTGTTAAATCGTCCAGTTTATAATACTAAAGACTGACATTACCCTTTAATATATAAGTAGGTGTATTGTTATCTTTGAGGGAATAGAGAAAACATGATTATATTTAGGAAAATACAGTTGTTTTGTCTTTATACAACTGTTTTTATTTTTTTTGTACTTGATAATTTGGACTTGCAGGGACATGAAGGGGTATACTGTAAGTGGTTGGCCAGTTTCTGTCCCGCCCTCCCTGGATTGGACAAACACGCACACACACAGACACACACACACACGCACACACACACACACACACACACACACACACACACACACACACACGTGATTGGTGGACAGATGGTTCTATTGTTCCTCTCCTTGGCCAATCCCAAGCAGTTCTAGTGGTTCCACCTCAGGCTCTCTAAAATAAGAAGAGCGTGTAGTTGTCAGTTCTCCACAACTCCTCCAGGATATCAATCATTTCAACCAGAACTGACTGTGAAGTGAACTCCAGACTTCTGCTGAAGATGAAATCTCTCAATCCCACCAGGAACAGTTCAGCTGAACACCTGGAACCCAGAGACCATCAAGATATCTGTAAGTTATAGTTTGTGTTGATTTGGTTTTATTTTATTGTTTCCTTTAGCTTTGTTGTAGGTTAGATTTATATCTTGCACAGATTGTTATATCTGTTTTTATTGTATTGTATTGTTGTTGGACAATTGTTTATTGTATTGTATTGTGTATTGTATCTTGGGGTTATTTTAAAGGTAGGTGGTTTTTAAATTAGTCTGGACTAGGACTTGGAAAGGCCAACGACAAAACTAAGGAATATGATTAGGCTAGATTGACTGAAGATTTAAAATGTTCATTCCTAGAAGTGTTCATTCCTAAATTATTTAATCGTTCAACTTCTCAACTATCTTCCTTTTGTCTTGTTTCCAATCCAGGGTTGGATATTCCGTCTATTTTCCCTGTCCTACCAGCAGAACAAAGAGGCTTGGCTAAACCCAAACATCGTAGCTGTGACCAGTGTGGGAGCAGGTTTATTACCAAATCTCACTTAAAGGATCACCAGAAAATTCACACACCATACCACTGTAAACAGTGTGGGGAAAGCTACAAAACAAAAGCAGACTTAGTTAGTCACCAGATAATGCACACCCTATTTTGTGAATAGAGAAACCCTATGCATGTGATCTGTGTGGGAAAACATGCACCTTAAAATCCCCACAAAATTCACACTGGAGAAAGACCATACCACTGTGTACAGTTTGGATATGCCTTGTACTATGCACAAAAAATGTATGCACACCAATCCATGATGCGGTAAATGTAGAATTTGCAAGTATTGATGATGTAATTTCTGCATATTTTTGTTTTCTCTTCCCATGTTATACTTTTATACTTTTTTTAAACGTTATACTTTTTTATATTGGAGTTTTGCGTCAGTATGCAGACACACATTTATTTTGGATGATTGTCCTAAAATCCATAATGAAAGTATCATAGATAATTTTCACAGTGAAACACAAAGCACTAGTCTAGCACTAACATACTTTGTAGTAAGTAGAACTAAATATTCTATTCCTCTATATTTTTAATTTGCTATAACCAGTGTTGACCACTGATGTCAACACTGAACAGTCGTCGTGTTGTTCAATTGATTAGATTTTTGTCCAAAATCAATAGCTGAATGAGTTGACTTGAAATGTTCTGCTGAACTTAATAAACATTGGTCGATTAGGATATATTCCTGTCTGTTGTTATTTAATTGGGCCTACTTAGTCAAACTTACTTACACTTATTTCTTTGTAATAGTATTTGGCTGCCAGCATTAAAATGCAATGCGAATATACCCCTACACACTGTGACTACTTAACAGCCTGCATGACAATGACATGATGGAGAAGGAAAAACCAAAGAAACCTGTGCATTGTTGCATGCTAAATGCAACAGTTTCATTGCAACAAGACTTTCTGATCTGCATAATAAACAACACTCAGTAACGAGACATTATAGTAGATTATTCTTCCATAGTATTATTTGCATTGGAATGCAGCCATTGCTATGCAGTGTGAGTTTCTGATTGCATGTGATCACTGCTCAGGCTCAGGTCTTAACCATTGTTCTTAGTGAATGTGCGAAGCACCACAATTTACATTTATTAAAATGTCATCATGACGTAGAATAGACATTTAGACGTAATATTATAAAAAAGATGGACATAGGAGGGACTAGCGCCCCTCAAACAAAACAATAACTAACAATAAATGCATAATGTACATGAGTAGATCCCTATAGTCTTTCAATCCTACATTTGATCTCATTAACAACACAGCTGTGAAACCTGTATATACAAAAATAGAACAAATGTTTGTCCAAACACACACAAAATAACACACAATAATGACTTTCACAAATCAAGCAAGTTGCCAGCACTTTATTGCACCATTATTGCAAACATGACATGTACTTCAGTCCTGCATAATGCCTCACTGATGCTAAAATATAAAGAAGGTTCTACACACACATTTAATGAGATTCAACAGAGGTATCAATTGTTTATTTGGCCATGCTGATATCGTCAGATAATGTGATTTGTCATTGTCATCCTGGATTACAATAAATGATCATACTGACACATGATATCTGTGTGATATCAAATCAGATTATTAAAAAAGTATGTGTTACTCTCAACTGAGAATCTTCTCCTTTGTACATATCCTCATATCTCCAAATAGTTCATTTGGAAACTGGTTCCCTTCCTGCATGAGTCCTCATGTGTCTTTTCAGATTAACCATTTGACTACAGGCTTTGCCACAAACTGGACATGTAAATGTTTTTTTCCCCAGTATGAGTCATCATGTGTCTTTTCAGATAACCCATGTCACTCCAGCCTTTGCCACAAATTGTACAAATAAAGGGCTTTTCCCCTGTATGAGTCCTCATATGTTGTTTTAGCTGACCACTATGAACACAGCCTTTGCCACAAACTGTACAAGTAAAGGGTTTTTCCCCTGTATGAGTCAACATGTGTGATTTTAGATCACGGTTTCGACTACAGCCTTTGCCACACAATCTACATATGTAGAGCCTTTCCCCTGTATGAGATGTCATGTGTGATTTTAGATCACTCTTTCGACTAAACCCCTTTTCACAAACTGTACAAGTAAAGGGCCTTTCCCCTGTATGAATCATTGTGTGCGTCTTCAGATGTATCCTTTGATTCAACTTTTTGCCACAATCTGTGCAACTGAAACTTTTCTTCCCTGTGTTACTTTTCATGGAGTGTTTTGGTGATTTGAGGTCATGTGACAGTGTGTTGCTCTTTTCTCCCATATTTTGTGTCTTGTGTGATTCCAGATTGTTTAAACGATCCCTGGTCTCATGCCAATCATCACTGTCGTCAGTGTCAGACTCAGAACCGTGTGGTGATATGAGCTGACTGCCACTTGTTGGTTGTGATGTTCCACAGTCCTCTACATAAGCCTGTGTTTTCATGTGTTGAGATGAGGTGTTGGCTACAGGCTCTTTCTCTATGTTTTCATCATCTTCACATTTTACTGATAGTAATGTAACTTTTGACCCACCGTCCTCTGGTCTTTGATGTAGCTCATCATGTTCCTCTTTCATCTGTGGAGGCTCTGGTTCCTCCTGGACCAGGTCGGGGGTCCACTGCTGCTGTTCGGGGGAATTGTCCTCTTTACACAAAGGTAGGTGCATGTAATCTGTCATGTTTTCATCAGAATCTTCACTTTTCACTGTTAGTAATGTCAACGTTAAAACATCAGCACACTCTGGTTTTTGGATTAGCTGTTCCTGTTCTTCTTTAATGTGTGGAGACTCTGGCTGCTCCGGGATCAGACTTGAGGTCATCTCCTCCTGTTCATCTTTAATGTGTGGCGACTCTGGCTGCTCCGGAACCAGACTGGAGGTCATCTCCTCCTGTTCCTCTTTAATGTGTGGAAACTTTATAGATGCATTGATAAAAAATATTAAGTTGTGTTCTGTGTTTTAACTTTGTTTGAAAAAGTAGCTACTATACAAAACAATAAATTGATCATTAAGATAACACTTTTCGCATTCTTGCGATTTAATGTCCGCTCAGTGTCTTAGTGAGTAACTGTTCAGTTATACAGGGAGACGACCACTTTTTAAAATGTGCCACATGATATTCTGTTAAATCGGCCAGTTTATATTACTAAAGACTGACATTACCCTTTAATATATAAGTAGGTGTATTGTTATCTTTGAGGGAATAGAGAAAACATGATTATATTTAGGAAAATACAGTTGTTTTGTCTTTATACAACTGTTTTGATTTTTTTTGTACTTGATAATTTGTACTTGCAGGGACATGAAGGGGTATACTGTAAGTGGTTGGCCAGTTTCTGTCCCGCCCTCCCTGGATTGGACAAACACGCACACACACAGACACACACACACACACACACACGTGATTGGTGGACAGATGGTTCTATTGTTCCTCTCCTTGGCCAATCCCAAGCAGTTCTAGTGGTTCCACCTCAGGCTCTCTAAAATAAGAAGAGCGTGTAGTTGTCAGTTCTCCACAACTCCTCCAGGATATCAATCATTTCAACCAGAACTGACTGTGAAGTGAACTCCAGACTTCTGCTGAAGATGAAATCTCTCAATCCCACCAGGAACAGTTCAGCTGAACACCTGGAACCCAGAGACCATCAAGATATCTGTAAGTTATAGTTTGTGTTGATTTGGTTTTATTTTATTGTTTCCTTTAGCTTTGTTGTAGGTTAGATTTATATCTTGCACAGATTGTTATATCTGTTTTTATTGTATTGTGTTTATCTTGGGGTTATTTTAAAGGTAGGTGGTTTTTAAATTAGTCTGGACTAGGACTTGGAAAGGCCAACGACAAAACTAAGGAATATGATTAGGCTAGATTGACTGAAGATTTAAAATGTTCATTCCTAGAAGTGTTCATTCCTAAATTATTTAATCGTTCAACTTCTCAACTATCTTCCTTTTGTCTTGTTTCCAATCCAGTGTTGGATATTCCGTCTATTTTCCCTGTCCTACCAGCAGAACAAAGAGGCTTGGCTAAACCCAAACATCGTAGCTGTGACCAGTGTGGAAAACACTTCCGTAGAAAGTCCAGTCTTAAGACACACCAGAAAATGCACGCCGGAGAAAGACCATTCCACTGTGACCAGTGTGGGAGCAGGTTTATTACCAAATCTCACTTAAAGGATCACCAGAAAATTCACACACCATACCACTGTAAACAGTGTGGGGAAAGCTACAAAACAAAAGCAGACTTAGTTAGTCACCAGATAATGCACACCCTATTTTGTGAATAGAGAAACCCTATGCATGTGATCTGTGTGGGAAAACATGCACCTTAAAATCCCCACAAAATTCACACTGGAGAAAGACCATACCACTGTGTACAGTTTGGATATGCCTTGTACTATGCACAAAAAATGTATGCACACCAATCCATGATGCGGTAAATGTAGAATTTGCAAGTATTGATGATGTAATTTCTGCATATTTTTGTTTTCTCTTCCCATGTTATACTTTTATACTTTTTTTAAACGTTATACTTTTTTATATTGGAGTTTTGCGTCAGTATGCAGACACACATTTATTTTGGATGATTGTCCTAAAATCCATAATGAAAGTATCATAGATAATTTTCACAGTGAAACACAAAGCACTAGTCTAGCACTAACATACTTTGTAGTAAGTAGAACTAAATATTCTATTCCTCTATATTTTTAATTTGCTATAACCAGTGTTGACCACTGATGTCAACACTGAACAGTCGTCGTGTTGTTCAATTGATTAGATTTTTGTCCAAAATCAATAGCTGAATGAGTTGACTTGAAATGTTCTGCTGAACTTAATAAACATTAGTCGATTAGGATATATTCCTGTCTGTTGTTATTTAATTGGGCCTACTTAGTCAAACTTACTTACACTTATTTCTTTGTAATAGTATTTGGCTGCCAGCATTAAAATGCAATGCGAATATACCCCTACACACTGTGACTACTTAACAGCCTGCATGACAATGACATGATGGAGAAGGAAAAACCAAAGAAACCTGTGCATTGTTGCATGCTAAATGCAACAGTTTCATTGCAACAAGACTTTCTGATCTGCATAATAAACAACACTCAGTAACGAGACATTATAGTAGATTATTCTTCCATAGTATTATTTGCATTGGAATGCAGCCATTGCTATGCAGTGTGAGTTTCTGATTGCATGTGATCACTGCTCAGGCTCAGGTCTTAACCATTGTTCTTAGTGAATGTGCGAAGCACCACAATTTACATTTATTAAAATGTCATCATGACGTAGAATAGACATTTAGACGTAATATTATAAAAAAGATGGACATAGGAGGGACTAGCGCCCCTCAAACAAAACAATAACTAACAATAAATGCATAATGTACATGAGTAGATCCCTATAGTCTTTCAATCCTACATTTGATCTCATTAACAACACAGCTGTGAAACCTGTATATACAAAAATAGAACAAATGTTTGTCCAAACACACACAAAATAACACACAATAATGACTTTCACAAATCAAGCAAGTTGCCAGCACTTTATTGCACCATTATTGCAAACATGACATGTACTTCAGTCCTGCATAATGCCTCACTGATGCTAAAATATAAAGAAGGTTCTACACACACATTTAATGAGATTCAACAGAGGTATCAATTGTTTATTTGGCCATGCTGATATCGTCAGATAATGTGATTTGTCATTGTCATCCTGGATTACAATAAATGATCATACTGACACATGATATCTGTGTGATATCAAATCAGATTATTAAAAAAGTATGTGTTACTCTCAAATGAGAATCTTCTCCTTTGTACATATCCTCATATCTCCAAATAGTTCATTTGGAAACTGGTTCCCTTCCTGCATGAGTCCTCATGTGTCTTTTCAGATTAACCATTTGACTACAGGCTTTGCCACAAACTGGACATGTAAATGTTTTTTTCCCCAGTATGAGTCATCATGTGTCTTTTCAGATAACCCATGTCACTCCAGCCTTTGCCACAAATTGTACAAATAAAGGGCTTTTCCCCTGTATGAGTCCTCATATGTTGTTTTAGCTGACCACTATGAACACAGCCTTTGCCACAAACTGTACAAGTAAAGGGTTTTTCCCCTGTATGAGTCAACATGTGTGATTTTAGATCACGGTTTCGACTACAGCCTTTGCCACACAATCTACATATGTAGAGCCTTTCCCCTGTATGAGATGTCATGTGTGATTTTAGATCACTCTTTCGACTAAACCCCTTTTCACAAACTGTACAAGTAAAGGGCCTTTCCCCTGTATGAATCATTGTGTGCGTCTTCAGATGTATCCTTTGATTCAACTTTTTGCCACAATCTGTGCAACTGAAACTTTTCTTCCCTGTGTTACTTTTCATGGAGTGTTTTGTTGATTTGAGGTCATGTGACAGTGTGTTGCTCTTTTCTCCCATATTTTGTGTCTTGTGTGATTCCAGATTGTTTAAACGATCCCTGGTCTCATGCCAATCATCACTGTCGTCAGTGTCAGACTCAGAACCGTGTGGTGATATGAGCTGACTGCCACTTGTTGGTTGTGATGTTCCACAGTCCTCTACATAAGCCTGTGTTTTCATGTGTTGAGATGAGGTGTTGGCTACAGGCTCTTTCTCTATGTTTTCATCATCTTCACATTTTACTGATAGTAATGTAACTTTTGACCCACCGTCCTCTGGTCTTTGATGTAGCTCATCATGTTCCTCTTTCATCTGTGGAGGCTCTGGTTCCTCCTGGACCAGGTCGGGGGTCCACTGCTGCTGTTCGGGGGAATTGTCCTCTTTACACAAAGGTAGGTGCATGTAATCTGTCATGTTTTCATCAGAATCTTCACTTTTCACTGTTAGTAATGTCAACGTTAAAACATCAGCACACTCTGGTTTTTGGATTAGCTGTTCCTGTTCTTCTTTAATGTGTGGAGACTCTGGCTGCTCCGGGATCAGACTTGAGGTCATCTCCTCCTGTTCATCTTTAATGTGTGGCGACTCTGGCTGCTCCGGAACCAGACTGGAGGTCATCTCCTCCTGTTCCTCTTTAATATGTGGAAACTTTATAGATGCATTGATAAAAAATATTAAGTTGTGTTCTGTGTTTTAACTTTGTTTGAAAAAGTAGCTACTATACAAAACAATAAATTGATCATTAAGATAACACTTTTCGCATTCTTGCGATTTAATGTCCGCTCAGTGTCTTAGTGAGTAACTGTTCAGTTATACAGGGAGACGACCACTTTTTAAAATGTGCCACATGATATTCTGTTAAATCGGCCAGTTTATATTACTAAAGACTGACATTACCCTTTAATATATAAGTAGGTGTATTGTTATCTTTGAGGGAATAGAGAAAACATGATTATATTTAGGAAAATACAGTTGTTTTGTCTTTATACAACTGTTTTGATTTTTTTTGTACTTGATAATTTGGACTTGCAGGGACATGAAGGGGTATACTGTAAGTGGTTGGCCAGTTTCTGTCCCGCCCTCCCTGGATTGGACAAACACGCACACACACAGACACACACACACACACACACACACACACACACACGTGATTGGTGGACAGATGGTTCTATTGTTCCTCTCCTTGGCCAATCCCAAGCAGTTCTAGTGGTTCCACCTCAGGCTCTCTAAAATAAGAAGAGCGTGTAGTTGTCAGTTCTCCACAACTCCTCCAGGATATCAATCATTTCAACCAGAACTGACTGTGAAGTGAACTCCAGACTTCTGCTGAAGATGAAATCTCTCAATCCCACCAGGAACAGTTCAGCTGAACACCTGGAACCCAGAGACCATCAAGATATCTGTAAGTTATAGTTTGTGTTGATTTGGTTTTATTTAATTGTTTCCTTTAGCTTTGTTGTAGGTTAGATTTATATCTTGCACAGATTGTTATATCTGTTTTTATTGTATTGTGTTTATCTTGGGGTTATTTTAAAGGTAGGTGGTTTTTAAATTAGTCTGGACTAGGACTTGGAAAGGCCAACGACAAAACTAAGGAATATGATTAGGCTAGATTGACTGAAGATTTAAAATGTTCATTCCTAGAAGTGTTCATTCCTAAATTATTTAATCGTTCAACTTCTCAACTATCTTCCTTTTGTCTTGTTTCCAATCCAGTGTTGGATATTCCGTCTATTTTCCCTGTCCTACCAGCAGAACAAAGAGGCTTGGCTAAACCCAAACATCGTAGCTGTGACCAGTGTGGAAAACACTTCCGTAGAAAGTCCAGTCTTAAGACACACCAGAAAATGCACGCCGGAGAAAGACCATTCCACTGTGACCAGTGTGGGAGCAGGTTTATTACCAAATCTCACTTAAAGGATCACCAGAAAATTCACACACCATACCACTGTAAACAGTGTGGGGAAAGCTACAAAACAAAAGCAGACTTAGTTAGTCACCAGATAATGCACACCCTATTTTGTGAATAGAGAAACCCTATGCATGTGATCTGTGTGGGAAAACATGCACCTTAAAATCCCCACAAAATTCACACTGGAGAAAGACCATACCACTGTGTACAGTTTGGATATGCCTTGTACTATGCACAAAAAATGTATGCACACCAATCCATGATGCGGTAAATGTAGAATTTGCAAGTATTGATGATGTAATTTCTGCATATTTTTGTTTTCTCTTCCCATGTTATACTTTTATACTTTTTTTAAACGTTATACTTTTTTATATTGGAGTTTTGCGTCAGTATGCAGACACACATTTATTTTGGATGATTGTCCTAAAATCCATAATGAAAGTATCATAGATAATTTTCACAGTGAAACACAAAGCACTAGTCTAGCACTAACATACTTTGTAGTAAGTAGAACTAAATATTCTATTCCTCTATATTTTTAATTTGCTATAACCAGTGTTGACCACTGATGTCAACACTGAACAGTCGTCGTGTTGTTCAATTGATTAGATTTTTGTCCAAAATCAATAGCTGAATGAGTTGACTTGAAATGTTCTGCTGAACTTAATAAACATTGGTCGATTAGGATATATTCCTGTCTGTTGTTATTTAATTGGGCCTACTTAGTCAAACTTACTTACACTTATTTCTTTGTAATAGTATTTGGCTGCCAGCATTAAAATGCAATGCGAATATACCCCTACACACTGTGACTACTTAACAGCCTGCATGACAATGACATGATGGAGAAGGAAAAAACAAAGAAACCTGTGCATTGTTGCATGCTAAATGCAACAGTTTCATTGCAACAAGACTTTCTGATCTGCATAATAAACAACACTCAGTAACGAGACATTATAGTAGATTATTCTTCCATAGTATTATTTGCATTGGAATGCAGCCATTGCTATGCAGTGTGAGTTTCTGATTGCATGTGATCACTGCTCAGGCTCAGGTCTTAACCATTGTTCTTAGTGAATGTGCGAAGCACCACAATTTACATTTATTAAAATGTCATCATGACGTAGAATAGACATTTAGACGTAATATTATAAAAAAGATGGACATAGGAGGGACTAGCGCCCCTCAAACAAAACAATAACTAACAATAAATGCATAATGTACATGAGTAGATCCCTATAGTCTTTCAATCCTACATTTGATCTCATTAACAACACAGCTGTGAAACCTGTATATACAAAAATAGAACAAATGTTTGTCCAAACACACACAAAATAACACACAATAATGACTTTTACAAATCAAGCAAGTTGCCAGCACTTTATTGCACCATTATTGCAAACATGACATGTACTTCAGTCCTGCATAATGCCTCACTGATGCTAAAATATAAAGAAGGTTCTACACACACATTTAATGAGATTCAACAGAGGTATCAATTGTTTATTTGGCCATGCTGATATCGTCAGATAATGTGATTTGTCATTGTCATCCTGGATTACAATAAATGATCATACTGACACATGATATCTGTGTGATATCAAATCAGATTATTAAAAAAGTATGTGTTACTCTCAAATGAGAATCTTCTCCTTTGTACATATCCTCATATCTCCAAATAGTTCATTTGGAAACTGGTTCCCTTCCTGCATGAGTCCTCATGTGTCTTTTCAGATTAACCATTTGACTACAGGCTTTGCCACAAACTGGACATGTAAATGTTTTTTCCCCAGTATGAGTCATCATGTGTCTTTTCAGATAACCCATGTCACTCCAGCCTTTGCCACAAATTGTACAAGCAAATACATATCCTCATATCTCCAAATAGTTCATTTGGAAACTGGTTCCCTTCCTGCATGAGTCCTCATGTGTCTTTTCAGATTAACCATTTGACTACAGGCTTTGCCACAAATTGTACAAGCAAAAGGTCTTTCTTCTGTATGTGTCCCCATGTGTCTTTTCAGATTACCCGTGCTACTCCACCTTTTGCCACAAACTGTACAAATAAAGGGCTTTTCCCCTGTATGAGTCCTCATATGTTGTTTTAGCTGACCACTATGAACACAGCCTTTGCCACAAACTGTACAAGTAAAGGGTTTTTCCCCTGTATGAGTCAACATGTGTGATTTTAGATCACGGTTTCGACTACAGCCTTTGCCACACAATCTACATATGTAGAGCCTTTCCCCTGTATGAGATGTCATGTGTGATTTTAGATCACTCTTTCGACTAAACCCCTTTTCACAAACTGTACAAGTAAAGGGCCTTTCCCCTGTATGAATCATTGTGTGCGTCTTCAGATGTATCCTTTGATTCAACTTTTTGCCACAATCTGTGCAACTGAAACTTTTCTTCCCTGTGTTACTTTTCATGGAGTGTTTTGGTGATTTGAGGTCATGTGACAGTGTGTTGCTCTTTTCTCCCATATTTTGTGTCTTGTGTGATTCCAGATTGTTTAAACGATCCCTGGTCTCATGCCAATCATCACTGTCGTCAGTGTCAGACTCAGAACCGTGTGGTGATATGAGCTGACTGCCACTTGTTGGTTGTGATGTTCCACAGTCCTCTACATAAGCCTGTGTTTTCATGTGTTGAGATGAGGTGTTGGCTACAGGCTCTTTCTCTATGTTTTCATCATCTTCACATTTTACTGATAGTAATGTAACTTTTGACCCACCGTCCTCTGGTCTTTGATGTAGCTCATCATGTTCCTCTTTCATCTGTGGAGGCTCTGGTTCCTCCTGGACCAGGTCGGGGGTCCACTGCTGCTGTTCGGGGGAATTGTCCTCTTTACACAAAGGTAGGTGCATGTAATCTGTCATGTTTTCACCAGAATCTTCACTTTTCACTGTTAGTAATGTCAACGTTAAAACATCAGCACACTCTGGTTTTTGGATTAGCTGTTCCTGTTCTTCTTTAATGTGTGGTGACTCTGGCTGCTCCGGGATCAGACTTGAGGTCATCTCCTCCTGTTCATCTTTAATGTGTGGCGACTCTGGCTGCTCCGGAACCAGACTGGAGGTCATCTCCTCCTGTTCCTCTTTAATGTGTGGAAACTTTATAGATGCATTGATAAAAAATATTAAGTTGTGTTCTGTGTTTTAACTTTGTTTGAAAAAGTAGCTACTATACAAAACAATAAATTGATCATTAAGATAACACTTTTCGCATTCTTGCGATTTAATGTCCGCTCAGTGTCTTAGTGAGTAACTGTTCAGTTATACAGGGAGACGACCACTTTTTAAAATGTGCCACATGATATTCTGTTAAATCGGCCAGTTTATAATAGTAAAGACTGACATTACCCTTTAATATATAAGTAGGTGTATTGTTATCTTTGAGGGAATAGAGAAAACATGATTATATTTAGGAAAATACAGTTGTTTTGTCTTTATACAACTGTTTTGATTTTTTTTGTACTTGATAATTTGGACTTGCAGGGACATGAAGGGGTATACTGTAAGTGGTTGGCCAGTTTCTGTCCCGCCCTCCCTGGATTGGACAAACACGCACACACACAGACACACACACACACACACACACACACGTGATTGGTGGACAGATGGTTCTATTGTTCCTCTCCTTGGCCAATCCCAAGCAGTTCTAGTGGTTCCACCTCAGGCTCTCTAAAAAAAGAAGAGCGTGTAGTTGTCAGTTCTCCACAACTCCTCCAGGATATCAATCATTTCAACCAGAACTGACTGTGAAGTGAACTCCAGACTTCTGCTGAAGATGAAATCTCTCAATCCCACCAGGAACAGTTCAGCTGAACACCTGGAACCCAGGGTAACAAGAACACTCGGCGGATTTACCCTTTTTGCCGACTTCTCAAGACAAGTCGGCAAACCGTGGAGAATATTCGGCAGAATCTGAAGAAGAGTCGTCGCGCGGCGAATCTTCTTAAGATTCTGCCGAATATTCTCCACGTTTCGGGGCACTTTCAGCAGCTGCAAGTTTCTGAATGTTAGCTACTGTGCTAACGATGCTAAAGCAACACAACCAAAACAGACGCTAACACTGAGGAGCTAAAGTAAACGTGACGTTGTTGTGATTAAACATGCTTTCCTTTTCTGGCCGATCGATATAATTCAACTAAACTGCGGGAGAAACACAGATGTACAAGCCCAACGTGCCGTGCATTGCGGCGGGTAGATAACTTGTAGATCTGCTACTTCCAGCGCAGGAAGGGCGCATGCTTATGAGTGACGCTCTTTAACTATGCATTCAGCCAGCCAGTGACAGACTCACAAGAGTAACACAGAAGTTGACAGAACACACACGCACTGCAGCAGACGGAATGCACAGGCAGATCCGACAAAACTTTGCACACATCTGTGCTTTGCCTTTCATCCACGCTTCCATAGCCTTTTAAATCTTATTTCCCATCCACGGGCACAAGCAACGTGATATCAGCAGCTTCCACCCGATCTGTGGTGTTGTTGTGTTGACGAGGGAAGCTACTAGCTAGCATGGGAGCTAACGTTAGTTTCATTATATGTACTTTGCATCCGTTCCCCAAACCCTCACACTCGCTGGTGCGTTACACGGGCAGACACAAAGACGAATGGGAATATCATTTCTATCTATAAGGACAAAGAGCAAAGAGCAAAAATTGCTCTTTTGCAATGTGAAAGAAATGCCACCGAATTCTTAATTATTTTCCTTCTCTATATGGGCACACTTGTGAAAGCTGAATGCTTTTGCATGCTTTTATTGATCTGCTGTCTGATCAGCGTGCATGATCATCATGCAGTAGCTAGATGCGCGCTCCAGTGCCGAGATTTCTTCCCGTTTCGGCGACTCTTCGTCACTTTCCGTCCGAGTTCTCAGACAGAACTCGGACCGGAAAGTGACGAAGAGTCGGCGAAAGGGGAAGAAATCTCGGCAAAGATGAAGAAGAGTCGGCGACCCGAGTTCTCCAGTATTCGAACCCAGAGACCATCAAGATATCTGTAAGTTATAGTTTGTGTTGATTTGGTTTTATTTTATTGTTTCCTTTAGCTTTGTTGTAGGTTAGATTTATATCTTGCACAGATTGTTATATCTGTTTTTATTGTATTGTGTTTATCTTGGGGTTATTTTAAAGGTAGGTGGTTTTTAAATTAGTCTGGACTAGGACTTGGAAAGGCCAACGACAAAACTAAGGAATATGATTAGGCTAGATTGACTGAAGATTTAAAATGTTCATTCCTAGAAGTGTTCATTCCTAAATTATTTAATCGTTCAACTTCTCAACTATCTTCCTTTTGTCTTGTTTCCAATCCAGTGTTGGATATTCCGTCTATTTTCCCTGTCCTACCAGCAGAACAAAGAGGCTTGGCTAAACCCAAACATCGTAGCTGTGACCAGTGTGGAAAACACTTCCGTAGAAAGTCCAGTCTTAAGACACACCAGAAAATGCACGCCGGAGAAAGACCATTCCACTGTGACCAGTGTGGGAGCAGGTTTATTACCAAATCTCACTTAAAGGATCACCAGAAAATTCACACACCATACCACTGTAAACAGTGTGGGGAAAGCTACAAAACAAAAGCAGACTTAGTTAGTCACCAGATAATGCACACCCTATTTTGTGAATAGAGAAACCCTATGCATGTGATCTGTGTGGGAAAACATGCACCTTAAAATCCCCACAAAATTCACACTGGAGAAAGACCATACCACTGTGTACAGTTTGGATATGCCTTGTACTATGCACAAAAAATGTATGCACACCAATCCATGATGCGGTAAATGTAGAATTTGCAAGTATTGATGATGTAATTTCTGCATATTTTTGTTTTCTCTTCCCATGTTATACTTTTATACTTTTTTTAAACGTTATACTTTTTTATATTGGAGTTTTGCGTCAGTATGCAGACACACATTTATTTTGGATGATTGTCCTAAAATCCATAATGAAAGTATCATAGATAATTTTCACAGTGAAACACAAAGCACTAGTCTAGCACTAACATACTTTGTAGTAAGTAGAACTAAATATTCTATTCCTCTATATTTTAAATTTGCTATAACCAGTGTTGACCACTGATGTCAACACTGAACAGTCGTCGTGTTGTTCAATTGATTAGATTTTTGTCCAAAATCAATAGCTGAATGAGTTGACTTGAAATGTTCTGCTGAACTTAATAAACATTGGTCGATTAGGATATATTCCTGTCTGTTGTTATTTAATTGGGCCTACTTAGTCAAACTTACTTACACTTATTTCTTTGTAATAGTATTTGGCTGCCAGCATTAAAATGCAATGCGAATATACCCCTACACACTGTGACTACTTAACAGCCTGCATGACAATGACATGATGGAGAAGGAAAAAACAAAGAAACCTGTGTATTGTTGCATGCTAAATGCAACAGTTTCATTGCAACAAGACTTTCTGATCTGCATAATAAACAACACTCAGTAACGAGACATTATAGTAGATTATTCTTCCATAGTATTATTTGCATTGGAATGCAGCCATTGCTATGCAGTGTGAGTTTCTGATTGCATGTGATCACTGCTCAGGCTCAGGTCTTAACCATTGTTCTTAGTGAATGTGCGAAGCACCACAATTTACATTTATTAAAATGTCATCATGACGTAGAATAGACATTTAGACGTAATATTATAAAAAAGATGGACATAGGAGGGACTAGCGCCCCTCAAACAAAACAATAACTAACAATAAATGCATAATGTACATGAGTAGATCCCTATAGTCTTTCAATCCTACATTTGATCTCATTAACAACACAGCTGTGAAACCTGTATATACAAAAATAGAACAAATGTTTGTCCAAACACACACAAAATAACACACAATAATGACTTTTACAAATCAAGCAAGTTGCCAGCACTTTATTGCACCATTATTGCAAACATGTACTTCAGTCCTGCATAATGCCTCACTGATGCTAAAATATAAAGAAGGTTCTACACACACATTTAATGAGATTCAACAGAGGTATCAATTGTTTATTTGGCCATGCTGATATCGTCAGATAATGTGATTTGTCATTGTCATCCTGGATTACTATAAATGATCATACTGACACATGATATCTGTGTGATATCAAATCAGATTATTAAAAAAGTATGTGTTACTCTCAAATGAGAATCTTCTCCTTTGTACATATCCTCATATCTCCAAATAGTTCATTTGGAAACTGGTTCCCTTCCTGCATGAGTCCTCATGTGTCTTTTCAGATTAACCATTTGACTACAGGCTTTGCCACAAACTGGACATGTAAATGTTTTTTTCCCCAGTATGAGTCATCATGTGTCTTTTCAGATAACCCATGTCACTCCAGCCTTTGCCACAAATTGTACAAGCAAATACATATCCTCATATCTCCAAATAGTTCATTTGGAAACTGGTTCCCTTCCTGCATGAGTCCTCATGTGTCTTTTCAGATTAACCATTTGACTACAGGCTTTGCCACAAATTGTACAAGCAAAAGGTCTTTCTTCTGTATGTGTCCCCATGTGTCTTTTCAGATTACCCGTGCTACTCCACCTTTTGCCACAAACTGTACAAATAAAGGGCTTTTCCCCTGTATGAGTCCTCATATGTTGTTTTAGCTGACCACTATGAACACAGCCTTTGCCACAAACTGTACAAGTAAAGGGTTTTTCCCCTGTATGAGTCAACATGTGTGATTTTAGATCACGGTTTCGACTACAGCCTTTGCCACACAATCTACATATGTAGAGCCTTTCCCCTGTATGAGATGTCATGTGTGATTTTAGATCACTCTTTCGACTAAACCCCTTTTCACAAACTGTACAAGTAAAGGGCCTTTCCCCTGTATGAATCATTGTGTGCGTCTTCAGATGTATCCTTTGATTCAACTTTTTGCCACAATCTGTGCAACTGAAACTTTTCTTCCCTGTGTTACTTTTCATGGAGTGTTTTGGTGATTTGAGGTCATGTGACAGTGTGTTGCTCTTTTCTCCCATATTTTGTGTCTTGTGTGATTCCAGATTGTTTAAACGATCCCTGGTCTCATGCCAATCATCACTGTCGTCAGTGTCAGACTCAGAACCGTGTGGTGATATGAGCTGACTGCCACTTGTTGGTTGTGATGTTCCACAGTCCTCTACATAAGCCTGTGTTTTCATGTGTTGAGATGAGGTGTTGGCTACAGGCTCTTTCTCTATGTTTTCATCATCTTCACATTTTACTGATAGTAATGTAACTTTTGACCCACCGTCCTCTGGTCTTTGATGTAGCTCATCATGTTCCTCTTTCATCTGTGGAGGCTCTGGTTCCTCCTGGACCAGGTCGGGGGTCCACTGCTGCTGTTCGGGGGAATTGTCCTCTTTACACAAAGGTAGGTGCATGTAATCTGTCATGTTTTCATCAGAATCTTCACTTTTCACTGTTAGTAATGTCAACGTTAAAACATCAGCACACTCTGGTTTTTGGATTAGCTGTTCCTGTTCTTCTTTAATGTGTGGTGACTCTGGCTGCTCCGGGATCAGACTTGAGGTCATCTCCTCCTGTTCATCTTTAATGTGTGGCGACTCTGGCTGCTCCGGAACCAGACTGGAGGTCATCTCCTCCTGTTCCTCTTTAATGTGTGGAAACTTTATAGATGCATTGATAAAAAATATTAAGTTGTGTTCTGTGTTTTAACTTTGTTTGAAAAAGTAGCTACTATACAAAACAATAAATTGATCATTAAGATAACACTTTTCGCATTCTTGCGATTTAATGTCCGCTCAGTGTCTTAGTGAGTAACTGTTCAGTTATACAGGGAGACGACCACTTTTTAAAATGTGCCACATGATATTCTGTTAAATCGGCCAGTTTATAATAGTAAAGACTGACATTACCCTTTAATATATAAGTAGGTGTATTGTTATCTTTGAGGGAATAGAGAAAACATGATTATATTTAGGAAAATACAGTTGTTTTGTCTTTATACAACTGTTTTGATTTTTTTTGTACTTGATAATTTGGACTTGCAGGGACATGAAGGGGTATACTGTAAGTGGTTGGCCAGTTTCTGTCCCGCCCTCCCTGGATTGGACAAACACGCACACACACAGACACACACACACACACACACACGTGATTGGTGGACAGATGGTTCTATTGTTCCTCTCCTTGGCCAATCCCAAGCAGTTCTAGTGGTTCCACCTCAGGCTCTCTAAAAAAAGAAGAGCGTGTAGTTGTCAGTTCTCCACAACTCCTCCAGGATATCAATCATTTCAACCAGAACTGACTGTGAAGTGAACTCCAGACTTCTGCTGAAGATGAAATCTCTCAATCCCACCAGGAACAGTTCAGCTGAACACCTGGAACCCAGGGTAACAAGAACACTCGGCGGATTTACCCTTTTTGCCGACTTCTCAAGACAAGTCGGCAAACCGTGGAGAATATTCGGCAGAATCTGAAGAAGAGTCGTCGCGCGGCGAATCTTCTTAAGATTCTGCCGAATATTCTCCACGTTTCGGGGCACTTTCAGCAGCTGCAAGTTTCTGAATGTTAGCTACTGTGCTAACGATGCTAAAGCAACACAACCAAAACAGACGCTAACACTGAGGAGCTAAAGTAAACGTGACGTTGTTGTGATTAAACATGCTTTCCTTTTCTGGCCGATCGATATAATTCAACTAAACTGCGGGAGAAACACAGATGTACAAGCCCAACGTGCCGTGCATTGCGGCGGGTAGATAACTTGTAGATCTGCTACTTCCAGCGCAGGAAGGGCGCATGCTTATGAGTGACGCTCTTTAACTATGCATTCAGCCAGCCAGTGACAGACTCACAAGAGTAACACAGAAGTTGACAGAACACACACGCACTGCAGCAGACGGAATGCACAGGCAGATCCGACAAAACTTTGCACACATCTGTGCTTTGCTTTTTGTTTTCTCTTCCCATGTTATACTTTTATACTTTTTTTAAACGTTATACTTTTTTATATTGGAGTTTTGCGTCAGTATGCAGACACACATTTATTTTGGATGATTGTCCTAAAATCCATAATGAAAGTATCATAGATAATTTTCACAGTGAAACACAAAGCACTAGTCTAGCACTAACATACTTTGTAGTAAGTAGAACTAAATATTCTATTCCTCTATATTTTAAATTTGCTATAACCAGTGTTGACCACTGATGTCAACACTGAACAGTCGTCGTGTTGTTGAATTGATTAGATTTTTGTCCAAAATCAATAGCTGAATGAGTTGACTTGAAATGTTCTGCTGAACTTAATAAACATTGGTCGATTAGGATATATTCCTGTCTGTTGTTATTTAATTGGGCCTACTTAGTCAAACTTACTTACACTTATTTCTTTGTAATAGTATTTGGCTGCCAGCATTAAAATGCAATGCGAATATACCCCTACACACTGTGACTACTTAACAGCCTGCATGACAATGACATGATGGAGAAGGAAAAAACAAAGAAACCTGTGTATTGTTGCATGCTAAATGCAACAGTTTCATTGCAACAAGACTTTCTGATCTGCATAATAAACAACACTCAGTAACGAGACATTATAGTAGATTATTCTTCCATAGTATTATTTGCATTGGAATGCAGCCATTGCTATGCAGTGTGAGTTTCTGATTGCATGTGATCACTGCTCAGGCTCAGGTCTTAACCATTGTTCTTAGTGAATGTGCGAAGCACCACAATTTACATTTATTAAAATGTCATCATGACGTAGAATAGACATTTAGACGTAATATTATAAAAAAGATGGACATAGGAGGGACTAGCGCCCCTCAAACAAAACAATAACTAACAATAAATGCATAATGTACATGAGTAGATCCCTATAGTCTTTCAATCCTACATTTGATCTCATTAACAACACAGCTGTGAAACCTGTATATACAAAAATAGAACAAATGTTTGTCCAAACACACACAAAATAACACACAATAATGACTTTTACAAATCAAGCAAGTTGCCAGCACTTTATTGCACCATTATTGCAAACATGTACTTCAGTCCTGCATAATGCCTCACTGATGCTAAAATATAAAGAAGGTTCTACACACACATTTAATGAGATTCAACAGAGGTATCAATTGTTTATTTGGCCATGCTGATATCGTCAGATAATGTGATTTGTCATTGTCATCCTGGATTACTATAAATGATCATACTGACACATGATATCTGTGTGATATCAAATCAGATTATTAAAAAAGTATGTGTTACTCTCAAATGAGAATCTTCTCCTTTGTACATATCCTCATATCTCCAAATAGTTCATTTGGAAACTGGTTCCCTTCCTGCATGAGTCCTCATGTGTCTTTTCAGATTAACCATTTGACTACAGGCTTTGCCACAAACTGGACATGTAAATGTTTTTTTCCCCAGTATGAGTCATCATGTGTCTTTTCAGATAACCCATGTCACTCCAGCCTTTGCCACAAATTGTACAAGCAAATACATATCCTCATATCTCCAAATAGTTCATTTGGAAACTGGTTCCCTTCCTGCATGAGTCCTCATGTGTCTTTTCAGATTAACCATTTGACTACAGGCTTTGCCACAAATTGTACAAGCAAAAGGTCTTTCTTCTGTATGTGTCCCCATGTGTCTTTTCAGATTACCCGTGCTACTCCACCTTTTGCCACAAACTGTACAAATAAAGGGCTTTTCCCCTGTATGAGTCCTCATATGTTGTTTTAGCTGACCACTATGAACACAGCCTTTGCCACAAACTGTACAAGTAAAGGGTTTTTCCCCTGTATGAGTCAACATGTGTGATTTTAGATCACGGTTTCGACTACAGCCTTTGCCACACAATCTACATATGTAGAGCCTTTCCCCTGTATGAGATGTCATGTGTGATTTTAGATCACTCTTTCGACTAAACCCCTTTTCACAAACTGTACAAGTAAAGGGCCTTTCCCCTGTATGAATCATTGTGTGCGTCTTCAGATGTATCCTTTGATTCAACTTTTTGCCACAATCTGTGCAACTGAAACTTTTCTTCCCTGTGTTACTTTTCATGGAGTGTTTTGGTGATTTGAGGTCATGTGACAGTGTGTTGCTCTTTTCTCCCATATTTTGTGTCTTGTGTGATTCCAGATTGTTTAAACGATCCCTGGTCTCATGCCAATCATCACTGTCGTCAGTGTCAGACTCAGAACCGTGTGGTGATATGAGCTGACTGCCACTTGTTGGTTGTGATGTTCCACAGTCCTCTACATAAGCCTGTGTTTTCATGTGTTGAGATGAGGTGTTGGCTACAGGCTCTTTCTCTATGTTTTCATCATCTTCACATTTTACTGATAGTAATGTAACTTTTGACCCACCGTCCTCTGGTCTTTGATGTAGCTCATCATGTTCCTCTTTCATCTGTGGAGGCTCTGGTTCCTCCTGGACCAGGTCGGGGGTCCACTGCTGCTGTTCGGGGGAATTGTCCTCTTTACACAAAGGTAGGTGCATGTAATCTGTCATGTTTTCATCAGAATCTTCACTTTTCACTGTTAGTAATGTCAACGTTAAAACATCAGCACACTCTGGTTTTTGGATTAGCTGTTCCTGTTCTTCTTTAATGTGTGGTGACTCTGGCTGCTCCGGGATCAGACTTGAGGTCATCTCCTCCTGTTCATCTTTAATGTGTGGCGACTCTGGCTGCTCCGGAACCAGACTGGAGGTCATCTCCTCCTGTTCCTCTTTAATGTGTGGAAACTTTATAGATGCATTGATAAAAAATATTAAGTTGTGTTCTGTGTTTTAACTTTGTTTGAAAAAGTAGCTACTATACAAAACAATAAATTGATCATTAAGATAACACTTTTCGCATTCTTGCGATTTAATGTCCGCTCAGTGTCTTAGTGAGTAACTGTTCAGTTATACAGGGAGACGACCACTTTTTAAAATGTGCCACATGATATTCTGTTAAATCGGCCAGTTTATAATAGTAAAGACTGACATTACCCTTTAATATATAAGTAGGTGTATTGTTATCTTTGAGGGAATAGAGAAAACATGATTATATTTAGGAAAATACAGTTGTTTTGTCTTTATACAACTGTTTTGATTTTTTTTGTACTTGATAATTTGGACTTGCAGGGACATGAAGGGGTATACTGTAAGTGGTTGGCCAGTTTCTGTCCCGCCCTCCCTGGATTGGACAAACACGCACACACACAGACACACACACACACACACACACGTGATTGGTGGACAGATGGTTCTATTGTTCCTCTCCTTGGCCAATCCCAAGCAGTTCTAGTGGTTCCACCTCAGGCTCTCTAAAAAAAGAAGAGCGTGTAGTTGTCAGTTCTCCACAACTCCTCCAGGATATCAATCATTTCAACCAGAACTGACTGTGAAGTGAACTCCAGACTTCTGCTGAAGATGAAATCTCTCAATCCCACCAGGAACAGTTCAGCTGAACACCTGGAACCCAGGGTAACAAGAACACTCGGCGGATTTACCCTTTTTGCCGACTTCTCAAGACAAGTCGGCAAACCGTGGAGAATATTCGGCAGAATCTGAAGAAGAGTCGTCGCGCGGCGAATCTTCTTAAGATTCTGCCGAATATTCTCCACGTTTCGGGGCACTTTCAGCAGCTGCAAGTTTCTGAATGTTAGCTACTGTGCTAACGATGCTAAAGCAACACAACCAAAACAGACGCTAACACTGAGGAGCTAAAGTAAACGTGACGTTGTTGTGATTAAACATGCTTTCCTTTTCTGGCCGATCGATATAATTCAACTAAACTGCGGGAGAAACACAGATGTACAAGCCCAACGTGCCGTGCATTGCGGCGGGTAGATAACTTGTAGATCTGCTACTTCCAGCGCAGGAAGGGCGCATGCTTATGAGTGACGCTCTTTAACTATGCATTCAGCCAGCCAGTGACAGACTCACAAGAGTAACACAGAAGTTGACAGAACACACACGCACTGCAGCAGACGGAATGCACAGGCAGATCCGACAAAACTTTGCACACATCTGTGCTTTGCCTTTCATCCACGCTTCCATAGCCTTTTAAATCTTATTTCCCATCCACGGGCACAAGCAACGTGATATCAGCAGCTTCCACCCGATCTGTGGTGTTGTTGTGTTGACGAGGGAAGCTACTAGCTAGCATGGGAGCTAACGTTAGTTTCATTATATGTACTTTGCATCCGTTCCCCAAACCCTCACACTCGCTGGTGCGTTACACGGGCAGACACAAAGACGAATGGGAATATCATTTCTATCTATAAGGACAAAGAGCAAAGAGCAAAAATTGCTCTTTTGCAATGTGAAAGAAATGCCACCGAATTCTTAATTATTTTCCTTCTCTATATGGGCACACTTGTGAAAGCTGAATGCTTTTGCATGCTTTTATTGATCTGCTGTCTGATCAGCGTGCATGATCATCATGCAGTAGCTAGATGCGCGCTCCAGTGCCGAGATTTCTTCCCGTTTCGGCGACTCTTCGTCACTTTCCGTCCGAGTTCTCAGACAGAACTCGGACCGGAAAGTGACGAAGAGTCGGCGAAAGGGGAAGAAATCTCGGCAAAGATGAAGAAGAGTCGGCGACCCGAGTTCTCCAGTATTCGAACCCAGAGACCATCAAGATATCTGTAAGTTATAGTTTGTGTTGATTTGGTTTTATTTTATTGTTTCCTTTAGCTTTGTTGTAGGTTAGATTTATATCTTGCACAGATTGTTATATCTGTTTTTATTGTATTGTGTTTATCTTGGGGTTATTTTAAAGGTAGGTGGTTTTTAAATTAGTCTGGACTAGGACTTGGAAAGGCCAACGACAAAACTAAGGAATATGATTAGGCTAGATTGACTGAAGATTTAAAATGTTCATTCCTAGAAGTGTTCATTCCTAAATTATTTAATCGTTCAACTTCTCAACTATCTTCCTTTTGTCTTGTTTCCAATCCAGTGTTGGATATTCCGTCTATTTTCCCTGTCCTACCAGCAGAACAAAGAGGCTTGGCTAAACCCAAACATCGTAGCTGTGACCAGTGTGGAAAACACTTCCGTAGAAAGTCCAGTCTTAAGACACACCAGAAAATGCACGCCGGAGAAAGACCATTCCACTGTGACCAGTGTGGGAGCAGGTTTATTACCAAATCTCACTTAAAGGATCACCAGAAAATTCACACACCATACCACTGTAAACAGTGTGGGGAAAGCTACAAAACAAAAGCAGACTTAGTTAGTCACCAGATAATGCACACCCTATTTTGTGAATAGAGAAACCCTATGCATGTGATCTGTGTGGGAAAACATGCACCTTAAAATCCCCACAAAATTCACACTGGAGAAAGACCATACCACTGTGTACAGTTTGGATATGCCTTGTACTATGCACAAAAAATGTATGCACACCAATCCATGATGCGGTAAATGTAGAATTTGCAAGTATTGATGATGTAATTTCTGCATATTTTTGTTTTCTCTTCCCATGTTATACTTTTATACTTTTTTTAAACGTTATACTTTTTTATATTGGAGTTTTGCGTCAGTATGCAGACACACATTTATTTTGGATGATTGTCCTAAAATCCATAATGAAAGTATCATAGATAATTTTCACAGTGAAACACAAAGCACTAGTCTAGCACTAACATACTTTGTAGTAAGTAGAACTAAATATTCTATTCCTCTATATTTTAAATTTGCTATAACCAGTGTTGACCACTGATGTCAACACTGAACAGTCGTCGTGTTGTTCAATTGATTAGATTTTTGTCCAAAATCAATAGCTGAATGAGTTGACTTGAAATGTTCTGCTGAACTTAATAAACATTGGTCGATTAGGATATATTCCTGTCTGTTGTTATTTAATTGGGCCTACTTAGTCAAACTTACTTACACTTATTTCTTTGTAATAGTATTTGGCTGCCAGCATTAAAATGCAATGCGAATATACCCCTACACACTGTGACTACTTAACAGCCTGCATGACAATGACATGATGGAGAAGGAAAAAACAAAGAAACCTGTGTATTGTTGCATGCTAAATGCAACAGTTTCATTGCAACAAGACTTTCTGATCTGCATAATAAACGACACTCAGTAACGAGACATTATAGTAGATTATTCTTCCATAGTATTATTTGCATTGGAATGCAGCCATTGCTATGCAGTGTGAGTTTCTGATTGCATGTGATCACTGCTCAGGCTCAGGTCTTAACCATTGTTCTTAGTGAATGTGCGAAGCACCACAATTTACATTTATTAAAATGTCATCATGACGTAGAATAGACATTTAGACGTAATATTATAAAAAAGATGGACATAGGAGGGACTAGCGCCCCTCAAACAAAACAATAACTAACAATAAATGCATATTGTACATGAGTAGATCCCTATAGTCTTTCAATCCTACATTTGATCTCATTAACAACACAGCTGTGAAACCTGTATATACAAAAATAGAACAAATGTTTGTCCAAACACACACAAAATAACACACAATAATGACTTTTACAAATCAAGCAAGTTGCCAGCACTTTATTGCACCATTATTGCAAACATGTACTTCAGTCCTGCATAATGCCTCACTGATGCTAAAATATAAAGAAGGTTCTACACACACATTTAATGAGATTCAACAGAGGTATCAATTGTTTATTTGGCCATGCTGATATCGTCAGATAATGTGATTTGTCATTGTCATCCTGGATTACAATAAATGATCATACTGACACATGATATCTGTGTGATATCAAATCAGATTATTAAAAAAGTATGTGTTACTCTCAAATGAGAATCTTCTCCTTTGTACATATCCTCATATCTCCAAATAGTTCATTTGGAAACTGGTTCCCTTCCTGCATGAGTCCTCATGTGTCTTTTCAGATTAACCATTTGACTACAGGCTTTGCCACAAACTGGACATGTAAATGTTTTTTTCCCCAGTATGAGTCATCATGTGTCTTTTCAGATAACCCATGTCACTCCAGCCTTTGCCACAAATTGTACAAGCAAATACATATCCTCATATCTCCAAATAGTTCATTTGGAAACTGGTTCCCTTCCTGCATGAGTCCTCATGTGTCTTTTCAGATTAACCATTTGACTACAGGCTTTGCCACAAATTGTACAAGCAAAAGGTCTTTCTTCTGTATGTGTCCCCATGTGTCTTTTCAGATTACCCGTGCTACTCCACCCTTTGCCACAAACTGTACAAATAAAGGGCTTTTCCCCTGTATGAGTCCTCATATGTTGTTTTAGCTGACCACTATGAACACAGCCTTTGCCACAAACTGTACAAGTAAAGGGTTTTTCCCCTGTATGAGTCAACATGTGTGATTTTAGATCACGGTTTCGACTACAGCCTTTGCCACACAATCTACATATGTAGAGCCTTTCCCCTGTATGAGATGTCATGTGTGATTTTAGATCACTCTTTCGACTAAACCCCTTTTCACAAACTGTACAAGTAAAGGGCCTTTCCCCTGTATGAATCATTGTGTGCGTCTTCAGATGTATCCTTTGATTCAACTTTTTGCCACAATCTGTGCAACTGAAACTTTTCTTCCCTGTGTTACTTTTCATGGAGTGTTTTGGTGATTTGAGGTCATGTGACAGTGTGTTGCTCTTTTCTCCCATATTTTGTGTCTTGTGTGATTCCAGATTGTTTAAACGATCCCTGGTCTCATGCCAATCATCACTGTCGTCAGTGTCAGACTCAGAACCGTGTGGTGATATGAGCTGACTGCCACTTGTTGGTTGTGATGTTCCACAGTCCTCTACATAAGCCTGTGTTTTCATGTGTTGAGATGAGGTGTTGGCTACAGGCTCTTTCTCTATGTTTTCATCATCTTCACATTTTACTGATAGTAATGTAACTTTTGACCCACCGTCCTCTGGTCTTTGATGTAGCTCATCATGTTCCTCTTTCATCTGTGGAGGCTCTGGTTCCTCCTGGACCAGGTCGGGGGTCCACTGCTGCTGTTCGGGGGAATTGTCCTCTTTACACAAAGGTAGGTGCATGTAATCTGTCATGTTTTCATCAGAATCTTCACTTTTCACTGTTAGTAATGTCAACGTTAAAACATCAGCACACTCTGGTTTTTGGATTAGCTGTTCCTGTTCTTCTTTAATGTGTGGTGACTCTGGCTGCTCCGGGATCAGACTTGAGGTCATCTCCTCCTGTTCATCTTTAATGTGTGGCGACTCTGGCTGCTCCGGAACCAGACTGGAGGTCATCTCCTCCTGTTCCTCTTTAATGTGTGGAAACTTTATAGATGCATTGATAAAAAATATTAAGTTGTGTTCTGTGTTTTAACTTTGTTTGAAAAAGTAGCTACTATACAAAACAATAAATTGATCATTAAGATAACACTTTTCGCATTCTTGCGATTTAATGTCCGCTCAGTGTCTTAGTGAGTAACTGTTCAGTTATACAGGGAGACGACCACTTTTTAAAATGTGCCACATGATATTCTGTTAAATCGGCCAGTTTATAATAGTAAAGACTGACATTACCCTTTAATATATAAGTAGGTGTATTGTTATCTTTGAGGGAATAGAGAAAACATGATTATATTTAGGAAAATACAGTTGTTTTGTCTTTATACAACTGTTTTGATTTTTTTTGTACTTGATAATTTGGACTTGCAGGGACATGAAGGGGTATACTGTAAGTGGTTGGCCAGTTTCTGTCCCGCCCTCCCTGGATTGGACAAACACGCACACACACAGACACACACACACACACACACACACGTGATTGGTGGACAGATGGTTCTATTGTTCCTCTCCTTGGCCAATCCCAAGCAGTTCTAGTGGTTCCACCTCAGGCTCTCTAAAAAAAGAAGAGCGTGTAGTTGTCAGTTCTCCACAACTCCTCCAGGATATCAATCATTTCAACCAGAACTGACTGTGAAGTGAACTCCAGACTTCTGCTGAAGATGAAATCTCTCAATCCCACCAGGAACAGTTCAGCTGAACACCTGGAACCCAGAGACCATCAAGATATCTGTAAGTTATAGTTTGTGTTGATTTGGTTTTATTTTATTGTTTCCTTTAGCTTTGTTGTAGGTTAGATTTATATCTTGCACAGATTGTTATATCTGTTTTTATTGTATTGTGTTTATCTTGGGGTTATTTTAAAGGTAGGTGGTTTTTAAATTAGTCTGGACTAGGACTTGGAAAGGCCAACGACAAAACTAAGGAATATGATTAGGCTAGATTGACTGAAGATTTAAAATGTTCATTCCTAGAAGTGTTCATTCCTAAATTATTTAATCGTTCAACTTCTCAACTATCTTCCTTTTGTCTTGTTTCCAATCCAGTGTTGGATATTCCGTCTATTTTCCCTGTCCTACCAGCAGAACAAAGAGGCTTGGCTAAACCCAAACATCGTAGCTGTGACCAGTGTGGAAAACACTTCCGTAGAAAGTCCAGTCTTAAGACACACCAGAAAATGCACGCCGGAGAAAGACCATTCCACTGTGACCAGTGTGGGAGCAGGTTTATTACCAAATCTCACTTAAAGGATCACCAGAAAATTCACACACCATACCACTGTAAACAGTGTGGGGAAAGCTACAAAACAAAAGCAGACTTAGTTAGTCACCAGATAATGCACACCCTATTTTGTGAATAGAGAAACCCTATGCATGTGATCTGTGTGGGAAAACATGCACCTTAAAATCCCCACAAAATTCACACTGGAGAAAGACCATACCACTGTGTACAGTTTGGATATGCCTTGTACTATGCACAAAAAATGTATGCACACCAATCCATGATGCGGTAAATGTAGAATTTGCAAGTATTGATGATGTAATTTCTGCATATTTTTGTTTTCTCTTCCCATGTTATACTTTTATACTTTTTTTAAACGTTATACTTTTTTATATTGGAGTTTTGCGTCAGTATGCAGACACACATTTATTTTGGATGATTGTCCTAAAATTCATAATGAAAGTATCATAGATAATTTTCACAGTGAAACACAAAGCACTAGTCTAGCACTAACATACTTTGTAGTAAGTAGAACTAAATATTCTATTCCTCTATATTTTTAATTTGCTATAACCAGTGTTGACCACTGATGTCAACACTGAACAGTCGTCGTGTTGTTCAATTGATTAGATTTTTGTCCAAAATCAATAGCTGAATGAGTTGACTTGAAATGTTCTGCTGAACTTAATAAACATTGGTCGATTAGGATATATTCCTGTCTGTTGTTATTTAATTGGGCCTACTTAGTCAAACTTACTTACACTTATTTCTTTGTAATAGTATTTGGCTGCCAGCATTAAAATGCAATGCGAATATACCCCTACACACTGTGACTACTTAACAGCCTGCATGACAATGACATGATGGAGAAGGAAAAACCAAAGAAACCTGTGCATTGTTGCATGCTAAATGCAACAGTTTAATTGCAACAAGACTTTCTGATCTGCATAATAAACAACACTCAGTAACGAGACATTATAGTAGATTATTCTTCCATAGTATTATTTGCATTGGAATGCAGCCATTGCTATGCAGTGTGAGTTTCTGATTGCATGTGATCACTGCTCAGGCTCAGGTCTTAACCATTGTTCTTAGTGAATGTTTTTTCACAATTTACATTTATTAAATGTCATCATGACGTAGAATAGACATTTAGACGTAATATTATAAAAAAGATGGACATAGGAGGGACTAGCGCCCCTCAAAACAAAACAATAACTAACAATAAATGCATAATGTACATGAGTAGATCCCTATAGTCTTTCAATCCTACATTTGATCTCATTAACAACACAGCTGTGAAACCTGTATATACAAAAATAGAACAAATGTTTGTCCAAACACACACAAAATAACACACAATAATGACTTTCACAAATCAAGCAAGTTGCCAGCACTTTATTGCACCATTATTGCAAACATGACATGTAGTTCAGTCCTGCATAATGCCTCACTGATGCTAAAATATAAAGAAGGTTCTACACACACATTTAATGAGATTCAACAGAGGTATCAATTGTTTATTTAGCCATGCTGATATCGTCAGATAATGTGATTTGTCATTGTCATCCTGGATTACAATAAATTATCATACTGACACATGATATCTGTGTGATATCAAATCAGATTATTAAAAAAGTATGTGTTACTCTCAAATGAGAATCTTCTCCTTTGTACATATCCTCATATCTCCAAATAGTTCATTTGGAAACTGGTTCCCTTCCTGCATGAGTCCTCATGTGTCTTTTCAGATTAACCATTTGACTACAGGCTTTGCCACAAACTGGACATGTAAATGTTTTTTCCCCAGTATGAGTCATCATGTGTCTTTTCAGATAACCCATGTCACTCCAGCCTTTGCCACAAATTGTACAAGCAAAAGGTCTTTCTTCTGTATGTGTCCCCATGTGTCTTTTCAGATTACCCATGCTACTCCACCCTTTGCCACAAACTGTACAAATAAAGGGCTTTTCCCCTGTATGAGTCCTCATATGTTGTTTTAGCTGACCACTATGAACACAGCCTTTGTCACAAACTGTACAAGTAAAGGGTTTTTCCCCTGTATGAGTCAACATGTGTGATTTTAGATCACGGTTTCGACTACAGCCTTTGCCACACAATCTACATATGTAGAGCCTTTCCCCTGTATGAGATGTCATGTGTGATTTTAGATCACTCTTTCGACTAAACCCCTTTTCACAAACTGTACAAGTAAAGGGCCTTTCCCCTGTATGAATCATTGTGTGCGTCTTCAGATGTATCCTTTGATTAAACTTTTTGCCACAATCTGTGCAACTGAAACTTTTCTTCCCTGTGTTACTTTTCATGGAGTGTTTTGGTGATTTGAGGTCATGTGACAGTTTGTTGCTCTTTTCTCCCATATTTTGTGTCTTGTGTGATTCCAGATTGTTTAAACGATCCCTGGTCTCATGCCAATCATCACTGTCGTCAGTGTCAGACTCAGAACCGTGTGGTGATATGAGCTGACTGCCACTTGTTGGTTGTGATGTTCCACAGTCCTCTACATAAGCCTGTGTTTTCATGTGTTGAGATGAGGTGTTGGCTATAGGCTCTTTCTCTATGTTTTCATCATCTTCACATTTTACTGATAGTAATGTAACTTTTGACCCACCGTCCTCTGGTCTTTGATGTAGCTCATCATGTTCCTCTTTCATCTGTGGAGGCTCTGGTTCCTCCTGGACCAGGTCGGGGGTCCACTGCTGCTGTTCGGGGGAATTGTCCTCTTTACACAAAGGTAGGTGCATGTAATCTGTCATGTTTTCATCAGAATCTTCACTTTTCACTGTTAGTAATGTCAACGTTAAAACATCAGCACACTCTGGTTTTTGGATTAGCTGTTCCTGTTCTTCTTTAAAGTGTGGTGACTCTGGCTGCTCCGGGATCAGACTTGAGGTCATCTCCTCCTGTTCATCTTTAATGTGTGGCGACTCTGGCTGCTCCGGAACCAGACTGGAGGTCATCTCCTCCTGTTCCTCTTTAATGTGTGGAAACTTTATAGATGCATTGATAAAAAATATTAAGTTGTGTTCTGTGTTTTAACTTTGTTTGAAAAAGTAGCTACTATACAAAACAATAAATTGATCATTAAGATAACACTTTTCGCATTCTTGCGATTTAATGTCCGCTCAGTGTCTTAGTGAGTAACTGTTCAGTTATACAGGGAGACGACCACTTTTTAAAATGTGCCACATGATATTCTGTTAAATCGGCCAGTTTATAATAGTAAAGACTGACATTACCCTTTAATATATAAGTAGGTGTATTGTTATCTTTGAGGGAATAGAGAAAACATGATTATATTTAGGAAAATACAGTTGTTTTGTCTTTATACAACTGTTTTGATTTTTTTTGTACTTGATAATTTGGACTTGCAGGGACATGAAGGGGTATACTGTAAGTGGTTGGCCAGTTTCTGTCCCGCCCTCCCTGGATTGGACAAACACGCACACACACAGACACACACACACACACACACACACACGTGATTGGTGGACAGATGGTTCTATTGTTCCTCTCCTTGGCCAATCCCAAGCAGTTCTAGTGGTTCCACCTCAGGCTCTCTAAAAAAAGAAGAGCGTGTAGTTGTCAGTTCTCCACAACTCCTCCAGGATATCAATCATTTCAACCAGAACTGACTGTGAAGTGAACTCCAGACTTCTGCTGAAGATGAAATCTCTCAATCCCACCAGGAACAGTTCAGCTGAACACCTGGAACCCAGAGACCATCAAGATATCTGTAAGTTATAGTTTGTGTTGATTTGGTTTTATTTTATTGTTTCCTTTAGCTTTGTTGTAGGTTAGATTTATATCTTGCACAGATTGTTATATCTGTTTTTATTGTATTGTGTTTATCTTGGGGTTATTTTAAAGGTAGGTGGTTTTTAAATTAGTCTGGACTAGGACTTGGAAAGGCCAACGACAAAACTAAGGAATATGATTAGGCTAGATTGACTGAAGATTTAAAATGTTCATTCCTAGAAGTGTTCATTCCTAAATTATTTAATCGTTCAACTTCTCAACTATCTTCCTTTTGTCTTGTTTCCAATCCAGTGTTGGATATTCCGTCTATTTTCCCTGTCCTACCAGCAGAACAAAGAGGCTTGGCTAAACCCAAACATCGTAGCTGTGACCAGTGTGGAAAACACTTCCGTAGAAAGTCCAGTCTTAAGACACACCAGAAAATGCACGCCGGAGAAAGACCATTCCACTGTGACCAGTGTGGGAGCAGGTTTATTACCAAATCTCACTTAAAGGATCACCAGAAAATTCACACACCATACCACTGTAAACAGTGTGGGGAAAGCTACAAAACAAAAGCAGACTTAGTTAGTCACCAGA
Source organism: Protomyctophum bolini (assembly GCF_963924005.1). Taxonomy (NCBI): domain Eukaryota; kingdom Metazoa; phylum Chordata; class Actinopteri; order Myctophiformes; family Myctophidae; genus Protomyctophum; species Protomyctophum bolini. Next base: position 37,334,335 of record NC_137882.1, read on the forward strand.
TAATGCACACCCTATTTTGTGAATAGAGAAACCCTATGCATGTGATCTGTGTGGGAAAACATGCACCTTAAAATCCCCACAAAATTCACACTGGAGAAAGACCATACCACTGTGTACAGTTTGGATATGCCTTGTACTATGCACAAAAAATGTATGCACACCAATCCATGATGCGGTAAATGTAGAATTTGCAAGTATTGATGATGTAATTTCTGCATATTTTTGTTTTCTCTTCCCATGTTATACTTTTATACTTTTTTTAAACGTTATACTTTTTTATATTGGAGTTTTGCGTCAGTATGCAGACACACATTTATTTTGGATGATTGTCCTAAAATTCATAATGAAAGTATCATAGATAATTTTCACAGTGAAACACAAAGCACTAGTCTAGCACTAACATACTTTGTAGTAAGTAGAACTAAATATTCTATTCCTCTATATTTTTAATTTGCTATAACCAGTGTTGACCACTGATGTCAACACTGAACAGTCGTCGTGTTGTTCAATTGATTAGATTTTTGTCCAAAATCAATAGCTGAATGAGTTGACTTGAAATGTTCTGCTGAACTTAATAAACATTGGTCGATTAGGATATATTCCTGTCTGTTGTTATTTAATTGGGCCTACTTAGTCAAACTTACTTACACTTATTTCTTTGTAATAGTATTTGGCTGCCAGCATTAAAATGCAATGCGAATATACCCCTACACACTGTGACTACTTAACAGCCTGCATGACAATGACATGATGGAGAAGGAAAAACCAAAGAAACCTGTGCATTGTTGCATGCTAAATGCAACAGTTTCATTGCAACAAGACTTTCTGATCTGCATAATAAACAACACTCAGTAACGAGACATTATAGTAGATTATTCTTCCATAGTATTATTTGCATTGGAATGCAGCCATTGCTATGCAGTGTGAGTTTCTGATTGCATGTGATCACTGCTCAGGCTCAGGTCTTAACCATTGTTCTTAGTGAATGTTTTTTCACAATTTACATTTATTAAATGTCATCATGACGTAGAATAGACATTTAGACGTAATATTATAAAAAAGATGGACATAGGAGGGACTAGCGCCCCTCAAAACAAAACAATAACTAACAATAAATGCATAATGTACATGAGTAGATCCCTATAGTCTTTCAATCCTACATTTGATCTCATTAACAACACAGCTGTGAAACCTGTATATACAAAAATAGAACAAATGTTTGTCCAAACACACACAAAATAACACACAATAATGACTTTCACAAATCAAGCAAGTTGCCAGCACTTTATTGCACCATTATTGCAAACATGACATGTAGTTCAGTCCTGCATAATGCCTCACTGATGCTAAAATATAAAGAAGGTTCTACACACACATTTAATGAGATTCAACAGAGGTATCAATTGTTTATTTAGCCATGCTGATATCGTCAGATAATGTGATTTGTCATTGTCATCCTGGATTACAATAAATTATCATACTGACACATGATATCTGTGTGATATCAAATCAGATTATTAAAAAAGTATGTGTTACTCTCAAATGAGAATCTTCTCCTTTGTACATATCCTCATATCTCCAAATAGTTCATTTGGAAACTGGTTCCCTTCCTGCATGAGTCCTCATGTGTCTTTTCAGATTAACCATTTGACTACAGGCTTTGCCACAAACTGGACATGTAAATGTTTTTTCCCCAGTATGAGTCATCATGTGTCTTTTCAGATAACCCATGTCACTCCAGCCTTTGCCACAAATTGTACAAGCAAAAGGTCTTTCTTCTGTATGTGTCCCCATGTGTCTTTTCAGATTACCCATGCTACTCCACCCTTTGCCACAAACTGTACAAATAAAGGGCTTTTCCCCTGTATGAGTCCTCATATGTTGTTTTAGCTGACCACTATGAACACAGCCTTTGTCACAAACTGTACAAGTAAAGGGTTTTTCCCCTGTATGAGTCAACATGTGTGATTTTAGATCACGGTTTCGACTACAGCCTTTGCCACACAATCTACATATGTAGAGCCTTTCCCCTGTATGAGATGTCATGTGTGATTTTAGATCACTCTTTCGACTAAACCCCTTTTCACAAACTGTACAAGTAAAGGGCCTTTCCCCTGTATGAATCATTGTGTGCGTCTTCAGATGTATCCTTTGATTAAACTTTTTGCCACAATCTGTGCAACTGAAACTTTTCTTCCCTGTGTTACTTTTCATGGAGTGTTTTGGTGATTTGAGGTCATGTGACAGTTTGTTGCTCTTTTCTCCCATATTTTGTGTCTTGTGTGATTCCAGATTGTTTAAACGATCCCTGGTCTCATGCCAATCATCACTGTCGTCAGTGTCAGACTCAGAACCGTGTGGTGATATGAGCTGACTGCCACTTGTTGGTTGTGATGTTCCACAGTCCTCTACATAAGCCTGTGTTTTCATGTGTTGAGATGAGGTGTTGGCTATAGGCTCTTTCTCTATGTTTTCATCATCTTCACATTTTACTGATAGTAATGTAACTTTTGACCCACCGTCCTCTGGTCTTTGATGTAGCTCATCATGTTCCTCTTTCATCTGTGGAGAATCTGGTTCCTCCTGGACCAGGTCGGGGGTCCACTGCTGCTGTTCGGGGGAATTGTCCTCTTTACACAAAGGTAGGTGCATGTAATCTGTCATGTTTTCATCAGAATCTTCATTTTTCACTGTTAGTAATGTCAACGTTAAAACATCAGCACACTCTGGTTTTTGGATTAGCTGTTCATGTTCTTCTTTAATGTGTGGAGACTCTGGCTGCTCCAGGATCAGACTTGAGGTCATCTCCTCCTGTTCATCTTTAATGTGTGGAGCCTCTGGCTGCTCTGAGACCAGAATGGAGGTAATCTCCTCCTGTTCATAGTTCATAATAATTACACTAAGTTGTTGTTTTTTCTAGGTTCATGTTACTTTTCCTAGAATACAAAATAGTGCCTTTTAGCAGATAAGTTGGCCCTACCTTCATTCTTGAAGGCAGAACTTTATTGATGCATTGATAAAAAAAGATTAAGTTGTGTGCTGTGTTTTAACTTTGTTTGAAAAAGCACTATACAAAACAATAAAATTGATCATTACGATAACACTTTTCTCATTCTTGCGATGTAATGTCCGCTCAGTGTCTTGGTGAGTAACTGTCCAGTTATACAGGGAGACGACCACTTTTTACAATGTGCCACATGATATTCTGTTTAATCGGTTAGTTTATAATACTAAAGACTGACATTTTCCTTTAATATATAAGTAGGTGTATTGTTATCTTTGAGGCAATAGAGAAAACATGATTATATTTTGGAAAATACAGTTGTTTTGTCTTTCTTTATACAACTGTTTTGAATTATTTTGTACTTGATAATTTGGACTTGCAGGGACATGAAGGGGTATACCGTAAGTGGTTGGCCAGTTTCTGTCCCGCCCTCCCTGGATTGGAAAAACACACACGCACACACACACACACACACACACACACACACACACACACACACACACACACACACACACACGCACGCACGCACCCACACACACACACTGATATATAGGTTGTGATTGGTGGACAGATGGTTCTATTGTTCCTCTCCTTGACCAATCCCAAGCAGTTCTAGTGGTTCCACCTCAGGCTCTCTAATATAAGAGCGTGTAGTTGTCAGTTCTCCACAACTCCTCCAGGATATCAATCATTTCAACCAGAACTGACTGCATTGAACTCCAGACTTCTGCTGAAGATGAAATCTCTCAATCCCACCAGGAACAGAACACCTGGAACCCAGAGACAATCAAGATATCTGTAAGTTATATTGGCATATATATGCCTTGTACTATGCACAAAAAATGTATGCACACCAATCCATGATGCGGTAAATGTAGAATTTGCAAGTATTGATGATGTAATTTCTGCATATTTTTGTTTTCTCTTCCCATGTTATACTTTTATACTTTTTTTAAACGTTATACTTTTTTATATTGGAGTTTTGCGTCAGTATGCAGACACACATTTATTTTGGATGATTGTCCTAAAATCCATAATGAAAGTATCATAGATAATTTTCACAGTGAAACACAAAGCACTAGTCTAGCACTAACATACTTTGTAGTAAGTAGAACTAAATATTCTATTCCTCTATATTTTAAATTTGCTATAACCAGTGTTGACCACTGATGTCAACACTGAACAGTCGTCGTGTTGTTCAATTGATTAGATTTTTGTCCAAAATCAATAGCTGAATGAGTTGACTTGAAATGTTCTGCTGAACTTAATAAACATTGGTCGATTAGGATATATTCCTGTCTGTTGTTATTTAATTGGGCCTACTTAGTCAAACTTACTTACACTTATTTCTTTGTAATAGTATTTGGCTGCCAGCATTAAAATGCAATGCGAATATACCCCTACACACTGTGACTACTTAACAGCCTGCATGACAATGACATGATGGAGAAGGAAAAAACAAAGAAACCTGTGTATTGTTGCATGCTAAATGCAACAGTTTCATTGCAACAAGACTTTCTGATCTGCATAATAAACAACACTCAGTAACGAGACATTATAGTAGATTATTCTTCCATAGTATTATTTGCATTGGAATGCAGCCATTGCTATGCAGTGTGAGTTTCTGATTGCATGTGATCACTGCTCAGGCTCAGGTCTTAACCATTGTTCTTAGTGAATGTGCGAAGCACCACAATTTACATTTATTAAAATGTCATCATGACGTAGAATAGACATTTAGACGTAATATTATAAAAAAGATGGACATAGGAGGGACTAGCGCCCCTCAAACAAAACAATAACTAACAATAAATGCATAATGTACATGAGTAGATCCCTATAGTCTTTCAATCCTACATTTGATCTCATTAACAACACAGCTGTGAAACCTGTATATACAAAAATAGAACAAATGTTTGTCCAAACACACACAAAATAACACACAATAATGACTTTTACAAATCAAGCAAGTTGCCAGCACTTTATTGCACCATTATTGCAAACATGTACTTCAGTCCTGCATAATGCCTCACTGATGCTAAAATATAAAGAAGGTTCTACACACACATTTAATGAGATTCAACAGAGGTATCAATTGTTTATTTGGCCATGCTGATATCGTCAGATAATGTGATTTGTCATTGTCATCCTGGATTACAATAAATGATCATACTGACACATGATATCTGTGTGATATCAAATCAGATTATTAAAAAAGTATGTGTTACTCTCAAATGAGAATCTTCTCCTTTGTACATATCCTCATATCTCCAAATAGTTCATTTGGAAACTGGTTCCCTTCCTGCATGAGTCCTCATGTGTCTTTTCAGATTAACCATTTGACTACAGGCTTTGCCACAAACTGGACATGTAAATGTTTTTTTCCCCAGTATGAGTCATCATGTGTCTTTTCAGATAACCCATGTCACTCCAGCCTTTGCCACAAATTGTACAAGCAAATACATATCCTCATATCTCCAAATAGTTCATTTGGAAACTGGTTCCCTTCCTGCATGAGTCCTCATGTGTCTTTTCAGATTAACCATTTGACTACAGGCTTTGCCACAAATTGTACAAGCAAAAGGTCTTTCTTCTGTATGTGTCCCCATGTGTCTTTTCAGATTACCCGTGCTACTCCACCTTTTGCCACAAACTGTACAAATAAAGGGCTTTTCCCCTGTATGAGTCCTCATATGTTGTTTTAGCTGACCACTATGAACACAGCCTTTGCCACAAACTGTACAAGTAAAGGGTTTTTCCCCTGTATGAGTCAACATGTGTGATTTTAGATCACGGTTTCGACTACAGCCTTTGCCACACAATCTACATATGTAGAGCCTTTCCCCTGTATGAGATGTCATGTGTGATTTTAGATCACTCTTTCGACTAAACCCCTTTTCACAAACTGTACAAGTAAAGGGCCTTTCCCCTGTATGAATCATTGTGTGCGTCTTCAGATGTATCCTTTGATTCAACTTTTTGCCACAATCTGTGCAACTGAAACTTTTCTTCCCTGTGTTACTTTTCATGGAGTGTTTTGGTGATTTGAGGTCATGTGACAGTGTGTTGCTCTTTTCTCCCATATTTTGTGTCTTGTGTGATTCCAGATTGTTTAAACGATCCCTGGTCTCATGCCAATCATCACTGTCGTCAGTGTCAGACTCAGAACCGTGTGGTGATATGAGCTGACTGCCACTTGTTGGTTGTGATGTTCCACAGTCCTCTACATAAGCCTGTGTTTTCATGTGTTGAGATGAGGTGTTGGCTACAGGCTCTTTCTCTATGTTTTCATCATCTTCACATTTTACTGATAGTAATGTAACTTTTGACCCACCGTCCTCTGGTCTTTGATGTAGCTCATCATGTTCCTCTTTCATCTGTGGAGGCTCTGGTTCCTCCTGGACCAGGTCGGGGGTCCACTGCTGCTGTTCGGGGGAATTGTCCTCTTTACACAAAGGTAGGTGCATGTAATCTGTCATGTTTTCATCAGAATCTTCACTTTTCACTGTTAGTAATGTCAACGTTAAAACATCAGCACACTCTGGTTTTTGGATTAGCTGTTCCTGTTCTTCTTTAATGTGTGGTGACTCTGGCTGCTCCGGGATCAGACTTGAGGTCATCTCCTCCTGTTCATCTTTAATGTGTGGCGACTCTGGCTGCTCCGGAACCAGACTGGAGGTCATCTCCTCCTGTTCCTCTTTAATGTGTGGAAACTTTATAGATGCATTGATAAAAAATATTAAGTTGTGTTCTGTGTTTTAACTTTGTTTGAAAAAGTAGCTACTATACAAAACAATAAATTGATCATTAAGATAACACTTTTCGCATTCTTGCGATTTAATGTCCGCTCAGTGTCTTAGTGAGTAACTGTTCAGTTATACAGGGAGACGACCACTTTTTAAAATGTGCCACATGATATTCTGTTAAATCGGCCAGTTTATAATAGTAAAGACTGACATTACCCTTTAATATATAAGTAGGTGTATTGTTATCTTTGAGGGAATAGAGAAAACATGATTATATTTAGGAAAATACAGTTGTTTTGTCTTTATACAACTGTTTTGATTTTTTTTGTACTTGATAATTTGGACTTGCAGGGACATGAAGGGGTATACTGTAAGTGGTTGGCCAGTTTCTGTCCCGCCCTCCCTGGATTGGACAAACACGCACACACACAGACACACACACACACACACACACGTGATTGGTGGACAGATGGTTCTATTGTTCCTCTCCTTGGCCAATCCCAAGCAGTTCTAGTGGTTCCACCTCAGGCTCTCTAAAAAAAGAAGAGCGTGTAGTTGTCAGTTCTCCACAACTCCTCCAGGATATCAATCATTTCAACCAGAACTGACTGTGAAGTGAACTCCAGACTTCTGCTGAAGATGAAATCTCTCAATCCCACCAGGAACAGTTCAGCTGAACACCTGGAACCCAGGGTAACAAGAACACTCGGCGGATTTACCCTTTTTGCCGACTTCTCAAGACAAGTCGGCAAACCGTGGAGAATATTCGGCAGAATCTGAAGAAGAGTCGTCGCGCGGCGAATCTTCTTAAGATTCTGCCGAATATTCTCCACGTTTCGGGGCACTTTCAGCAGCTGCAAGTTTCTGAATGTTAGCTACTGTGCTAACGATGCTAAAGCAACACAACCAAAACAGACGCTAACACTGAGGAGCTAAAGTAAACGTGACGTTGTTGTGATTAAACATGCTTTCCTTTTCTGGCCGATCGATATAATTCAACTAAACTGCGGGAGAAACACAGATGTACAAGCCCAACGTGCCGTGCATTGCGGCGGGTAGATAACTTGTAGATCTGCTACTTCCAGCGCAGGAAGGGCGCATGCTTATGAGTGACGCTCTTTAACTATGCATTCAGCCAGCCAGTGACAGACTCACAAGAGTAACACAGAAGTTGACAGAACACACACGCACTGCAGCAGACGGAATGCACAGGCAGATCCGACAAAACTTTGCACACATCTGTGCTTTGCCTTTCATCCACGCTTCCATAGCCTTTTAAATCTTATTTCCCATCCACGGGCACAAGCAACGTGATATCAGCAGCTTCCACCCGATCTGTGGTGTTGTTGTGTTGACGAGGGAAGCTACTAGCTAGCATGGGAGCTAACGTTAGTTTCATTATATGTACTTTGCATCCGTTCCCCAAACCCTCACACTCGCTGGTGCGTTACACGGGCAGACACAAAGACGAATGGGAATATCATTTCTATCTATAAGGACAAAGAGCAAAGAGCAAAAATTGCTCTTTTGCAATGTGAAAGAAATGCCACCGAATTCTTAATTATTTTCCTTCTCTATATGGGCACACTTGTGAAAGCTGAATGCTTTTGCATGCTTTTATTGATCTGCTGTCTGATCAGCGTGCATGATCATCATGCAGTAGCTAGATGCGCGCTCCAGTGCCGAGATTTCTTCCCGTTTCGGCGACTCTTCGTCACTTTCCGTCCGAGTTCTCAGACAGAACTCGGACCGGAAAGTGACGAAGAGTCGGCGAAAGGGGAAGAAATCTCGGCAAAGATGAAGAAGAGTCGGCGACCCGAGTTCTCCAGTATTCGAACCCAGAGACCATCAAGATATCTGTAAGTTATAGTTTGTGTTGATTTGGTTTTATTTTATTGTTTCCTTTAGCTTTGTTGTAGGTTAGATTTATATCTTGCACAGATTGTTATATCTGTTTTTATTGTATTGTGTTTATCTTGGGGTTATTTTAAAGGTAGGTGGTTTTTAAATTAGTCTGGACTAGGACTTGGAAAGGCCAACGACAAAACTAAGGAATATGATTAGGCTAGATTGACTGAAGATTTAAAATGTTCATTCCTAGAAGTGTTCATTCCTAAATTATTTAATCGTTCAACTTCTCAACTATCTTCCTTTTGTCTTGTTTCCAATCCAGTGTTGGATATTCCGTCTATTTTCCCTGTCCTACCAGCAGAACAAAGAGGCTTGGCTAAACCCAAACATCGTAGCTGTGACCAGTGTGGAAAACACTTCCGTAGAAAGTCCAGTCTTAAGACACACCAGAAAATGCACGCCGGAGAAAGACCATTCCACTGTGACCAGTGTGGGAGCAGGTTTATTACCAAATCTCACTTAAAGGATCACCAGAAAATTCACACACCATACCACTGTAAACAGTGTGGGGAAAGCTACAAAACAAAAGCAGACTTAGTTAGTCACCAGATAATGCACACCCTATTTTGTGAATAGAGAAACCCTATGCATGTGATCTGTGTGGGAAAACATGCACCTTAAAATCCCCACAAAATTCACACTGGAGAAAGACCATACCACTGTGTACAGTTTGGATATGCCTTGTACTATGCACAAAAAATGTATGCACACCAATCCATGATGCGGTAAATGTAGAATTTGCAAGTATTGATGATGTAATTTCTGCATATTTTTGTTTTCTCTTCCCATGTTATACTTTTATACTTTTTTTAAACGTTATACTTTTTTATATTGGAGTTTTGCGTCAGTATGCAGACACACATTTATTTTGGATGATTGTCCTAAAATCCATAATGAAAGTATCATAGATAATTTTCACAGTGAAACACAAAGCACTAGTCTAGCACTAACATACTTTGTAGTAAGTAGAACTAAATATTCTATTCCTCTATATTTTAAATTTGCTATAACCAGTGTTGACCACTGATGTCAACACTGAACAGTCGTCGTGTTGTTCAATTGATTAGATTTTTGTCCAAAATCAATAGCTGAATGAGTTGACTTGAAATGTTCTGCTGAACTTAATAAACATTGGTCGATTAGGATATATTCCTGTCTGTTGTTATTTAATTGGGCCTACTTAGTCAAACTTACTTACACTTATTTCTTTGTAATAGTATTTGGCTGCCAGCATTAAAATGCAATGCGAATATACCCCTACACACTGTGACTACTTAACAGCCTGCATGACAATGACATGATGGAGAAGGAAAAAACAAAGAAACCTGTGTATTGTTGCATGCTAAATGCAACAGTTTCATTGCAACAAGACTTTCTGATCTGCATAATAAACGACACTCAGTAACGAGACATTATAGTAGATTATTCTTCCATAGTATTATTTGCATTGGAATGCAGCCATTGCTATGCAGTGTGAGTTTCTGATTGCATGTGATCACTGCTCAGGCTCAGGTCTTAACCATTGTTCTTAGTGAATGTGCGAAGCACCACAATTTACATTTATTAAAATGTCATCATGACGTAGAATAGACATTTAGACGTAATATTATAAAAAAGATGGACATAGGAGGGACTAGCGCCCCTCAAACAAAACAATAACTAACAATAAATGCATATTGTACATGAGTAGATCCCTATAGTCTTTCAATCCTACATTTGATCTCATTAACAACACAGCTGTGAAACCTGTATATACAAAAATAGAACAAATGTTTGTCCAAACACACACAAAATAACACACAATAATGACTTTTACAAATCAAGCAAGTTGCCAGCACTTTATTGCACCATTATTGCAAACATGTACTTCAGTCCTGCATAATGCCTCACTGATGCTAAAATATAAAGAAGGTTCTACACACACATTTAATGAGATTCAACAGAGGTATCAATTGTTTATTTGGCCATGCTGATATCGTCAGATAATGTGATTTGTCATTGTCATCCTGGATTACAATAAATGATCATACTGACACATGATATCTGTGTGATATCAAATCAGATTATTAAAAAAGTATGTGTTACTCTCAAATGAGAATCTTCTCCTTTGTACATATCCTCATATCTCCAAATAGTTCATTTGGAAACTGGTTCCCTTCCTGCATGAGTCCTCATGTGTCTTTTCAGATTAACCATTTGACTACAGGCTTTGCCACAAACTGGACATGTAAATGTTTTTTTCCCCAGTATGAGTCATCATGTGTCTTTTCAGATAACCCATGTCACTCCAGCCTTTGCCACAAATTGTACAAGCAAATACATATCCTCATATCTCCAAATAGTTCATTTGGAAACTGGTTCCCTTCCTGCATGAGTCCTCATGTGTCTTTTCAGATTAACCATTTGACTACAGGCTTTGCCACAAATTGTACAAGCAAAAGGTCTTTCTTCTGTATGTGTCCCCATGTGTCTTTTCAGATTACCCGTGCTACTCCACCCTTTGCCACAAACTGTACAAATAAAGGGCTTTTCCCCTGTATGAGTCCTCATATGTTGTTTTAGCTGACCACTATGAACACAGCCTTTGCCACAAACTGTACAAGTAAAGGGTTTTTCCCCTGTATGAGTCAACATGTGTGATTTTAGATCACGGTTTCGACTACAGCCTTTGCCACACAATCTACATATGTAGAGCCTTTCCCCTGTATGAGATGTCATGTGTGATTTTAGATCACTCTTTCGACTAAACCCCTTTTCACAAACTGTACAAGTAAAGGGCCTTTCCCCTGTATGAATCATTGTGTGCGTCTTCAGATGTATCCTTTGATTCAACTTTTTGCCACAATCTGTGCAACTGAAACTTTTCTTCCCTGTGTTACTTTTCATGGAGTGTTTTGGTGATTTGAGGTCATGTGACAGTGTGTTGCTCTTTTCTCCCATATTTTGTGTCTTGTGTGATTCCAGATTGTTTAAACGATCCCTGGTCTCATGCCAATCATCACTGTCGTCAGTGTCAGACTCAGAACCGTGTGGTGATATGAGCTGACTGCCACTTGTTGGTTGTGATGTTCCACAGTCCTCTACATAAGCCTGTGTTTTCATGTGTTGAGATGAGGTGTTGGCTACAGGCTCTTTCTCTATGTTTTCATCATCTTCACATTTTACTGATAGTAATGTAACTTTTGACCCACCGTCCTCTGGTCTTTGATGTAGCTCATCATGTTCCTCTTTCATCTGTGGAGGCTCTGGTTCCTCCTGGACCAGGTCGGGGGTCCACTGCTGCTGTTCGGGGGAATTGTCCTCTTTACACAAAGGTAGGTGCATGTAATCTGTCATGTTTTCATCAGAATCTTCACTTTTCACTGTTAGTAATGTCAACGTTAAAACATCAGCACACTCTGGTTTTTGGATTAGCTGTTCCTGTTCTTCTTTAATGTGTGGTGACTCTGGCTGCTCCGGGATCAGACTTGAGGTCATCTCCTCCTGTTCATCTTTAATGTGTGGCGACTCTGGCTGCTCCGGAACCAGACTGGAGGTCATCTCCTCCTGTTCCTCTTTAATGTGTGGAAACTTTATAGATGCATTGATAAAAAATATTAAGTTGTGTTCTGTGTTTTAACTTTGTTTGAAAAAGTAGCTACTATACAAAACAATAAATTGATCATTAAGATAACACTTTTCGCATTCTTGCGATTTAATGTCCGCTCAGTGTCTTAGTGAGTAACTGTTCAGTTATACAGGGAGACGACCACTTTTTAAAATGTGCCACATGATATTCTGTTAAATCGGCCAGTTTATAATAGTAAAGACTGACATTACCCTTTAATATATAAGTAGGTGTATTGTTATCTTTGAGGGAATAGAGAAAACATGATTATATTTAGGAAAATACAGTTGTTTTGTCTTTATACAACTGTTTTGATTTTTTTTGTACTTGATAATTTGGACTTGCAGGGACATGAAGGGGTATACTGTAAGTGGTTGGCCAGTTTCTGTCCCGCCCTCCCTGGATTGGACAAACACGCACACACACAGACACACACACACACACACACACACGTGATTGGTGGACAGATGGTTCTATTGTTCCTCTCCTTGGCCAATCCCAAGCAGTTCTAGTGGTTCCACCTCAGGCTCTCTAAAAAAAGAAGAGCGTGTAGTTGTCAGTTCTCCACAACTCCTCCAGGATATCAATCATTTCAACCAGAACTGACTGTGAAGTGAACTCCAGACTTCTGCTGAAGATGAAATCTCTCAATCCCACCAGGAACAGTTCAGCTGAACACCTGGAACCCAGAGACCATCAAGATATCTGTAAGTTATAGTTTGTGTTGATTTGGTTTTATTTTATTGTTTCCTTTAGCTTTGTTGTAGGTTAGATTTATATCTTGCACAGATTGTTATATCTGTTTTTATTGTATTGTGTTTATCTTGGGGTTATTTTAAAGGTAGGTGGTTTTTAAATTAGTCTGGACTAGGACTTGGAAAGGCCAACGACAAAACTAAGGAATATGATTAGGCTAGATTGACTGAAGATTTAAAATGTTCATTCCTAGAAGTGTTCATTCCTAAATTATTTAATCGTTCAACTTCTCAACTATCTTCCTTTTGTCTTGTTTCCAATCCAGTGTTGGATATTCCGTCTATTTTCCCTGTCCTACCAGCAGAACAAAGAGGCTTGGCTAAACCCAAACATCGTAGCTGTGACCAGTGTGGAAAACACTTCCGTAGAAAGTCCAGTCTTAAGACACACCAGAAAATGCACGCCGGAGAAAGACCATTCCACTGTGACCAGTGTGGGAGCAGGTTTATTACCAAATCTCACTTAAAGGATCACCAGAAAATTCACACACCATACCACTGTAAACAGTGTGGGGAAAGCTACAAAACAAAAGCAGACTTAGTTAGTCACCAGATAATGCACACCCTATTTTGTGAATAGAGAAACCCTATGCATGTGATCTGTGTGGGAAAACATGCACCTTAAAATCCCCACAAAATTCACACTGGAGAAAGACCATACCACTGTGTACAGTTTGGATATGCCTTGTACTATGCACAAAAAATGTATGCACACCAATCCATGATGCGGTAAATGTAGAATTTGCAAGTATTGATGATGTAATTTCTGCATATTTTTGTTTTCTCTTCCCATGTTATACTTTTATACTTTTTTTAAACGTTATACTTTTTTATATTGGAGTTTTGCGTCAGTATGCAGACACACATTTATTTTGGATGATTGTCCTAAAATTCATAATGAAAGTATCATAGATAATTTTCACAGTGAAACACAAAGCACTAGTCTAGCACTAACATACTTTGTAGTAAGTAGAACTAAATATTCTATTCCTCTATATTTTTAATTTGCTATAACCAGTGTTGACCACTGATGTCAACACTGAACAGTCGTCGTGTTGTTCAATTGATTAGATTTTTGTCCAAAATCAATAGCTGAATGAGTTGACTTGAAATGTTCTGCTGAACTTAATAAACATTGGTCGATTAGGATATATTCCTGTCTGTTGTTATTTAATTGGGCCTACTTAGTCAAACTTACTTACACTTATTTCTTTGTAATAGTATTTGGCTGCCAGCATTAAAATGCAATGCGAATATACCCCTACACACTGTGACTACTTAACAGCCTGCATGACAATGACATGATGGAGAAGGAAAAACCAAAGAAACCTGTGCATTGTTGCATGCTAAATGCAACAGTTTAATTGCAACAAGACTTTCTGATCTGCATAATAAACAACACTCAGTAACGAGACATTATAGTAGATTATTCTTCCATAGTATTATTTGCATTGGAATGCAGCCATTGCTATGCAGTGTGAGTTTCTGATTGCATGTGATCACTGCTCAGGCTCAGGTCTTAACCATTGTTCTTAGTGAATGTTTTTTCACAATTTACATTTATTAAATGTCATCATGACGTAGAATAGACATTTAGACGTAATATTATAAAAAAGATGGACATAGGAGGGACTAGCGCCCCTCAAAACAAAACAATAACTAACAATAAATGCATAATGTACATGAGTAGATCCCTATAGTCTTTCAATCCTACATTTGATCTCATTAACAACACAGCTGTGAAACCTGTATATACAAAAATAGAACAAATGTTTGTCCAAACACACACAAAATAACACACAATAATGACTTTCACAAATCAAGCAAGTTGCCAGCACTTTATTGCACCATTATTGCAAACATGACATGTAGTTCAGTCCTGCATAATGCCTCACTGATGCTAAAATATAAAGAAGGTTCTACACACACATTTAATGAGATTCAACAGAGGTATCAATTGTTTATTTAGCCATGCTGATATCGTCAGATAATGTGATTTGTCATTGTCATCCTGGATTACAATAAATTATCATACTGACACATGATATCTGTGTGATATCAAATCAGATTATTAAAAAAGTATGTGTTACTCTCAAATGAGAATCTTCTCCTTTGTACATATCCTCATATCTCCAAATAGTTCATTTGGAAACTGGTTCCCTTCCTGCATGAGTCCTCATGTGTCTTTTCAGATTAACCATTTGACTACAGGCTTTGCCACAAACTGGACATGTAAATGTTTTTTCCCCAGTATGAGTCATCATGTGTCTTTTCAGATAACCCATGTCACTCCAGCCTTTGCCACAAATTGTACAAGCAAAAGGTCTTTCTTCTGTATGTGTCCCCATGTGTCTTTTCAGATTACCCATGCTACTCCACCCTTTGCCACAAACTGTACAAATAAAGGGCTTTTCCCCTGTATGAGTCCTCATATGTTGTTTTAGCTGACCACTATGAACACAGCCTTTGTCACAAACTGTACAAGTAAAGGGTTTTTCCCCTGTATGAGTCAACATGTGTGATTTTAGATCACGGTTTCGACTACAGCCTTTGCCACACAATCTACATATGTAGAGCCTTTCCCCTGTATGAGATGTCATGTGTGATTTTAGATCACTCTTTCGACTAAACCCCTTTTCACAAACTGTACAAGTAAAGGGCCTTTCCCCTGTATGAATCATTGTGTGCGTCTTCAGATGTATCCTTTGATTAAACTTTTTGCCACAATCTGTGCAACTGAAACTTTTCTTCCCTGTGTTACTTTTCATGGAGTGTTTTGGTGATTTGAGGTCATGTGACAGTTTGTTGCTCTTTTCTCCCATATTTTGTGTCTTGTGTGATTCCAGATTGTTTAAACGATCCCTGGTCTCATGCCAATCATCACTGTCGTCAGTGTCAGACTCAGAACCGTGTGGTGATATGAGCTGACTGCCACTTGTTGGTTGTGATGTTCCACAGTCCTCTACATAAGCCTGTGTTTTCATGTGTTGAGATGAGGTGTTGGCTATAGGCTCTTTCTCTATGTTTTCATCATCTTCACATTTTACTGATAGTAATGTAACTTTTGACCCACCGTCCTCTGGTCTTTGATGTAGCTCATCATGTTCCTCTTTCATCTGTGGAGGCTCTGGTTCCTCCTGGACCAGGTCGGGGGTCCACTGCTGCTGTTCGGGGGAATTGTCCTCTTTACACAAAGGTAGGTGCATGTAATCTGTCATGTTTTCATCAGAATCTTCACTTTTCACTGTTAGTAATGTCAACGTTAAAACATCAGCACACTCTGGTTTTTGGATTAGCTGTTCCTGTTCTTCTTTAAAGTGTGGTGACTCTGGCTGCTCCGGGATCAGACTTGAGGTCATCTCCTCCTGTTCATCTTTAATGTGTGGCGACTCTGGCTGCTCCGGAACCAGACTGGAGGTCATCTCCTCCTGTTCCTCTTTAATGTGTGGAAACTTTATAGATGCATTGATAAAAAATATTAAGTTGTGTTCTGTGTTTTAACTTTGTTTGAAAAAGTAGCTACTATACAAAACAATAAATTGATCATTAAGATAACACTTTTCGCATTCTTGCGATTTAATGTCCGCTCAGTGTCTTAGTGAGTAACTGTTCAGTTATACAGGGAGACGACCACTTTTTAAAATGTGCCACATGATATTCTGTTAAATCGGCCAGTTTATAATAGTAAAGACTGACATTACCCTTTAATATATAAGTAGGTGTATTGTTATCTTTGAGGGAATAGAGAAAACATGATTATATTTAGGAAAATACAGTTGTTTTGTCTTTATACAACTGTTTTGATTTTTTTTGTACTTGATAATTTGGACTTGCAGGGACATGAAGGGGTATACTGTAAGTGGTTGGCCAGTTTCTGTCCCGCCCTCCCTGGATTGGACAAACACGCACACACACAGACACACACACACACACACACACACACGTGATTGGTGGACAGATGGTTCTATTGTTCCTCTCCTTGGCCAATCCCAAGCAGTTCTAGTGGTTCCACCTCAGGCTCTCTAAAAAAAGAAGAGCGTGTAGTTGTCAGTTCTCCACAACTCCTCCAGGATATCAATCATTTCAACCAGAACTGACTGTGAAGTGAACTCCAGACTTCTGCTGAAGATGAAATCTCTCAATCCCACCAGGAACAGTTCAGCTGAACACCTGGAACCCAGAGACCATCAAGATATCTGTAAGTTATAGTTTGTGTTGATTTGGTTTTATTTTATTGTTTCCTTTAGCTTTGTTGTAGGTTAGATTTATATCTTGCACAGATTGTTATATCTGTTTTTATTGTATTGTGTTTATCTTGGGGTTATTTTAAAGGTAGGTGGTTTTTAAATTAGTCTGGACTAGGACTTGGAAAGGCCAACGACAAAACTAAGGAATATGATTAGGCTAGATTGACTGAAGATTTAAAATGTTCATTCCTAGAAGTGTTCATTCCTAAATTATTTAATCGTTCAACTTCTCAACTATCTTCCTTTTGTCTTGTTTCCAATCCAGTGTTGGATATTCCGTCTATTTTCCCTGTCCTACCAGCAGAACAAAGAGGCTTGGCTAAACCCAAACATCGTAGCTGTGACCAGTGTGGAAAACACTTCCGTAGAAAGTCCAGTCTTAAGACACACCAGAAAATGCACGCCGGAGAAAGACCATTCCACTGTGACCAGTGTGGGAGCAGGTTTATTACCAAATCTCACTTAAAGGATCACCAGAAAATTCACACACCATACCACTGTAAACAGTGTGGGGAAAGCTACAAAACAAAAGCAGACTTAGTTAGTCACCAGATAATGCACACCCTATTTTGTGAATAGAGAAACCCTATGCATGTGATCTGTGTGGGAAAACATGCACCTTAAAATCCCCACAAAATTCACACTGGAGAAAGACCATACCACTGTGTACAGTTTGGATATGCCTTGTACTATGCACAAAAAATGTATGCACACCAATCCATGATGCGGTAAATGTAGAATTTGCAAGTATTGATGATGTAATTTCTGCATATTTTTGTTTTCTCTTCCCATGTTATACTTTTATACTTTTTTTAAACGTTATACTTTTTTATATTGGAGTTTTGCGTCAGTATGCAGACACACATTTATTTTGGATGATTGTCCTAAAATTCATAATGAAAGTATCATAGATAATTTTCACAGTGAAACACAAAGCACTAGTCTAGCACTAACATACTTTGTAGTAAGTAGAACTAAATATTCTATTCCTCTATATTTTTAATTTGCTATAACCAGTGTTGACCACTGATGTCAACACTGAACAGTCGTCGTGTTGTTCAATTGATTAGATTTTTGTCCAAAATCAATAGCTGAATGAGTTGACTTGAAATGTTCTGCTGAACTTAATAAACATTGGTCGATTAGGATATATTCCTGTCTGTTGTTATTTAATTGGGCCTACTTAGTCAAACTTACTTACACTTATTTCTTTGTAATAGTATTTGGCTGCCAGCATTAAAATGCAATGCGAATATACCCCTACACACTGTGACTACTTAACAGCCTGCATGACAATGACATGATGGAGAAGGAAAAACCAAAGAAACCTGTGCATTGTTGCATGCTAAATGCAACAGTTTCATTGCAACAAGACTTTCTGATCTGCATAATAAACAACACTCAGTAACGAGACATTATAGTAGATTATTCTTCCATAGTATTATTTGCATTGGAATGCAGCCATTGCTATGCAGTGTGAGTTTCTGATTGCATGTGATCACTGCTCAGGCTCAGGTCTTAACCATTGTTCTTAGTGAATGTTTTTTCACAATTTACATTTATTAAATGTCATCATGACGTAGAATAGACATTTAGACGTAATATTATAAAAAAGATGGACATAGGAGGGACTAGCGCCCCTCAAAACAAAACAATAACTAACAATAAATGCATAATGTACATGAGTAGATCCCTATAGTCTTTCAATCCTACATTTGATCTCATTAACAACACAGCTGTGAAACCTGTATATACAAAAATAGAACAAATGTTTGTCCAAACACACACAAAATAACACACAATAATGACTTTCACAAATCAAGCAAGTTGCCAGCACTTTATTGCACCATTATTGCAAACATGACATGTAGTTCAGTCCTGCATAATGCCTCACTGATGCTAAAATATAAAGAAGGTTCTACACACACATTTAATGAGATTCAACAGAGGTATCAATTGTTTATTTAGCCATGCTGATATCGTCAGATAATGTGATTTGTCATTGTCATCCTGGATTACAATAAATTATCATACTGACACATGATATCTGTGTGATATCAAATCAGATTATTAAAAAAGTATGTGTTACTCTCAAATGAGAATCTTCTCCTTTGTACATATCCTCATATCTCCAAATAGTTCATTTGGAAACTGGTTCCCTTCCTGCATGAGTCCTCATGTGTCTTTTCAGATTAACCATTTGACTACAGGCTTTGCCACAAACTGGACATGTAAATGTTTTTTCCCCAGTATGAGTCATCATGTGTCTTTTCAGATAACCCATGTCACTCCAGCCTTTGCCACAAATTGTACAAGCAAAAGGTCTTTCTTCTGTATGTGTCCCCATGTGTCTTTTCAGATTACCCATGCTACTCCACCCTTTGCCACAAACTGTACAAATAAAGGGCTTTTCCCCTGTATGAGTCCTCATATGTTGTTTTAGCTGACCACTATGAACACAGCCTTTGTCACAAACTGTACAAGTAAAGGGTTTTTCCCCTGTATGAGTCAACATGTGTGATTTTAGATCACGGTTTCGACTACAGCCTTTGCCACACAATCTACATATGTAGAGCCTTTCCCCTGTATGAGATGTCATGTGTGATTTTAGATCACTCTTTCGACTAAACCCCTTTTCACAAACTGTACAAGTAAAGGGCCTTTCCCCTGTATGAATCATTGTGTGCGTCTTCAGATGTATCCTTTGATTAAACTTTTTGCCACAATCTGTGCAACTGAAACTTTTCTTCCCTGTGTTACTTTTCATGGAGTGTTTTGGTGATTTGAGGTCATGTGACAGTGTGTTGCTCTTTTCTCCCATATTTTGTGTCTTGTGTGATTCCAGATTGTTTAAACGATCCCTGGTCTCATGCCAATCATCACTGTCGTCAGTGTCAGACTCAGAACCGTGTGGTGATATGAGCTGACTGCCACTTGTTGGTTGTGATGTTCCACAGTCCTCTACATAAGCCTGTGTTTTCATGTGTTGAGATGAGGTGTTGGCTACAGGCTCTTTCTCTATGTTTTCATCATCTTCACATTTTACTGATAGTAATGTAACTTTTGACCCACCGTCCTCTGGTCTTTGATGTAGCTCATCATGTTCCTCTTTCATCTGTGGAGGCTCTGGTTCCTCCTGGACCAGGTCGGGGGTCCACTGCTGCTGTTCGGGGGAATTGTCCTCTTTACACAAAGGTAGGTGCATGTAATCTGTCATGTTTTCATCAGAATCTTCACTTTTCACTGTTAGTAATGTCAACGTTAAAACATCAGCACACTCTGGTTTTTGGATTAGCTGTTCCTGTTCTTCTTTAATGTGTGGAGACTCTGGCTGCTCCGGGATCAGACTTGAGGTCATCTCCTCCTGTTCATCTTTAATGTGTGGCGACTCTGGCTGCTCCGGAACCAGACTGGAGGTCATCTCCTCCTGTTCATCTTTAATGTGTGGAGCCTCTGGCTGCTCTGAGACCAGAATGGAGGTAATCTCCTCCTGTTCATAGTTCATAATAATTACACTAAGTTGTTGTTTTTTCTAGGTTCATGTTACTTTTCCTAGAATACAAAATAGTGCCTTTTAGCAGATAAGTTGGCCCTACCTTCATTCTTGAAGGCAGAACTTTATTGATGCATTGATAAAAAAAGATTAAGTTGTGTGCTGTGTTTTAACTTTGTTTGAAAAAGCACTATACAAAACAATAAAATTGATCATTACGATAACACTTTTCTCATTCTTGCGATGTAATGTCCGCTCAGTGTCTTGGTGAGTAACTGTCCAGTTATACAGGGAGACGACCACTTTTTACAATGTGCCACATGATATTCTGTTTAATCGGTTAGTTTATAATACTAAAGACTGACATTTTCCTTTAATATATAAGTAGGTGTATTGTTATCTTTGAGGCAATAGAGAAAACATGATTATATTTTGGAAAATACAGTTGTTTTGTCTTTCTTTATACAACTGTTTTGAATTATTTTGTACTTGATAATTTGGACTTGCAGGGACATGAAGGGGTATACCGTAAGTGGTTGGCCAGTTTCTGTCCCGCCCTCCCTGGATTGGAAAAACACACACGCACACACACACACACACACACACACACACACACACACACACACACACACACACACACACACACACACGCACGCACGCACCCCCACACACACACACACTGATATATAGGTTGTGATTGGTGGACAGATGGTTCTATTGTTCCTCTCCTTGACCAATCCCAAGCAGTTCTAGTGGTTCCACCTCAGGCTCTCTAATATAAGAGCGTGTAGTTGTCAGTTCTCCACAACTCCTCCAGGATATCAATCATTTCAACCAGAACTGACTGCATTGAACTCCAGACTTCTGCTGAAGATGAAATCTCTCAATCCCACCAGGAACAGAACACCTGGAACCCAGAGACAATCAAGATATCTGTAAGTTATAGTTTATGTTTATTTGGTTTTATTTTATTGTTTCCTTTAGCTTTGTTGTAGGTTAGATTTATATATTGCACAGATTGTTATATCTGTTTTTATTGTATTGTGTTTATCTTGGGGTTATTTTAAAGGTAGGTGGTTTTTAAATTAGTCTGGACTGGGACTTGGAAAGGCCAACGACAAAACTAAGGAATATGATTAGGCTAGATTGACTGAAGATTTAAAATGTTCATTCCTAGAAGTGTTCATTCCTAAATGATTTAATCGTTCAACTTCTCAACTAGCCTAATCATATTCCTTAGTTTTGTCGTTGGCCTTTCCAAGTCCTAGTCCAGACTAATTTAAAAACCACCTACCTTTAAAATAACCCCAAGATAAACACAATACAATAAAAACAGATATAACAATCTGTGCAAGATATAAATCTAACCTACAACAAAGCTAAAGGAAACAATAAAATAAAACCAAATCAACACAAACTATAACTTACAGATATCTTGATGGTCTCTGGGTTCCAGGTGTTCAGCTGAACTGTTCCTGGTGGGATTGAGAGATTTCATCTTCAGCAGAAGTCTGGAGTTCACTTCACAGTCAGTTCTGGTTGAAATGATTGATATCCTGGAGGAGTTGTGGAGAACTGACAACTACACGCTCTTCTTTTTTTAGAGAGCCTGAGGTGGAACCACTAGAACTGCTTGGGATTGGCCAAGGAGAGGAACAATAGAACCATCTGTCCACCAATCACGTGTGTGTGTGTGTGTGTGTGTGTGTCTGTGTGTGTGCGTGTTTGTCCAATCCAGGGAGGGCGGGACAGAAACTGGCCAACCACTTACAGTATACCCCTTCATGTCCCTGCAAGTCCAAATTATCAAGTACAAAAAAAATCAAAACAGTTGTATAAAGACAAAACAACTGTATTTTCCTAAATATAATCATGTTTTCTCTATTCCCTCAAAGATAACAATACACCTACTTATATATTAAAGGGTAATGTCAGTCTTTACTATTATAAACTGGCCGATTTAACAGAATATCATGTGGCACATTTTAAAAAGTGGTCGTCTCCCTGTATAACTGAACAGTTACTCACTAAGACACTGAGCGGACATTAAATCGCAAGAATGCGAAAAGTGTTATCTTAATGATCAATTTATTGTTTTGTATAGTAGCTACTTTTTCAAACAAAGTTAAAACACAGAACACAACTTAATATTTTTTATCAATGCATCTATAAAGTTTCCACACATTAAAGAGGAACAGGAGGAGATGACCTCCAGTCTGGTTCCGGAGCAGCCAGAGTCGCCACACATTAAAGATGAACAGGAGGAGATGACCTCAAGTCTGATCCCGGAGCAGCCAGAGTCACCACACTTTAAAGAAGAACAGGAACAGCTAATCCAAAAACCAGAGTGTGCTGATGTTTTAACGTTGACATTACTAACAGTGAAAAGTGAAGATTCTGATGAAAACATGACAGATTACATGCACCTACCTTTGTGTAAAGAGGACAATTCCCCCGAACAGCAGCAGTGGACCCCCGACCTGGTCCAGGAGGAACCAGAGCCTCCACAGATGAAAGAGGAACATGATGAGCTACATCAAAGACCAGAGGACGGTGGGTCAAAAGTTACATTACTATCAGTAAAATGTGAAGATGATGAAAACATAGAGAAAGAGCCTATAGCCAACACCTCATCTCAACACATGAAAACACAGGCTTATGTAGAGGACTGTGGAACATCACAACCAACAAGTGGCAGTCAGCTCATATCACCACACGGTTCTGAGTCTGACACTGACGACAGTGATGATTGGCATGAGACCAGGGATCGTTTAAACAATCTGGAATCACACAAGACACAAAATATGGGAGAAAAGAGCAACAAACTGTCACATGACCTCAAATCACCAAAACACTCCATGAAAAGTAACACAGGGAAGAAAAGTTTCAGTTGCACAGATTGTGGCAAAAAGTTTAATCAAAGGATACATCTGAAGACGCACACAATGATTCATACAGGGGAAAGGCCCTTTACTTGTACAGTTTGTGAAAAGGGGTTTAGTCGAAAGAGTGATCTAAAATCACACATGACATCTCATACAGGGGAAAGGCTCTACATATGTAGATTGTGTGGCAAAGGCTGTAGTCGAAACCGTGATCTAAAATCACACATGTTGACTCATACAGGGGAAAAACCCTTTACTTGTACAGTTTGTGACAAAGGCTGTGTTCATAGTGGTCAGCTAAAACAACATATGAGGACTCATACAGGGGAAAAGCCCTTTATTTGTACAGTTTGTGGCAAAGGGTGGAGTAGCATGGGTAATCTGAAAAGACACATGGGGACACATACAGAAGAAAGACCTTTTGCTTGTACAATTTGTGGCAAAGGCTGGAGTGACATGGGTTATCTGAAAAGACACATGATGACTCATACTGGGGAAAAAACATTTACATGTCCAGTTTGTGGCAAAGCCTGTAGTCAAATGGTTAATCTGAAAAGACACATGAGGACTCATGCAGGAAGGGAACCAGTTTCCAAATGAACTATTTGGAGATATGAGGATATGTACAAAGGAGAAGATTCTCATTTGAGAGTAACACATACTTTTTTAATAATCTGATTTGATATCACACAGATATCATGTGTCAGTATGATAATTTATTGTAATCCAGGATGACAATGACAAATCACATTATCTGACGATATCAGCATGGCTAAATAAACAATTGATACCTCTGTTGAATCTCATTAAATGTGTGTGTAGAACCTTCTTTATATTTTAGCATCAGTGAGGCATTATGCAGGACTGAACTACATGTCATGTTTGCAATAATGGTGCAATAAAGTGCTGGCAACTTGCTTGATTTGTGAAAGTCATTATTGTGTGTTATTTTGTGTGTGTTTGGACAAACATTTGTTCTATTTTTGTATATACAGGTTTCACAGCTGTGTTGTTAATGAGATCAAATGTAGGATTGAAAGACTATAGGGATCTACTCATGTACATTATGCATTTATTGTTAGTTATTGTTTTGTTTTGAGGGGCGCTAGTCCCTCCTATGTCCATCTTTTTTATAATATTACGTCTAAATGTCTATTCTACGTCATGATGACATTTAATAAATGTAAATTGTGAAAAAACATTCACTAAGAACAATGGTTAAGACCTGAGCCTGAGCAGTGATCACATGCAATCAGAAACTCACACTGCATAGCAATGGCTGCATTCCAATGCAAATAATACTATGGAAGAATAATCTACTATAATGTCTCGTTACTGAGTGTTCTAGTGGTTCCACCTCAGGCTCTCTAAAAAAAGAAGAGCGTGTAGTTGTCAGTTCTCCACAACTCCTCCAGGATATCAATCATTTCAACCAGAACTGACTGTGAAGTGAACTCCAGACTTCTGCTGAAGATGAAATCTCTCAATCCCACCAGGAACAGTTCAGCTGAACACCTGGAACCCAGAGACCATCAAGATATCTGTAAGTTATAGTTTGTGTTGATTTGGTTTTATTTTATTGTTTCCTTTAGCTTTGTTGTAGGTTAGATTTATATCTTGCACAGATTGTTATATCTGTTTTTATTGTATTGTGTTTATCTTGGGGTTATTTTAAAGGTAGGTGGTTTTTAAATTAGTCTGGACTAGGACTTGGAAAGGCCAACGACAAAACTAAGGAATATGATTAGGCTAGATTGACTGAAGATTTAAAATGTTCATTCCTAGAAGTGTTCATTCCTAAATTATTTAATCGTTCAACTTCTCAACTATCTTCCTTTTGTCTTGTTTCCAATCCAGTGTTGGATATTCCGTCTATTTTCCCTGTCCTACCAGCAGAACAAAGAGGCTTGGCTAAACCCAAACATCGTAGCTGTGACCAGTGTGGAAAACACTTCCGTAGAAAGTCCAGTCTTAAGACACACCAGAAAATGCACGCCGGAGAAAGACCATTCCACTGTGACCAGTGTGGGAGCAGGTTTATTACCAAATCTCACTTAAAGGATCACCAGAAAATTCACACACCATACCACTGTAAACAGTGTGGGGAAAGCTACAAAACAAAAGCAGACTTAGTTAGTCACCAGATAATGCACACCCTATTTTGTGAATAGAGAAACCCTATGCATGTGATCTGTGTGGGAAAACATGCACCTTAAAATCCCCACAAAATTCACACTGGAGAAAGACCATACCACTGTGTACAGTTTGGATATGCCTTGTACTATGCACAAAAAATGTATGCACACCAATCCATGATGCGGTAAATGTAGAATTTGCAAGTATTGATGATGTAATTTCTGCATATTTTTGTTTTCTCTTCCCATGTTATACTTTTATACTTTTTTTAAACGTTATACTTTTTTATATTGGAGTTTTGCGTCAGTATGCAGACACACATTTATTTTGGATGATTGTCCTAAAATTCATAATGAAAGTATCATAGATAATTTTCACAGTGAAACACAAAGCACTAGTCTAGCACTAACATACTTTGTAGTAAGTAGAACTAAATATTCTATTCCTCTATATTTTTAATTTGCTATAACCAGTGTTGACCACTGATGTCAACACTGAACAGTCGTCGTGTTGTTCAATTGATTAGATTTTTGTCCAAAATCAATAGCTGAATGAGTTGACTTGAAATGTTCTGCTGAACTTAATAAACATTGGTCGATTAGGATATATTCCTGTCTGTTGTTATTTAATTGGGCCTACTTAGTCAAACTTACTTACACTTATTTCTTTGTAATAGTATTTGGCTGCCAGCATTAAAATGCAATGCGAATATACCCCTACACACTGTGACTACTTAACAGCCTGCATGACAATGACATGATGGAGAAGGAAAAACCAAAGAAACCTGTGCATTGTTGCATGCTAAATGCAACAGTTTCATTGCAACAAGACTTTCTGATCTGCATAATAAACAACACTCAGTAACGAGACATTATAGTAGATTATTCTTCCATAGTATTATTTGCATTGGAATGCAGCCATTGCTATGCAGTGTGAGTTTCTGATTGCATGTGATCACTGCTCAGGCTCAGGTCTTAACCATTGTTCTTAGTGAATGTTTTTTCACAATTTACATTTATTAAATGTCATCATGACGTAGAATAGACATTTAGACGTAATATTATAAAAAAGATGGACATAGGAGGGACTAGCGCCCCTCAAAACAAAACAATAACTAACAATAAATGCATAATGTACATGAGTAGATCCCTATAGTCTTTCAATCCTACATTTGATCTCATTAACAACACAGCTGTGAAACCTGTATATACAAAAATAGAACAAATGTTTGTCCAAACACACACAAAATAACACACAATAATGACTTTCACAAATCAAGCAAGTTGCCAGCACTTTATTGCACCATTATTGCAAACATGACATGTAGTTCAGTCCTGCATAATGCCTCACTGATGCTAAAATATAAAGAAGGTTCTACACACACATTTAATGAGATTCAACAGAGGTATCAATTGTTTATTTAGCCATGCTGATATCGTCAGATAATGTGATTTGTCATTGTCATCCTGGATTACAATAAATTATCATACTGACACATGATATCTGTGTGATATCAAATCAGATTATTAAAAAAGTATGTGTTACTCTCAAATGAGAATCTTCTCCTTTGTACATATCCTCATATCTCCAAATAGTTCATTTGGAAACTGGTTCCCTTCCTGCATGAGTCCTCATGTGTCTTTTCAGATTAACCATTTGACTACAGGCTTTGCCACAAACTGGACATGTAAATGTTTTTTCCCCAGTATGAGTCATCATGTGTCTTTTCAGATAACCCATGTCACTCCAGCCTTTGCCACAAATTGTACAAGCAAAAGGTCTTTCTTCTGTATGTGTCCCCATGTGTCTTTTCAGATTACCCATGCTACTCCACCCTTTGCCACAAACTGTACAAATAAAGGGCTTTTCCCCTGTATGAGTCCTCATATGTTGTTTTAGCTGACCACTATGAACACAGCCTTTGTCACAAACTGTACAAGTAAAGGGTTTTTCCCCTGTATGAGTCAACATGTGTGATTTTAGATCACGGTTTCGACTACAGCCTTTGCCACACAATCTACATATGTAGAGCCTTTCCCCTGTATGAGATGTCATGTGTGATTTTAGATCACTCTTTCGACTAAACCCCTTTTCACAAACTGTACAAGTAAAGGGCCTTTCCCCTGTATGAATCATTGTGTGCGTCTTCAGATGTATCCTTTGATTAAACTTTTTGCCACAATCTGTGCAACTGAAACTTTTCTTCCCTGTGTTACTTTTCATGGAGTGTTTTGGTGATTTGAGGTCATGTGACAGTGTGTTGCTCTTTTCTCCCATATTTTGTGTCTTGTGTGATTCCAGATTGTTTAAACGATCCCTGGTCTCATGCCAATCATCACTGTCGTCAGTGTCAGACTCAGAACCGTGTGGTGATATGAGCTGACTGCCACTTGTTGGTTGTGATGTTCCACAGTCCTCTACATAAGCCTGTGTTTTCATGTGTTGAGATGAGGTGTTGGCTACAGGCTCTTTCTCTATGTTTTCATCATCTTCACATTTTACTGATAGTAATGTAACTTTTGACCCACCGTCCTCTGGTCTTTGATGTAGCTCATCATGTTCCTCTTTCATCTGTGGAGGCTCTGGTTCCTCCTGGACCAGGTCGGGGGTCCACTGCTGCTGTTCGGGGGAATTGTCCTCTTTACACAAAGGTAGGTGCATGTAATCTGTCATGTTTTCATCAGAATCTTCACTTTTCACTGTTAGTAATGTCAACGTTAAAACATCAGCACACTCTGGTTTTTGGATTAGCTGTTCCTGTTCTTCTTTAATGTGTGGAGACTCTGGCTGCTCCGGGATCAGACTTGAGGTCATCTCCTCCTGTTCATCTTTAATGTGTGGCGACTCTGGCTGCTCCGGAACCAGACTGGAGGTCATCTCCTCCTGTTCATCTTTAATGTGTGGAGCCTCTGGCTGCTCTGAGACCAGAATGGAGGTAATCTCCTCCTGTTCATAGTTCATAATAATTACACTAAGTTGTTGTTTTTTCTAGGTTCATGTTACTTTTCCTAGAATACAAAATAGTGCCTTTTAGCAGATAAGTTGGCCCTACCTTCATTCTTGAAGGCAGAACTTTATTGATGCATTGATAAAAAAAGATTAAGTTGTGTGCTGTGTTTTAACTTTGTTTGAAAAAGCACTATGCAAAACAATAAAATTGATCATTACGATAACACTTTTCTCATTCTTGCGATGTAATGTCCGCTCAGTGTCTTGGTGAGTAACTGTCCAGTTATACAGGGAGACGACCACTTTTTACAATGTGCCACATGATATTCTGTTTAATCGGTTAGTTTATAATACTAAAGACTGACATTTTCCTTTAATATATAAGTAGGTGTATTGTTATCTTTGAGGCAATAGAGAAAACATGATTATATTTTGGAAAATACAGTTGTTTTGTCTTTCTTTATACAACTGTTTTGAATTATTTTGTACTTGATAATTTGGACTTGCAGGGACATGAAGGGGTATACCGTAAGTGGTTGGCCAGTTTCTGTCCCGCCCTCCCTGGATTGGAAAAACACACACGCACACACACACACACACACACACACACACACACACACACACACACACACACACACACACACACACGCACGCACGCACCCACACACACACACACACTGATATATAGGTTGTGATTGGTGGACAGATGGTTCTATTGTTCCTCTCCTTGACCAATCCCAAGCAGTTCTAGTGGTTCCACCTCAGGCTCTCTAATATAAGAGCGTGTAGTTGTCAGTTCTCCACAACTCCTCCAGGATATCAATCATTTCAACCAGAACTGACTGCATTGAACTCCAGACTTCTGCTGAAGATGAAATCTCTCAATCCCACCAGGAACAGAACACCTGGAACCCAGAGACAATCAAGATATCTGTAAGTTATAGTTTATGTTTATTTGGTTTTATTTTATTGTTTCCTTTAGCTTTGTTGTAGGTTAGATTTATATATTGCACAGATTGTTATATCTGTTTTTATTGTATTGTGTTTATCTTGGGGTTATTTTAAAGGTAGGTGGTTTTTAAATTAGTCTGGACTGGGACTTGGAAAGGCCAACGACAAAACTAAGGAATATGATTAGGCTAGATTGACTGAAGATTTAAAATGTTCATTCCTAGAAGTGTTCATTCCTAAATGATTTAATCGTTCAACTTCTCAACTATCTTCCTTTTGTCTTGTTTCCAATCCAGTGTTGGATATTCCGTCTATTTTCCCTGTCCTACCAGCAGTACATGAACAAAGAGGCTTGGCTAAACCCAAACATCGTAGCTGTGACCAGTGTGGAAAACACTTCCGTAGAAAGTCCAGTCTTAAGACACACCAGAAAAGGCACGCCGGAGAAAGACCATTCCACTGTGACCAGTGTGGGAGCAGGTTTATTACCAAATCTCACTTAAAGGATCACCAGAAAATTCACACACCATACCACTGTAAACAGTGTGGGGAAAGCTACAAAACAAAAGCAGACTTAGTTAGTCACCAGATAATGCACACGCTATTTTGTGAATAGAGAAACCCTATGCATGTGATCTGTGTGGGAAAACATGCACCTTCAAATCCCCACAAAATTCACACTGGAGAAAGACCATACCACTGTATACAGTTTGGATATGCCTTGTACTATGCACACAAAATGTATGCACACCAATCCATGATGCTGTAAATGTAGAATTTGTTGTACTGTATAAAGAAGGCCAGATAATGTGAAGAGATTCAATAGAAAGACTAACCTAAAAACCAATCAGCGCACTCACACCTTGATTGCAAGTATTGATGATGTAATTTCGGCATATTTTTGTTTATTTTTGTTTTCTCTTCCCACGTTATACTTTTGTTTATACTTTTATACTTTTAAAACGTTATACTTTTTTATATTGGAGTTTTGCGTCAGTATGCAGACACATTTATTTTGGATGAGTGTCGTAAAATCCATAATGCAAGTATCATAGATAATTTTCACAGTGAAACACAAAGCACTAGTCTAGCACTAACATACTTTGTAGTAAGTAGAACTAAATATTCTATTCCTCTATATTTTTAATTTGCTATAACCAGTGTTGACCACTGATGTCAACACTGAACAGTCGTCGTGTTGTTCAATTGATTAGATGTTTGTCCAAAATCAATAGCTGAATGAGTTGACTTGAAATGTTCTGCTGAACTTAATAAACATTGGTCGATTAGGATATATTCCTGTCTGTTGTTATTTAATTGGGCCTACTTAGTCAAACTTACTTACACTTATTTCTTTGTAATAGTATTTGGCTGCCAGCATTAAAATGCAATGCGAATATACCCCTACACACTGTGACTACTTAACAGCCTGCATGACAATGACATGATGGAGAAGGAAAAACCAAAGAAACCTGTGCATTGTTGCATGCTAAATGCAACAGTTTAATTGCAACAAGACTTTCTGATCTGCATAATAAACAACACTCAGTAACGAGACATTATAGTAGATTATTCTTCCATAGTATTATTTGCATTGGAATGCAGCCATTGCTATGCAGTGTGAGTTTCTGATTGCATGTGATCACTGCTCAGGCTCAGGTCTTAACCATTGTTCTTAGTGAATGTTTTTTCACAATTTACATTTATTAAATGTCATCATGACGTAGAATAGACATTTAGACGTAATATTATAAAAAAGATGGACATAGGAGGGACTAGCGCCCCTCAAAACAAAACAATAACTAACAATAAATGCATAATGTACATGAGTAGATCCGTATAGTCTTTCAATCCTACATTTGATCTCATTAACAACACAGCTGTGAAACCTGTATATACAAAAATAGAACAAATGTTTGTCCAAACACACACAAAATAACACACAATAATGACTTTCACAAATCAAGCAAGTTGCCAGCACTTTATTGCACCATTATTGCAAACATGACATGTAGTTCAGTCCTGCATAATGCCTCACTGATGCTAAAATATAAAGAAGGTTCTACACACACATTTAATGAGATTCAACAGAGGTATCAATTGTTTATTTAGCCATGCTGATATCGTCAGATAATGTGATTTGTCATTGTCATCCTGGATTACAATAAATTATCATACTGACACATGATATCTGTGTGATATCAAATCAGATTATTAAAAAAGTATGTGTTACTCTCAAATGAGAATCTTCTCCTTTGTACATATCCTCATATCTCCAAATAGTTCATTTGGAAACTGGTTCCCTTCCTGCATGAGTCCTCATGTGTCTTTTCAGATTAACCATTTGACTACAGGCTTTGCCACAAACTGGACATGTAAATGTTTTTTCCCCAGTATGAGTCATCATGTGTCTTTTCAGATAACCCATGTCACTCCAGCCTTTGCCACAAATTGTACAAGCAAAAGGTCTTTCTTCTGTATGTGTCCCCATGTGTCTTTTCAGATTACCCATGCTACTCCACCCTTTGCCACAAACTGTACAAATAAAGGGCTTTTCCCCTGTATGAGTCCTCATATGTTGTTTTAGCTGACCACTATGAACACAGCCTTTGTCACAAACTGTACAAGTAAAGGGTTTTTCCCCTGTATGAGTCAACATGTGTGATTTTAGATCACGGTTTCGACTACAGCCTTTGCCACACAATCTACATATGTAGAGCCTTTCCCCTGTATGAGATGTCATGTGTGATTTTAGATCACTCTTTCGACTAAACCCCTTTTCACAAACTGTACAAGTAAAGGGCCTTTCCCCTGTATGAATCATTGTGTGCGTCTTCAGATGTATCCTTTGATTAAACTTTTTGCCACAATCTGTGCAACTGAAACTTTTCTTCCCTGTGTTACTTTTCATGGAGTGTTTTGGTGATTTGAGGTCATGTGACAGTTTGTTGCTCTTTTCTCCCATATTTTGTGTCTTGTGTGATTCCAGATTGTTTAAACGATCCCTGGTCTCATGCCAATCATCACTGTCGTCAGTGTCAGACTCAGAACCGTGTGGTGATATGAGCTGACTGCCACTTGTTGGTTGTGATGTTCCACAGTCCTCTACATAAGCCTGTGTTTTCATGTGTTGAGATGAGGTGTTGGCTATAGGCTCTTTCTCTATGTTTTCATCATCTTCACATTTTACTGATAGTAATGTAACTTTTGACCCACCGTCCTCTGGTCTTTGATGTAGCTCATCATGTTCCTCTTTCATCTGTGGAGAATCTGGTTCCTCCTGGACCAGGTCGGGGGTCCACTGCTGCTGTTCGGGGGAATTGTCCTCTTTACACAAAGGTAGGTGCATGTAATCTGTCATGTTTTCATCAGAATCTTCATTTTTCACTGTTAGTAATGTCAACGTTAAAACATCAGCACACTCTGGTTTTTGGATTAGCTGTTCATGTTCTTCTTTAATGTGTGGAGACTCTGGCTGCTCCAGGATCAGACTTGAGGTCATCTCCTCCTGTTCATCTTTAATGTGTGGAGCCTCTGGCTGCTCTGAGACCAGAATGGAGGTAATCTCCTCCTGTTCATAGTTCATAATAATTACACTAAGTTGTTGTTTTTTCTAGGTTCATGTTACTTTTCCTAGAATACAAAATAGTGCCTTTTAGCAGATAAGTTGGCCCTACCTTCATTCTTGAAGGCAGAACTTTATTGATGCATTGATAAAAAAAGATTAAGTTGTGTGCTGTGTTTTAACTTTGTTTGAAAAAGCACTATACAAAACAATAAAATTGATCATTACGATAACACTTTTCTCATTCTTGCGATGTAATGTCCGCTCAGTGTCTTGGTGAGTAACTGTCCAGTTATACAGGGAGACGACCACTTTTTACAATGTGCCACATGATATTCTGTTTAATCGGTTAGTTTATAATACTAAAGACTGACATTTTCCTTTAATATATAAGTAGGTGTATTGTTATCTTTGAGGCAATAGAGAAAACATGATTATATTTTGGAAAATACAGTTGTTTTGTCTTTCTTTATACAACTGTTTTGAATTATTTTGTACTTGATAATTTGGACTTGCAGGGACATGAAGGGGTATACCGTAAGTGGTTGGCCAGTTTCTGTCCCGCCCTCCCTGGATTGGAAAAACACACACGCACACACACACACACACACACACACACACACACACACACACACACACACACACACACACACACACACACACACACGCACGCACCCACACACACACACACACTGATATATAGGTTGTGATTGGTGGACAGATGGTTCTATTGTTCCTCTCCTTGACCAATCCCAAGCAGTTCTAGTGGTTCCACCTCAGGCTCTCTAATATAAGAGCGTGTAGTTGTCAGTTCTCCACAACTCCTCCAGGATATCAATCATTTCAACCAGAACTGACTGCATTGAACTCCAGACTTCTGCTGAAGATGAAATCTCTCAATCCCACCAGGAACAGAACACCTGGAACCCAGAGACAATCAAGATATCTGTAAGTTATAGTTTATGTTTATTTGGTTTTATTTTATTGTTTCCTTTAGCTTTGTTGTAGGTTAGATTTATATATTGCACAGATTGTTATATCTGTTTTTATTGTATTGTGTTTATCTTGGGGTTATTTTAAAGGTAGGTGGTTTTTAAATTAGTCTGGACTGGGACTTGGAAAGGCCAACGACAAAACTAAGGAATATGATTAGGCTAGATTGACTGAAGATTTAAAATGTTCATTCCTAGAAGTGTTCATTCCTAAATGATTTAATCGTTCAACTTCTCAACTATCTTCCTTTTGTCTTGTTTCCAATCCAGTGTTGGATATTCCGTCTATTTTCCCTGTCCTACCAGCAGTACATGAACAAAGAGGCTTGGCTAAACCCAAACATCGTAGCTGTGACCAGTGTGGAAAACACTTCCGTAGAAAGTCCAGTCTTAAGACACACCAGAAAAGGCACGCCGGAGAAAGACCATTCCACTGTGACCAGTGTGGGAGCAGGTTTATTACCAAATCTCACTTAAAGGATCACCAGAAAATTCACACACCATACCACTGTAAACAGTGTGGGGAAAGCTACAAAACAAAAGCAGACTTAGTTAGTCACCAGATAATGCACACCCTATTTTGTGAATAGAGAAACCCTATGCATGTGATCTGTGTGGGAAAACATGCACCTTCAAATCCCCACAAAATTCACACTGGAGAAAGACCATACCACTGTATACAGTTTGGATATGCCTTGTACTATGCACACAAAATGTATGCACACCAATCCATGATGCTGTAAATGTAGAATTTGTTGTACTGTATAAAGAAGGCCAGATAATGTGAAGAGATTCAATAGAAAGACTAACCTAAAAACCAATCAGCGCACTCACACCTTGATTGCAAGTATTGATGATGTAATTTCGGCATATTTTTGTTTATTTTTGTTTTCTCTTCCCACGTTATACTTTTGTTTATACTTTTATACTTTTAAAACGTTATACTTTTTTATATTGGAGTTTTGCGTCAGTATGCAGACACATTTATTTTGGATGAGTGTCGTAAAATCCATAATGCAAGTATCATAGATAATTTTCACAGTGAAACACAAAGCACTAGTCTAGCACTAACATACTTTGTAGTAAGTAGAACTAAATATTCTATTCCTCTATATTTTTAATTTGCTATAACCAGTGTTGACCACTGATGTCAACACTGAACAGTCGTCGTGTTGTTCAATTGATTAGATGTTTGTCCAAAATCAATAGCTGAATGAGTTGACTTGAAATGTTCTGCTGAACTTAATAAACATTGGTCGATTAGGATATATTCCTGTCTGTTGTTATTTAATTGGGCCTACTTAGTCAAACTTACTTACACTTATTTCTTTGTAATAGTATTTGGCTGCCAGCATTAAAATGCAATGCGAATATACCCCTACACACTGTGACTACTTAACAGCCTGCATGACAATGACATGATGGAGAAGGAAAAACCAAAGAAACCTGTGCATTGTTGCATGCTAAATGCAACAGTTTAATTGCAACAAGACTTTCTGATCTGCATAATAAACAACACTCAGTAACGAGACATTATAGTAGATTATTCTTCCATAGTATTATTTGCATTGGAATGCAGCCATTGCTATGCAGTGTGAGTTTCTGATTGCATGTGATCACTGCTCAGGCTCAGGTCTTAACCATTGTTCTTAGTGAATGTGCGAAGCACCACAATTTACATTTATTAAATGTCATCATGACGTAGAATAGACATTTAGACGTAATATTATAAAAAAGATGGACATAGGAGGGACTAGCGCCCCTCAAAACAAAACAATAACTAACAATAAATGCATAATGTACATGAGTAGATCCCTATAGTCTTTCAATCCTACATTTGATCTCATTAACAACACAG
The DNA here is from genome assembly GCF_963924005.1 of Protomyctophum bolini. NCBI lineage: Eukaryota > Metazoa > Chordata > Actinopteri > Myctophiformes > Myctophidae > Protomyctophum > Protomyctophum bolini. The sequence goes on from NC_137882.1 coordinate 37,370,434, forward strand.
CTGTGAAACCTGTATATACAAAAATAGAACAAATGTTTGTCCAAACACACACAAAATAACACACAATAATGACTTTCACAAATCAAGCAAGTTGCCAGCACTTTATTGCACCATTATTGCAAACATGACATGTAGTTCAGTCCTGCATAATGCCTCACTGATGCTAAAATATAAAGAAGGTTCTACACACACATTTAATGAGATTCAACAGAGGTATCAATTGTTTATTTAGCCATGCTGATATCGTCAGATAATGTGATTTGTCATTGTCATCCTGGATTACAATAAATTATCATACTGACACATGATATCTGTGTGATATCAAATCAGATTATTAAAAAAGTATGTGTTACTCTCAAATGAGAATCTTCTCCTTTGTACATATCCTCATATCTCCAAATAGTTCATTTGGAAACTGGTTCCCTTCCTGCATGAGTCCTCATGTGTCTTTTCAGATTAACCATTTGACTACAGGCTTTGCCACAAACTGGACATGTAAATGTTTTTTCCCCCAGTATGAGTCATCATGTGTCTTTTCAGATAACCCATGTCACTCCAGCCTTTGCCACAAATTGTACAAGCAAAAGGTCTTTCTTCTGTATGTGTCCCCATGTGTCTTTTCAGATTACCCATGCTACTCCACCCTTTGCCACAAACTGTACAAATAAAGGGCTTTTCCCCTGTATGAGTCCTCATATGTTGTTTTAGCTGACCACTATGAACACAGCCTTTGTCACAAACTGTACAAGTAAAGGGTTTTTCCCCTGTATGAGTCAACATGTGTGATTTTAGATCACGGTTTCGACTACAGCCTTTGCCACACAATCTACATATGTAGAGCCTTTCCCCTGTATGAGATGTCATGTGTGATTTTAGATCACTCTTTCGACTAAACCCCTTTTCACAAACTGTACAAGTAAAGGGCCTTTCCCCTGTATGAATCATTGTGTGCGTCTTCAGATGTATCCTTTGATTAAACTTTTTGCCACAATCTGTGCAACTGAAACTTTTCTTCCCTGTGTTACTTTTCATGGAGTGTTTTGGTGATTTGAGGTCATGTGACAGTTTGTTGCTCTTTTCTCCCATATTTTGTGTCTTGTGTGATTCCAGATTGTTTAAACGATCCCTGGTCTCATGCCAATCATCACTGTCGTCAGTGTCAGACTCAGAACCGTGTGGTGATATGAGCTGACTGCCACTTGTTGGTTGTGATGTTCCACAGTCCTCTACATAAGCCTGTGTTTTCATGTGTTGAGATGAGGTGTTGGCTACAGGCTCTTTCTCTATGTTTTCATCATCTTCACATTTTACTGATAGTAATGTAACTTTTGACCCACCGTCCTCTGGTCTTTGATGTAGCTCATCATGTTCCTCTTTCATCTGTGGAGGCTCTGGTTCCTCCTGGACCAGGTCGGGGGTCCACTGCTGCTGTTCGGGGGAATTGTCCTCTTTACACAAAGGTAGGTGCATGTAATCTGTCATGTTTTCATCAGAATCTTCACTTTTCACTGTTAGTAATGTCAACGTTAAAACATCAGCACACTCTGGTTTTTGGATTAGCTGTTCCTGTTCTTCTTTAATGTGTGGTGACTCTGGCTGCTCCGGGATCAGACTTGAGGTCATCTCCTCCTGTTCATCTTTAATGTGTGGCGACTCTGGCTGCTCCGGAACCAGACTGGAGGTCATCTCCTCCTGTTCCTCTTTAATGTGTGGAAACTTTATAGATGCATTGATAAAAAATATTAAGTTGTGTTCTGTGTTTTAACTTTGTTTGAAAAAGTAGCTACTATACAAAACAATAAATTGATCATTAAGATAACACTTTTCGCATTCTTGCGATTTAATGTCCGCTCAGTGTCTTAGTGAGTAACTGTTCAGTTATACAGGGAGACGACCACTTTTTAAAATGTGCCACATGATATTCTGTTAAATCGGCCAGTTTATAATAGTAAAGACTGACATTACCCTTTAATATATAAGTAGGTGTATTGTTATCTTTGAGGGAATAGAGAAAACATGATTATATTTAGGAAAATACAGTTGTTTTGTCTTTATACAACTGTTTTGATTTTTTTTGTACTTGATAATTTGGACTTGCAGGGACATGAAGGGGTATACTGTAAGTGGTTGGCCAGTTTCTGTCCCGCCCTCCCTGGATTGGACAAACACGCACACACACAGACACACACACACACACACACACACGTGATTGGTGGACAGATGGTTCTATTGTTCCTCTCCTTGGCCAATCCCAAGCAGTTCTAGTGGTTCCACCTCAGGCTCTCTAAAAAAAGAAGAGCGTGTAGTTGTCAGTTCTCCACAACTCCTCCAGGATATCAATCATTTCAACCAGAACTGACTGTGAAGTGAACTCCAGACTTCTGCTGAAGATGAAATCTCTCAATCCCACCAGGAACAGTTCAGCTGAACACCTGGAACCCAGAGACCATCAAGATATCTGTAAGTTATAGTTTGTGTTGATTTGGTTTTATTTTATTGTTTCCTTTAGCTTTGTTGTAGGTTAGATTTATATCTTGCACAGATTGTTATATCTGTTTTTATTGTATTGTGTTTATCTTGGGGTTATTTTAAAGGTAGGTGGTTTTTAAATTAGTCTGGACTAGGACTTGGAAAGGCCAACGACAAAACTAAGGAATATGATTAGGCTAGATTGACTGAAGATTTAAAATGTTCATTCCTAGAAGTGTTCATTCCTAAATTATTTAATCGTTCAACTTCTCAACTATCTTCCTTTTGTCTTGTTTCCAATCCAGTGTTGGATATTCCGTCTATTTTCCCTGTCCTACCAGCAGAACAAAGAGGCTTGGCTAAACCCAAACATCGTAGCTGTGACCAGTGTGGAAAACACTTCCGTAGAAAGTCCAGTCTTAAGACACACCAGAAAATGCACGCCGGAGAAAGACCATTCCACTGTGACCAGTGTGGGAGCAGGTTTATTACCAAATCTCACTTAAAGGATCACCAGAAAATTCACACACCATACCACTGTAAACAGTGTGGGGAAAGCTACAAAACAAAAGCAGACTTAGTTAGTCACCAGATAATGCACACCCTATTTTGTGAATAGAGAAACCCTATGCATGTGATCTGTGTGGGAAAACATGCACCTTAAAATCCCCACAAAATTCACACTGGAGAAAGACCATACCACTGTGTACAGTTTGGATATGCCTTGTACTATGCACAAAAAATGTATGCACACCAATCCATGATGCGGTAAATGTAGAATTTGCAAGTATTGATGATGTAATTTCTGCATATTTTTGTTTTCTCTTCCCATGTTATACTTTTATACTTTTTTTAAACGTTATACTTTTTTATATTGGAGTTTTGCGTCAGTATGCAGACACACATTTATTTTGGATGATTGTCCTAAAATTCATAATGAAAGTATCATAGATAATTTTCACAGTGAAACACAAAGCACTAGTCTAGCACTAACATACTTTGTAGTAAGTAGAACTAAATATTCTATTCCTCTATATTTTTAATTTGCTATAACCAGTGTTGACCACTGATGTCAACACTGAACAGTCGTCGTGTTGTTCAATTGATTAGATTTTTGTCCAAAATCAATAGCTGAATGAGTTGACTTGAAATGTTCTGCTGAACTTAATAAACATTGGTCGATTAGGATATATTCCTGTCTGTTGTTATTTAATTGGGCCTACTTAGTCAAACTTACTTACACTTATTTCTTTGTAATAGTATTTGGCTGCCAGCATTAAAATGCAATGCGAATATACCCCTACACACTGTGACTACTTAACAGCCTGCATGACAATGACATGATGGAGAAGGAAAAACCAAAGAAACCTGTGCATTGTTGCATGCTAAATGCAACAGTTTAATTGCAACAAGACTTTCTGATCTGCATAATAAACAACACTCAGTAACGAGACATTATAGTAGATTATTCTTCCATAGTATTATTTGCATTGGAATGCAGCCATTGCTATGCAGTGTGAGTTTCTGATTGCATGTGATCACTGCTCAGGCTCAGGTCTTAACCATTGTTCTTAGTGAATGTTTTTTCACAATTTACATTTATTAAATGTCATCATGACGTAGAATAGACATTTAGACGTAATATTATAAAAAAGATGGACATAGGAGGGACTAGCGCCCCTCAAAACAAAACAATAACTAACAATAAATGCATAATGTACATGAGTAGATCCCTATAGTCTTTCAATCCTACATTTGATCTCATTAACAACACAGCTGTGAAACCTGTATATACAAAAATAGAACAAATGTTTGTCCAAACACACACAAAATAACACACAATAATGACTTTCACAAATCAAGCAAGTTGCCAGCACTTTATTGCACCATTATTGCAAACATGACATGTAGTTCAGTCCTGCATAATGCCTCACTGATGCTAAAATATAAAGAAGGTTCTACACACACATTTAATGAGATTCAACAGAGGTATCAATTGTTTATTTAGCCATGCTGATATCGTCAGATAATGTGATTTGTCATTGTCATCCTGGATTACAATAAATTATCATACTGACACATGATATCTGTGTGATATCAAATCAGATTATTAAAAAAGTATGTGTTACTCTCAAATGAGAATCTTCTCCTTTGTACATATCCTCATATCTCCAAATAGTTCATTTGGAAACTGGTTCCCTTCCTGCATGAGTCCTCATGTGTCTTTTCAGATTAACCATTTGACTACAGGCTTTGCCACAAACTGGACATGTAAATGTTTTTTCCCCAGTATGAGTCATCATGTGTCTTTTCAGATAACCCATGTCACTCCAGCCTTTGCCACAAATTGTACAAGCAAAAGGTCTTTCTTCTGTATGTGTCCCCATGTGTCTTTTCAGATTACCCATGCTACTCCACCCTTTGCCACAAACTGTACAAATAAAGGGCTTTTCCCCTGTATGAGTCCTCATATGTTGTTTTAGCTGACCACTATGAACACAGCCTTTGTCACAAACTGTACAAGTAAAGGGTTTTTCCCCTGTATGAGTCAACATGTGTGATTTTAGATCACGGTTTCGACTACAGCCTTTGCCACACAATCTACATATGTAGAGCCTTTCCCCTGTATGAGATGTCATGTGTGATTTTAGATCACTCTTTCGACTAAACCCCTTTTCACAAACTGTACAAGTAAAGGGCCTTTCCCCTGTATGAATCATTGTGTGCGTCTTCAGATGTATCCTTTGATTAAACTTTTTGCCACAATCTGTGCAACTGAAACTTTTCTTCCCTGTGTTACTTTTCATGGAGTGTTTTGGTGATTTGAGGTCATGTGACAGTTTGTTGCTCTTTTCTCCCATATTTTGTGTCTTGTGTGATTCCAGATTGTTTAAACGATCCCTGGTCTCATGCCAATCATCACTGTCGTCAGTGTCAGACTCAGAACCGTGTGGTGATATGAGCTGACTGCCACTTGTTGGTTGTGATGTTCCACAGTCCTCTACATAAGCCTGTGTTTTCATGTGTTGAGATGAGGTGTTGGCTATAGGCTCTTTCTCTATGTTTTCATCATCTTCACATTTTACTGATAGTAATGTAACTTTTGACCCACCGTCCTCTGGTCTTTGATGTAGCTCATCATGTTCCTCTTTCATCTGTGGAGAATCTGGTTCCTCCTGGACCAGGTCGGGGGTCCACTGCTGCTGTTCGGGGGAATTGTCCTCTTTACACAAAGGTAGGTGCATGTAATCTGTCATGTTTTCATCAGAATCTTCATTTTTCACTGTTAGTAATGTCAACGTTAAAACATCAGCACACTCTGGTTTTTGGATTAGCTGTTCATGTTCTTCTTTAATGTGTGGAGACTCTGGCTGCTCCAGGATCAGACTTGAGGTCATCTCCTCCTGTTCATCTTTAATGTGTGGAGCCTCTGGCTGCTCTGAGACCAGAATGGAGGTAATCTCCTCCTGTTCATAGTTCATAATAATTACACTAAGTTGTTGTTTTTTCTAGGTTCATGTTACTTTTCCTAGAATACAAAATAGTGCCTTTTAGCAGATAAGTTGGCCCTACCTTCATTCTTGAAGGCAGAACTTTATTGATGCATTGATAAAAAAAGATTAAGTTGTGTGCTGTGTTTTAACTTTGTTTGAAAAAGCACTATACAAAACAATAAAATTGATCATTACGATAACACTTTTCTCATTCTTGCGATGTAATGTCCGCTCAGTGTCTTGGTGAGTAACTGTCCAGTTATACAGGGAGACGACCACTTTTTACAATGTGCCACATGATATTCTGTTTAATCGGTTAGTTTATAATACTAAAGACTGACATTTTCCTTTAATATATAAGTAGGTGTATTGTTATCTTTGAGGCAATAGAGAAAACATGATTATATTTTGGAAAATACAGTTGTTTTGTCTTTCTTTATACAACTGTTTTGAATTATTTTGTACTTGATAATTTGGACTTGCAGGGACATGAAGGGGTATACCGTAAGTGGTTGGCCAGTTTCTGTCCCGCCCTCCCTGGATTGGAAAAACACACACGCACACACACACACACACACACACACACACACACACACACACACACACACACACACACACACACACACACACACACGCACGCACCCACACACACACACACACTGATATATAGGTTGTGATTGGTGGACAGATGGTTCTATTGTTCCTCTCCTTGACCAATCCCAAGCAGTTCTAGTGGTTCCACCTCAGGCTCTCTAATATAAGAGCGTGTAGTTGTCAGTTCTCCACAACTCCTCCAGGATATCAATCATTTCAACCAGAACTGACTGCATTGAACTCCAGACTTCTGCTGAAGATGAAATCTCTCAATCCCACCAGGAACAGAACACCTGGAACCCAGAGACAATCAAGATATCTGTAAGTTATAGTTTATGTTTATTTGGTTTTATTTTATTGTTTCCTTTAGCTTTGTTGTAGGTTAGATTTATATATTGCACAGATTGTTATATCTGTTTTTATTGTATTGTGTTTATCTTGGGGTTATTTTAAAGGTAGGTGGTTTTTAAATTAGTCTGGACTGGGACTTGGAAAGGCCAACGACAAAACTAAGGAATATGATTAGGCTAGATTGACTGAAGATTTAAAATGTTCATTCCTAGAAGTGTTCATTCCTAAATGATTTAATCGTTCAACTTCTCAACTATCTTCCTTTTGTCTTGTTTCCAATCCAGTGTTGGATATTCCGTCTATTTTCCCTGTCCTACCAGCAGTACATGAACAAAGAGGCTTGGCTAAACCCAAACATCGTAGCTGTGACCAGTGTGGAAAACACTTCCGTAGAAAGTCCAGTCTTAAGACACACCAGAAAAGGCACGCCGGAGAAAGACCATTCCACTGTGACCAGTGTGGGAGCAGGTTTATTACCAAATCTCACTTAAAGGATCACCAGAAAATTCACACACCATACCACTGTAAACAGTGTGGGGAAAGCTACAAAACAAAAGCAGACTTAGTTAGTCACCAGATAATGCACACCCTATTTTGTGAATAGAGAAACCCTATGCATGTGATCTGTGTGGGAAAACATGCACCTTCAAATCCCCACAAAATTCACACTGGAGAAAGACCATACCACTGTATACAGTTTGGATATGCCTTGTACTATGCACACAAAATGTATGCACACCAATCCATGATGCTGTAAATGTAGAATTTGTTGTACTGTATAAAGAAGGCCAGATAATGTGAAGAGATTCAATAGAAAGACTAACCTAAAAACCAATCAGCGCACTCACACCTTGATTGCAAGTATTGATGATGTAATTTCGGCATATTTTTGTTTATTTTTGTTTTCTCTTCCCACGTTATACTTTTGTTTATACTTTTATACTTTTAAAACGTTATACTTTTTTATATTGGAGTTTTGCGTCAGTATGCAGACACATTTATTTTGGATGAGTGTCGTAAAATCCATAATGCAAGTATCATAGATAATTTTCACAGTGAAACACAAAGCACTAGTCTAGCACTAACATACTTTGTAGTAAGTAGAACTAAATATTCTATTCCTCTATATTTTTAATTTGCTATAACCAGTGTTGACCACTGATGTCAACACTGAACAGTCGTCGTGTTGTTCAATTGATTAGATGTTTGTCCAAAATCAATAGCTGAATGAGTTGACTTGAAATGTTCTGCTGAACTTAATAAACATTGGTCGATTAGGATATATTCCTGTCTGTTGTTATTTAATTGGGCCTACTTAGTCAAACTTACTTACACTTATTTCTTTGTAATAGTATTTGGCTGCCAGCATTAAAATGCAATGCGAATATACCCCTACACACTGTGACTACTTAACAGCCTGCATGACAATGACATGATGGAGAAGGAAAAACCAAAGAAACCTGTGCATTGTTGCATGCTAAATGCAACAGTTTAATTGCAACAAGACTTTCTGATCTGCATAATAAACAACACTCAGTAACGAGACATTATAGTAGATTATTCTTCCATAGTATTATTTGCATTGGAATGCAGCCATTGCTATGCAGTGTGAGTTTCTGATTGCATGTGATCACTGCTCAGGCTCAGGTCTTAACCATTGTTCTTAGTGAATGTGCGAAGCACCACAATTTACATTTATTAAATGTCATCATGACGTAGAATAGACATTTAGACGTAATATTATAAAAAAGATGGACATAGGAGGGACTAGCGCCTCTCAAAACAAAACAATAACTAACAATAAATGCATAATGTACATGAGTAGATCCCTATAGTCTTTCAATCCTACATTTGATCTCATTAACAACACAGCTGTGAAACCTGTATATACAAAAATAGAACAAATGTTTGTCCAAACACACACAAAATAACACACAATAATGACTTTCACAAATCAAGCAAGTTGCCAGCACTTTATTGCACCATTATTGCAAACATGACATGTAGTTCAGTCCTGCATAATGCCTCACTGATGCTAAAATATAAAGAAGGTTCTACACACACATTTAATGAGATTCAACAGAGGTATCAATTTATTTAGCCATGCTGATATCGTCAGATAATGTGATTTGTCATTGTCATCCTGGATTACAATAAATTATCATACTGACACATGATATCTGTGTGATATCAAATCAGATTATTAAAAAAGTATGTGTTACTCTCAAATGAGAATCTTCTCCTTTGTACATATCCTCATATCTCCAAATAGTTCATTTGGAAACTGGTTCCCTTCCTGCATGAGTCCTCATGTGTCTTTTCAGATTAACCATTTGACTACAGGCTTTGCCACAAACTGGACATGTAAATGTTTTTTCCCCCAGTATGAGTCATCATGTGTCTTTTCAGATAACCCATGTCACTCCAGCCTTTGCCACAAATTGTACAAGCAAAAGGTCTTTCTTCTGTATGTGTCCCCATGTGTCTTTTCAGATTACCCATGCTACTCCACCCTTTGCCACAAACTGTACAAATAAAGGGCTTTTCCCCTGTATGAGTCCTCATATGTTGTTTTAGCTGACCACTATGAACACAGCCTTTGTCACAAACTGTACAAGTAAAGGGTTTTTCCCCTGTATGAGTCAACATGTGTGATTTTAGATCACGGTTTCGACTACAGCCTTTGCCACACAATCTACATATGTAGAGCCTTTCCCCTGTATGAGATGTCATGTGTGATTTTAGATCACTCTTTCGACTAAACCCCTTTTCACAAACTGTACAAGTAAAGGGCCTTTCCCCTGTATGAATCATTGTGTGCGTCTTCAGATGTATCCTTTGATTAAACTTTTTGCCACAATCTGTGCAACTGAAACTTTTCTTCCCTGTGTTACTTTTCATGGAGTGTTTTGGTGATTTGAGGTCATGTGACAGTTTGTTGCTCTTTTCTCCCATATTTTGTGTCTTGTGTGATTCCAGATTGTTTAAACGATCCCTGGTCTCATGCCAATCATCACTGTCGTCAGTGTCAGACTCAGAACCGTGTGGTGATATGAGCTGACTGCCACTTGTTGGTTGTGATGTTCCACAGTCCTCTACATAAGCCTGTGTTTTCATGTGTTGAGATGAGGTGTTGGCTACAGGCTCTTTCTCTATGTTTTCATCATCTTCACATTTTACTGATAGTAATGTAACTTTTGACCCACCGTCCTCTGGTCTTTGATGTAGCTCATCATGTTCCTCTTTCATCTGTGGAGGCTCTGGTTCCTCCTGGACCAGGTCGGGGGTCCACTGCTGCTGTTCGGGGGAATTGTCCTCTTTACACAAAGGTAGGTGCATGTAATCTGTCATGTTTTCATCAGAATCTTCACTTTTCACTGTTAGTAATGTCAACGTTAAAACATCAGCACACTCTGGTTTTTGGATTAGCTGTTCCTGTTCTTCTTTAATGTGTGGTGACTCTGGCTGCTCCGGGATCAGACTTGAGGTCATCTCCTCCTGTTCATCTTTAATGTGTGGCGACTCTGGCTGCTCCGGAACCAGACTGGAGGTCATCTCCTCCTGTTCCTCTTTAATGTGTGGAAACTTTATAGATGCATTGATAAAAAATATTAAGTTGTGTTCTGTGTTTTAACTTTGTTTGAAAAAGTAGCTACTATACAAAACAATAAATTGATCATTAAGATAACACTTTTCGCATTCTTGCGATTTAATGTCCGCTCAGTGTCTTAGTGAGTAACTGTTCAGTTATACAGGGAGACGACCACTTTTTAAAATGTGCCACATGATATTCTGTTAAATCGGCCAGTTTATAATAGTAAAGACTGACATTACCCTTTAATATATAAGTAGGTGTATTGTTATCTTTGAGGGAATAGAGAAAACATGATTATATTTAGGAAAATACAGTTGTTTTGTCTTTATACAACTGTTTTGATTTTTTTTGTACTTGATAATTTGGACTTGCAGGGACATGAAGGGGTATACTGTAAGTGGTTGGCCAGTTTCTGTCCCGCCCTCCCTGGATTGGACAAACACGCACACACACAGACACACACACACACACACACACACGTGATTGGTGGACAGATGGTTCTATTGTTCCTCTCCTTGGCCAATCCCAAGCAGTTCTAGTGGTTCCACCTCAGGCTCTCTAAAAAAAGAAGAGCGTGTAGTTGTCAGTTCTCCACAACTCCTCCAGGATATCAATCATTTCAACCAGAACTGACTGTGAAGTGAACTCCAGACTTCTGCTGAAGATGAAATCTCTCAATCCCACCAGGAACAGTTCAGCTGAACACCTGGAACCCAGAGACCATCAAGATATCTGTAAGTTATAGTTTGTGTTGATTTGGTTTTATTTTATTGTTTCCTTTAGCTTTGTTGTAGGTTAGATTTATATCTTGCACAGATTGTTATATCTGTTTTTATTGTATTGTGTTTATCTTGGGGTTATTTTAAAGGTAGGTGGTTTTTAAATTAGTCTGGACTAGGACTTGGAAAGGCCAACGACAAAACTAAGGAATATGATTAGGCTAGATTGACTGAAGATTTAAAATGTTCATTCCTAGAAGTGTTCATTCCTAAATTATTTAATCGTTCAACTTCTCAACTATCTTCCTTTTGTCTTGTTTCCAATCCAGTGTTGGATATTCCGTCTATTTTCCCTGTCCTACCAGCAGAACAAAGAGGCTTGGCTAAACCCAAACATCGTAGCTGTGACCAGTGTGGAAAACACTTCCGTAGAAAGTCCAGTCTTAAGACACACCAGAAAATGCACGCCGGAGAAAGACCATTCCACTGTGACCAGTGTGGGAGCAGGTTTATTACCAAATCTCACTTAAAGGATCACCAGAAAATTCACACACCATACCACTGTAAACAGTGTGGGGAAAGCTACAAAACAAAAGCAGACTTAGTTAGTCACCAGATAATGCACACCCTATTTTGTGAATAGAGAAACCCTATGCATGTGATCTGTGTGGGAAAACATGCACCTTAAAATCCCCACAAAATTCACACTGGAGAAAGACCATACCACTGTGTACAGTTTGGATATGCCTTGTACTATGCACAAAAAATGTATGCACACCAATCCATGATGCGGTAAATGTAGAATTTGCAAGTATTGATGATGTAATTTCTGCATATTTTTGTTTTCTCTTCCCATGTTATACTTTTATACTTTTTTTAAACGTTATACTTTTTTATATTGGAGTTTTGCGTCAGTATGCAGACACACATTTATTTTGGATGATTGTCCTAAAATTCATAATGAAAGTATCATAGATAATTTTCACAGTGAAACACAAAGCACTAGTCTAGCACTAACATACTTTGTAGTAAGTAGAACTAAATATTCTATTCCTCTATATTTTTAATTTGCTATAACCAGTGTTGACCACTGATGTCAACACTGAACAGTCGTCGTGTTGTTCAATTGATTAGATTTTTGTCCAAAATCAATAGCTGAATGAGTTGACTTGAAATGTTCTGCTGAACTTAATAAACATTGGTCGATTAGGATATATTCCTGTCTGTTGTTATTTAATTGGGCCTACTTAGTCAAACTTACTTACACTTATTTCTTTGTAATAGTATTTGGCTGCCAGCATTAAAATGCAATGCGAATATACCCCTACACACTGTGACTACTTAACAGCCTGCATGACAATGACATGATGGAGAAGGAAAAACCAAAGAAACCTGTGCATTGTTGCATGCTAAATGCAACAGTTTAATTGCAACAAGACTTTCTGATCTGCATAATAAACAACACTCAGTAACGAGACATTATAGTAGATTATTCTTCCATAGTATTATTTGCATTGGAATGCAGCCATTGCTATGCAGTGTGAGTTTCTGATTGCATGTGATCACTGCTCAGGCTCAGGTCTTAACCATTGTTCTTAGTGAATGTGCGAAGCACCACAATTTACATTTATTAAATGTCATCATGACGTAGAATAGACATTTAGACGTAATATTATAAAAAAGATGGACATAGGAGGGACTAGCGCCTCTCAAAACAAAACAATAACTAACAATAAATGCATAATGTACATGAGTAGATCCCTATAGTCTTTCAATCCTACATTTGATCTCATTAACAACACAGCTGTGAAACCTGTATATACAAAAATAGAACAAATGTTTGTCCAAACACACACAAAATAACACACAATAATGACTTTCACAAATCAAGCAAGTTGCCAGCACTTTATTGCACCATTATTGCAAACATGACATGTAGTTCAGTCCTGCATAATGCCTCACTGATGCTAAAATATAAAGAAGGTTCTACACACACATTTAATGAGATTCAACAGAGGTATCAATTGTTTATTTAGCCATGCTGATATCGTCAGATAATGTGATTTGTCATTGTCATCCTGGATTACAATAAATTATCATACTGACACATGATATCTGTGTGATATCAAATCAGATTATTAAAAAAGTATGTGTTACTCTCAAATGAGAATCTTCTCCTTTGTACATATCCTCATATCTCCAAATAGTTCATTTGGAAACTGGTTCCCTTCCTGCATGAGTCCTCATGTGTCTTTTCAGATTAACCATTTGACTACAGGCTTTGCCACAAACTGGACATGTAAATGTTTTTTCCCCCAGTATGAGTCATCATGTGTCTTTTCAGATAACCCATGTCACTCCAGCCTTTGCCACAAATTGTACAAGCAAAAGGTCTTTCTTCTGTATGTGTCCCCATGTGTCTTTTCAGATTACCCATGCTACTCCACCCTTTGCCACAAACTGTACAAATAAAGGGCTTTTCCCCTGTATGAGTCCTCATATGTTGTTTTAGCTGACCACTATGAACACAGCCTTTGTCACAAACTGTACAAGTAAAGGGTTTTTCCCCTGTATGAGTCAACATGTGTGATTTTAGATCACGGTTTCGACTACAGCCTTTGCCACACAATCTACATATGTAGAGCCTTTCCCCTGTATGAGATGTCATGTGTGATTTTAGATCACTCTTTCGACTAAACCCCTTTTCACAAACTGTACAAGTAAAGGGCCTTTCCCCTGTATGAATCATTGTGTGCGTCTTCAGATGTATCCTTTGATTAAACTTTTTGCCACAATCTGTGCAACTGAAACTTTTCTTCCCTGTGTTACTTTTCATGGAGTGTTTTGGTGATTTGAGGTCATGTGACAGTTTGTTGCTCTTTTCTCCCATATTTTGTGTCTTGTGTGATTCCAGATTGTTTAAACGATCCCTGGTCTCATGCCAATCATCACTGTCGTCAGTGTCAGACTCAGAACCGTGTGGTGATATGAGCTGACTGCCACTTGTTGGTTGTGATGTTCCACAGTCCTCTACATAAGCCTGTGTTTTCATGTGTTGAGATGAGGTGTTGGCTACAGGCTCTTTCTCTATGTTTTCATCATCTTCACATTTTACTGATAGTAATGTAACTTTTGACCCACCGTCCTCTGGTCTTTGATGTAGCTCATCATGTTCCTCTTTCATCTGTGGAGGCTCTGGTTCCTCCTGGACCAGGTCGGGGGTCCACTGCTGCTGTTCGGGGGAATTGTCCTCTTTACACAAAGGTAGGTGCATGTAATCTGTCATGTTTTCATCAGAATCTTCACTTTTCACTGTTAGTAATGTCAACGTTAAAACATCAGCACACTCTGGTTTTTGGATTAGCTGTTCCTGTTCTTCTTTAATGTGTGGTGACTCTGGCTGCTCCGGGATCAGACTTGAGGTCATCTCCTCCTGTTCATCTTTAATGTGTGGCGACTCTGGCTGCTCCGGAACCAGACTGGAGGTCATCTCCTCCTGTTCCTCTTTAATGTGTGGAAACTTTATAGATGCATTGATAAAAAATATTAAGTTGTGTTCTGTGTTTTAACTTTGTTTGAAAAAGTAGCTACTATACAAAACAATAAATTGATCATTAAGATAACACTTTTCGCATTCTTGCGATTTAATGTCCGCTCAGTGTCTTAGTGAGTAACTGTTCAGTTATACAGGGAGACGACCACTTTTTAAAATGTGCCACATGATATTCTGTTAAATCGGCCAGTTTATAATAGTAAAGACTGACATTACCCTTTAATATATAAGTAGGTGTATTGTTATCTTTGAGGGAATAGAGAAAACATGATTATATTTAGGAAAATACAGTTGTTTTGTCTTTATACAACTGTTTTGATTTTTTTTGTACTTGATAATTTGGACTTGCAGGGACATGAAGGGGTATACTGTAAGTGGTTGGCCAGTTTCTGTCCCGCCCTCCCTGGATTGGACAAACACGCACACACACAGACACACACACACACACACACACACGTGATTGGTGGACAGATGGTTCTATTGTTCCTCTCCTTGGCCAATCCCAAGCAGTTCTAGTGGTTCCACCTCAGGCTCTCTAAAAAAAGAAGAGCGTGTAGTTGTCAGTTCTCCACAACTCCTCCAGGATATCAATCATTTCAACCAGAACTGACTGTGAAGTGAACTCCAGACTTCTGCTGAAGATGAAATCTCTCAATCCCACCAGGAACAGTTCAGCTGAACACCTGGAACCCAGAGACCATCAAGATATCTGTAAGTTATAGTTTGTGTTGATTTGGTTTTATTTTATTGTTTCCTTTAGCTTTGTTGTAGGTTAGATTTATATCTTGCACAGATTGTTATATCTGTTTTTATTGTATTGTGTTTATCTTGGGGTTATTTTAAAGGTAGGTGGTTTTTAAATTAGTCTGGACTAGGACTTGGAAAGGCCAACGACAAAACTAAGGAATATGATTAGGCTAGATTGACTGAAGATTTAAAATGTTCATTCCTAGAAGTGTTCATTCCTAAATTATTTAATCGTTCAACTTCTCAACTATCTTCCTTTTGTCTTGTTTCCAATCCAGTGTTGGATATTCCGTCTATTTTCCCTGTCCTACCAGCAGAACAAAGAGGCTTGGCTAAACCCAAACATCGTAGCTGTGACCAGTGTGGAAAACACTTCCGTAGAAAGTCCAGTCTTAAGACACACCAGAAAATGCACGCCGGAGAAAGACCATTCCACTGTGACCAGTGTGGGAGCAGGTTTATTACCAAATCTCACTTAAAGGATCACCAGAAAATTCACACACCATACCACTGTAAACAGTGTGGGGAAAGCTACAAAACAAAAGCAGACTTAGTTAGTCACCAGATAATGCACACCCTATTTTGTGAATAGAGAAACCCTATGCATGTGATCTGTGTGGGAAAACATGCACCTTAAAATCCCCACAAAATTCACACTGGAGAAAGACCATACCACTGTGTACAGTTTGGATATGCCTTGTACTATGCACAAAAAATGTATGCACACCAATCCATGATGCGGTAAATGTAGAATTTGCAAGTATTGATGATGTAATTTCTGCATATTTTTGTTTTCTCTTCCCATGTTATACTTTTATACTTTTTTTAAACGTTATACTTTTTTATATTGGAGTTTTGCGTCAGTATGCAGACACACATTTATTTTGGATGATTGTCCTAAAATTCATAATGAAAGTATCATAGATAATTTTCACAGTGAAACACAAAGCACTAGTCTAGCACTAACATACTTTGTAGTAAGTAGAACTAAATATTCTATTCCTCTATATTTTTAATTTGCTATAACCAGTGTTGACCACTGATGTCAACACTGAACAGTCGTCGTGTTGTTCAATTGATTAGATTTTTGTCCAAAATCAATAGCTGAATGAGTTGACTTGAAATGTTCTGCTGAACTTAATAAACATTGGTCGATTAGGATATATTCCTGTCTGTTGTTATTTAATTGGGCCTACTTAGTCAAACTTACTTACACTTATTTCTTTGTAATAGTATTTGGCTGCCAGCATTAAAATGCAATGCGAATATACCCCTACACACTGTGACTACTTAACAGCCTGCATGACAATGACATGATGGAGAAGGAAAAACCAAAGAAACCTGTGCATTGTTGCATGCTAAATGCAACAGTTTAATTGCAACAAGACTTTCTGATCTGCATAATAAACAACACTCAGTAACGAGACATTATAGTAGATTATTCTTCCATAGTATTATTTGCATTGGAATGCAGCCATTGCTATGCAGTGTGAGTTTCTGATTGCATGTGATCACTGCTCAGGCTCAGGTCTTAACCATTGTTCTTAGTGAATGTTTTTTCACAATTTACATTTATTAAATGTCATCATGACGTAGAATAGACATTTAGACGTAATATTATAAAAAAGATGGACATAGGAGGGACTAGCGCCCCTCAAAACAAAACAATAACTAACAATAAATGCATAATGTACATGAGTAGATCCCTATAGTCTTTCAATCCTACATTTGATCTCATTAACAACACAGCTGTGAAACCTGTATATACAAAAATAGAACAAATGTTTGTCCAAACACACACAAAATAACACACAATAATGACTTTCACAAATCAAGCAAGTTGCCAGCACTTTATTGCACCATTATTGCAAACATGACATGTAGTTCAGTCCTGCATAATGCCTCACTGATGCTAAAATATAAAGAAGGTTCTACACACACATTTAATGAGATTCAACAGAGGTATCAATTGTTTATTTAGCCATGCTGATATCGTCAGATAATGTGATTTGTCATTGTCATCCTGGATTACAATAAATTATCATACTGACACATGATATCTGTGTGATATCAAATCAGATTATTAAAAAAGTATGTGTTACTCTCAAATGAGAATCTTCTCCTTTGTACATATCCTCATATCTCCAAATAGTTCATTTGGAAACTGGTTCCCTTCCTGCATGAGTCCTCATGTGTCTTTTCAGATTAACCATTTGACTACAGGCTTTGCCACAAACTGGACATGTAAATGTTTTTTCCCCAGTATGAGTCATCATGTGTCTTTTCAGATAACCCATGTCACTCCAGCCTTTGCCACAAATTGTACAAGCAAAAGGTCTTTCTTCTGTATGTGTCCCCATGTGTCTTTTCAGATTACCCATGCTACTCCACCCTTTGCCACAAACTGTACAAATAAAGGGCTTTTCCCCTGTATGAGTCCTCATATGTTGTTTTAGCTGACCACTATGAACACAGCCTTTGTCACAAACTGTACAAGTAAAGGGTTTTTCCCCTGTATGAGTCAACATGTGTGATTTTAGATCACGGTTTCGACTACAGCCTTTGCCACACAATCTACATATGTAGAGCCTTTCCCCTGTATGAGATGTCATGTGTGATTTTAGATCACTCTTTCGACTAAACCCCTTTTCACAAACTGTACAAGTAAAGGGCCTTTCCCCTGTATGAATCATTGTGTGCGTCTTCAGATGTATCCTTTGATTAAACTTTTTGCCACAATCTGTGCAACTGAAACTTTTCTTCCCTGTGTTACTTTTCATGGAGTGTTTTGGTGATTTGAGGTCATGTGACAGTTTGTTGCTCTTTTCTCCCATATGTTGTGTCTTGTGTGATTCCAGATTGTTTAAACGATCCCTGGTCTCATGCCAATCATCACTGTCGTCAGTGTCAGACTCAGAACCGTGTGGTGATATGAGCTGACTGCCACTTGTTGGTTGTGATGTTCCACAGTCCTCTACATAAGCCTGTGTTTTCATGTGTTGAGATGAGGTGTTGGCTATAGGCTCTTTCTCTATGTTTTCATCATCTTCACATTTTACTGATAGTAATGTAACTTTTGACCCACCGTCCTCTGGTCTTTGATGTAGCTCATCATGTTCCTCTTTCATCTGTGGAGAATCTGGTTCCTCCTGGACCAGGTCGGGGGTCCACTGCTGCTGTTCGGGGGAATTGTCCTCTTTACACAAAGGTAGGTGCATGTAATCTGTCATGTTTTCATCAGAATCTTCATTTTTCACTGTTAGTAATGTCAACGTTAAAACATCAGCACACTCTGGTTTTTGGATTAGCTGTTCATGTTCTTCTTTAATGTGTGGAGACTCTGGCTGCTCCAGGATCAGACTTGAGGTCATCTCCTCCTGTTCATCTTTAATGTGTGGAGCCTCTGGCTGCTCTGAGACCAGAATGGAGGTAATCTCCTCCTGTTCATAGTTCATAATAATTACACTAAGTTGTTGTTTTTTCTAGGTTCATGTTACTTTTCCTAGAATACAAAATAGTGCCTTTTAGCAGATAAGTTGGCCCTACCTTCATTCTTGAAGGCAGAACTTTATTGATGCATTGATAAAAAAAGATTAAGTTGTGTGCTGTGTTTTAACTTTGTTTGAAAAAGCACTATACAAAACAATAAAATTGATCATTACGATAACACTTTTCTCATTCTTGCGATGTAATGTCCGCTCAGTGTCTTGGTGAGTAACTGTTCAGTTATACAGGGAGACGACCACTTTTTACAATGTGCCACATGATATTCTGTTTAATCGGTTAGTTTATAATACTAAAGACTGACATTTTCCTTTAATATATAAGTAGGTGTATTGTTATCTTTGAGGCAATAGAGAAAACATGATTATATTTTGGAAAATACAGTTGTTTTGTCTTTCTTTATACAACTGTTTTGAATTATTTTGTACTTGATAATTTGGACTTGCAGGGACATGAAGGGGTATACCGTAAGTGGTTGGCCAGTTTCTGTCCCGCCCTCCCTGGATTGGAAAAACACACACGCACACACACACACACACACACACACACACACACACACACACACACACACACACACACACACACACGCACGCACCCACACACACACACACACTGATATATAGGTTGTGATTGGTGGACAGATGGTTCTATTGTTCCTCTCCTTGACCAATCCCAAGCAGTTCTAGTGGTTCCACCTCAGGCTCTCTAATATAAGAGCGTGTAGTTGTCAGTTCTCCACAACTCCTCCAGGATATCAATCATTTCAACCAGAACTGACTGCATTGAACTCCAGACTTCTGCTGAAGATGAAATCTCTCAATCCCACCAGGAACAGAACACCTGGAACCCAGAGACAATCAAGATATCTGTAAGTTATAGTTTATGTTTATTTGGTTTTATTTTATTGTTTCCTTTAGCTTTGTTGTAGGTTAGATTTATATATTGCACAGATTGTTATATCTGTTTTTATTGTATTGTGTTTATCTTGGGGTTATTTTAAAGGTAGGTGGTTTTTAAATTAGTCTGGACTGGGACTTGGAAAGGCCAACGACAAAACTAAGGAATATGATTAGGCTAGATTGACTGAAGATTTAAAATGTTCATTCCTAGAAGTGTTCATTCCTAAATGATTTAATCGTTCAACTTCTCAACTATCTTCCTTTTGTCTTGTTTCCAATCCAGTGTTGGATATTCCGTCTATTTTCCCTGTCCTACCAGCAGTACATGAACAAAGAGGCTTGGCTAAACCCAAACATCGTAGCTGTGACCAGTGTGGAAAACACTTCCGTAGAAAGTCCAGTCTTAAGACACACCAGAAAAGGCACGCCGGAGAAAGACCATTCCACTGTGACCAGTGTGGGAGCAGGTTTATTACCAAATCTCACTTAAAGGATCACCAGAAAATTCACACACCATACCACTGTAAACAGTGTGGGGAAAGCTACAAAACAAAAGCAGACTTAGTTAGTCACCAGATAATGCACACCCTATTTTGTGAATAGAGAAACCCTATGCATGTGATCTGTGTGGGAAAACATGCACCTTCAAATCCCCACAAAATTCACACTGGAGAAAGACCATACCACTGTATACAGTTTGGATATGCCTTGTACTATGCACACAAAATGTATGCACACCAATCCATGATGCTGTAAATGTAGAATTTGTTGTACTGTATAAAGAAGGCCAGATAATGTGAAGAGATTCAATAGAAAGACTAACCTAAAAACCAATCAGCGCACTCACACCTTGATTGCAAGTATTGATGATGTAATTTCGGCATATTTTTGTTTATTTTTGTTTTCTCTTCCCACGTTATACTTTTGTTTATACTTTTATACTTTTAAAACGTTATACTTTTTTATATTGGAGTTTTGCGTCAGTATGCAGACACATTTATTTTGGATGAGTGTCGTAAAATCCATAATGCAAGTATCATAGATAATTTTCACAGTGAAACACAAAGCACTAGTCTAGCACTAACATACTTTGTAGTAAGTAGAACTAAATATTCTATTCCTCTATATTTTTAATTTGCTATAACCAGTGTTGACCACTGATGTCAACACTGAACAGTCGTCGTGTTGTTCAATTGATTAGATGTTTGTCCAAAATCAATAGCTGAATGAGTTGACTTGAAATGTTCTGCTGAACTTAATAAACATTGGTCGATTAGGATATATTCCTGTCTGTTGTTATTTAATTGGGCCTACTTAGTCAAACTTACTTACACTTATTTCTTTGTAATAGTATTTGGCTGCCAGCATTAAAATGCAATGCGAATATACCCCTACACACTGTGACTACTTAACAGCCTGCATGACAATGACATGATGGAGAAGGAAAAACCAAAGAAACCTGTGCATTGTTGCATGCTAAATGCAACAGTTTAATTGCAACAAGACTTTCTGATCTGCATAATAAACAACACTCAGTAACGAGACATTATAGTAGATTATTCTTCCATAGTATTATTTGCATTGGAATGCAGCCATTGCTATGCAGTGTGAGTTTCTGATTGCATGTGATCACTGCTCAGGCTCAGGTCTTAACCATTGTTCTTAGTGAATGTGCGAAGCACCACAATTTACATTTATTAAATGTCATCATGACGTAGAATAGACATTTAGACGTAATATTATAAAAAAGATGGACATAGGAGGGACTAGCGCCCCTCAAAACAAAACAATAACTAACAATAAATGCATAATGTACATGAGTAGATCCCTATAGTCTTTCAATCCTACATTTGATCTCATTAACAACACAGCTGTGAAACCTGTATATACAAAAATAGAACAAATGTTTGTCCAAACACACACAAAATAACACACAATAATGACTTTCACAAATCAAGCAAGTTGCCAGCACTTTATTGCACCATTATTGCAAACATGACATGTAGTTCAGTCCTGCATAATGCCTCACTGATGCTAAAATATAAAGAAGGTTCTACACACACATTTAATGAGATTCAACAGAGGTATCAATTGTTTATTTAGCCATGCTGATATCGTCAGATAATGTGATTTGTCATTGTCATCCTGGATTACAATAAATTATCATACTGACACATGATATCTGTGTGATATCAAATCAGATTATTAAAAAAGTATGTGTTACTCTCAAATGAGAATCTTCTCCTTTGTACATATCCTCATATCTCCAAATAGTTCATTTGGAAACTGGTTCCCTTCCTGCATGAGTCCTCATGTGTCTTTTCAGATTAACCATTTGACTACAGGCTTTGCCACAAACTGGACATGTAAATGTTTTTTCCCCCAGTATGAGTCATCATGTGTCTTTTCAGATAACCCATGTCACTCCAGCCTTTGCCACAAATTGTACAAGCAAAAGGTCTTTCTTCTGTATGTGTCCCCATGTGTCTTTTCAGATTACCCATGCTACTCCACCCTTTGCCACAAACTGTACAAATAAAGGGCTTTTCCCCTGTATGAGTCCTCATATGTTGTTTTAGCTGACCACTATGAACACAGCCTTTGTCACAAACTGTACAAGTAAAGGGTTTTTCCCCTGTATGAGTCAACATGTGTGATTTTAGATCACGGTTTCGACTACAGCCTTTGCCACACAATCTACATATGTAGAGCCTTTCCCCTGTATGAGATGTCATGTGTGATTTTAGATCACTCTTTCGACTAAACCCCTTTTCACAAACTGTACAAGTAAAGGGCCTTTCCCCTGTATGAATCATTGTGTGCGTCTTCAGATGTATCCTTTGATTAAACTTTTTGCCACAATCTGTGCAACTGAAACTTTTCTTCCCTGTGTTACTTTTCATGGAGTGTTTTGGTGATTTGAGGTCATGTGACAGTTTGTTGCTCTTTTCTCCCATATTTTGTGTCTTGTGTGATTCCAGATTGTTTAAACGATCCCTGGTCTCATGCCAATCATCACTGTCGTCAGTGTCAGACTCAGAACCGTGTGGTGATATGAGCTGACTGCCACTTGTTGGTTGTGATGTTCCACAGTCCTCTACATAAGCCTGTGTTTTCATGTGTTGAGATGAGGTGTTGGCTACAGGCTCTTTCTCTATGTTTTCATCATCTTCACATTTTACTGATAGTAATGTAACTTTTGACCCACCGTCCTCTGGTCTTTGATGTAGCTCATCATGTTCCTCTTTCATCTGTGGAGGCTCTGGTTCCTCCTGGACCAGGTCGGGGGTCCACTGCTGCTGTTCGGGGGAATTGTCCTCTTTACACAAAGGTAGGTGCATGTAATCTGTCATTTTTTCATCAGAATCTTCACTTTTCACTGTTAGTAATGTCAACGTTAAAACATCAGCACACTCTGGTTTTTGGATTAGCTGTTCCTGTTCCTTTAATGTGTGGAGACTCTGGCTGCTCCGGGATCAGACTTGAGGTCATCTCCTCCTGTTCATCTTTAATGTGTGGAGCCTCTGGCTGCTCTGAGACCAGAATGGAGGTAATCTCCTCCTGTTCATAGTTCATAATAATTACACTAAGTTGTTGTTTTTTCTAGGTTCATGTTACTTTTCCTAGAATACAAAATAGTGCCTTTTAGCAGATAAGTTGACCCTACCTTCATTCTTGAAGGCAGAACTTTATTGATGCATTGATAAAAAAAGATTAAGTTGTGTGCTGTGTTTTAACTTTGTTTGAAAAAGCACTATACAAAACAATAAAATTGATCATTACGATAACACTTTTCTCATTCTTGCGATGTAATGTCCGCTCAGTGTCTTAGTGAGTAACTGTTCAGTTATACAGGGAGACGACCACTTTTTACAATGTGCCACATGATATTCTGTTTAATCGGTTAGTTTATAATACTAAAGACTGACATTTTCCTTTAATATATAAGTAGGTGTATTGTTATCTTTGAGGCAATAGAGAAAACATGATTATATTTTGGAAAATACAGTTGTTTTGTCTTTCTTTATACAACTGTTTTGAATTATTTTGTACTTGATAATTTGGACTTGCAGGGACATGAAGGGGTATACCGTAAGTGGTTGGCCAGTTTCTGTCCCGCCCTCCCTGGATTGGACAAACACACACGCACACACACACACACACACACACACACAGACACACACACACACGCACGCACCCACACACGCACCCACACACACACACACACTGAGATATAGGTTGTGATTGGTGGACAGATGGTTCTATTGTTCCTTTCCTTGACCAATCCCAGGCAGTTCTAGTGGTTCCACCTCAGGCTCTCTAATATAAGAGCGTGTAGTTGTCAGTTCTCCACAACTCCTCCAGGATATCAATCATTTCAACCAGAACTGACTGCATTGAACTCCAGACTTCTGCTGAAGATGAAATCTCTCAATCCCACCAGGAACAGTTCAGCTGAACACCTGGAACCCAGAGACAATCAAGATATCTGTAAGTTATAGTTTATGTTTATTTGGTTTTATTTTATTGTTTCCTTTAGCTTTGTTGTAGGTTAGATTTATATCTTGCACATATTGTTATATCTGTTTTTATTGTATTGTGTTTATCTTGGGGTTATTTTAAAGGTAGGTGGTTTTTAAATTAGTCTGGACTGGGACTTGGAAAGGCCAACGACAAAACTAAGGAATATGATTAGGCTAGATTGACTGAAGATTTAAAATGTTCATTCCTAGAAGTGTTCATTCCTAAATGATTTAATCGTTCAACTTCTCAACTATCTTCCTTTTGTCTTGTTTCCAATCCAGTGTTGGATATTCCGTCTATTTTCCCTGTCCTACCAGCAGTACATGAACAAAGAGGCTTGGCTAAACCCAAACATCGTAGCTGTGACCAGTGTGGAAAACACTTCCGTAGAAAGTCCAGTCTTAAGACACACCAGAAAAGGCACGCCGGAGAAAGGCCATTCCACTGTGACCAGTGTGGGAGCAGGTTTATTACCAAATCTCACTTAAAGGATCACCAGAAAATTCACACACCATACCACTGTAAACAGTGTGGGGAAAGCTACAAAACAAAAGCAGACTTAGTTAGTCACCAGATAATGCACACCCTATTTTGTGAATAGAGAAACCCTATGCATGTGATCTGTGTGGGAAAACATGCACCTTCAAATCCCCACAAAATTCACACTGGAGAAAGACCATACCACTGTGTACAGTTTGGATATGCCTTGTACTATGCACACAAAATGTATGCACACCAATCCATGATGCGGTAAATGTAGAATTTGTTGTACTGTATAAAGAAGGCCAGATAATGTGAAGAGATTCAATAGAAAGATTAACCTAAAAACCAATCAGCGCACTCACACCTTGATTGCAAGTATTGATGATGTAATTTCTGCATATTTTTGTTTTCTCTTCCCACGTTATACTTTTGTTTATACTTTTTTAAAACGTTATACTTTTTTATATTGGAGTTTTGCGTCAGTATGCAGACACACATTTATTTTGGATGAGTGTCGTAAAATCCATAATGCAAGTATCATAGATAATTTTCACAATGAAACAAAAAGCACTAGTCTAGCACTAACATACTTTGTAGTAAGTAGAACTAAATATTCTATTCCTCTATATTTTTAATTTGCTATAACCAGTGTTGACCACTGATGTCAACACTGAACAGTCGTCGTGTTGTTCAATTGATTAGATTTTTGTCCAAAATCAATAGCTGAATGAGTTGACTTGAAATGTTCTGCTGAACTTAATAAACATTGGTCGATTAGGATATATTCCTGTCTGTTGTTATTTAATTGGGCCTACTTAGTCAAACTCACTTACACTTATTTATTTGTAATAGTATTTGGCTGCCAGCATTAAAATGCAATGTGAATATACCCCTACACACTGTGACTACTTAACAGCCTGCATGACAATGACATGATGGAGAAGGAAAAACCAAAGAAACCTGTGCATTGTTGCATGCTAAATGCAACAGTTTCATTGCAACAAGACTTTCTGATCTGCATAATAAACAACACTCAGTAACGAGACATTATAGTAGATTATTCTTCCATAGTATTATTTGCATTGGAATGCAGCCATTGCTATGCAGTGTGAGTTTCTGATTGCATGTGATCACTGCTCAGGCTCAGGTCTTAACCATTGTTCTTAGTGAATGTGCGAAGCACCACAATTTACATTTATTAAAATGTCATCATGACGTAGAATAGACATTTAGACGTAATATTATAAAAAAGATGGACATAGGAGGGACTAGCGCCCCTCAAAACAAAACAATAACTAACAATAAATGCATAATGTACATGAGTAGATCCCTATAGTCTTTCAATCCTACATTTGATCTCATTAACAACACAGCTGTGAAACCTGTATATACAAAAATAGAACAAATGTTTGTCCAAACACACACAAAATAACACACAATAATGACTTTCACAAATCAAGCAAGTTGCCAGCACTTTATTGCAAACATGACATGTAGTTCAGTCCTGCATAATGCCTCACTGATGCTAAAATATAAAGAAGGTTCTACACACACATTTAATGAGATTCAACAGAGGTATCAATTGTTTATTTAGCCATGCTGATATCGTCAGATAATGTGATTTGTCATTGTCATCCTGGATTACAATAAATTATCATACTGACACATGATATCTGTGTGATATCAAATCAGATTATTAAAAAAGTATGTGTTACTCTCAAATGAGAATCTTCTCCTTTGTACATATCCTCATATCTCCAAATAGTTCATTTGGAAACTGGTTCCCTTCCTGCATGAGTCCTCATGTGTCTTTTCAGATTAACCATTTGACTACAGGCTTTGCCACAAACTGAACATGTAAATGTTTTTTCCCCCAGTATGAGTCATCATGTGTCTTTTCAGATAACCCATGTCACTCCAGCCTTTGCCACAAATTGTACAAGCAAAAGGTCTTTCTTCTGTATGTGTCCCCATGTGTCTTTTCAGATTACCCATGCTACTCCACCCTTTGCCACAAACTGTACAAATAAAGGGCTTTTCCCCTGTATGAGTCCTCATATGTTGTTTTAGCTGACCACTATGAACACAGCCTTTGTCACAAACTGTACAAGTAAAGGGTTTTTCCCCTGTATGAGTCAACATGTGTGATTTTAGATCACGGTTTCGACTACAGCCTTTGCCACACAATCTACATATGTAGAGCCTTTCCCCTGTATGAGATGTCATGTGTGATTTTAGATCACTCTTTCGACTAAACCCCTTTTCACAAACTGTACAAGTAAAGGGCCTTTCCCCTGTATGAATCATTGTGTGCGTCTTCAGATGTATCCTTTGATTAAACTTTTTGCCACAATCTGTGCAACTGAAACTTTTCTTCCCTGTGTTACTTTTCATGGAGTGTTTTGGTGATTTGAGGTCATGTGACAGTTTGTTGCTCTTTTCTCCCATATTTTGTGTCTTGTGTGATTCCAGATTGTTTAAACGATCCCTGGTCTCATGCCAATCATCACTGTCGTCAGTGTCAGACTCAGAACCGTGTGGTGATATGAGCTGACTGCCACTTGTTGGTTGTGATGTTCCACAGTCCTCTACATAAGCCTGTGTTTTCATGTGTTGAGATGAGGTGTTGGCTACAGGCTCTTTCTCTATGTTTTCATCATCTTCACATTTTACTGATAGTAATGTAACTTTTGACCCACCGTCCTCTGGTCTTTGATGTAGCTCATCATGTTCCTCTTTCATCTGTGGAGGCTCTGGTTCCTCCTGGACCAGGTCGGGGGTCCACTGCTGCTGTTCGGGGGAATTGTCCTCTTTACACAAAGGTAGGTGCATGTAATCTGTCATTTTTTCATCAGAATCTTCACTTTTCACTGTTAGTAATGTCAACGTTAAAACATCAGCACACTCTGGTTTTTGGATTAGCTGTTCCTGTTCCTTTAATGTGTGGAGACTCTGGCTGCTCCGGGATCAGACTTGAGGTCATCTCCTCCTGTTCATCTTTAATGTGTGGAGCCTCTGGCTGCTCTGAGACCAGAATGGAGGTAATCTCCTCCTGTTCATAGTTCATAATAATTACACTAAGTTGTTGTTTTTTCTAGGTTCATGTTACTTTTCCTAGAATACAAAATAGTGCCTTTTAGCAGATAAGTTGACCCTACCTTCATTCTTGAAGGCAGAACTTTATTGATGCATTGATAAAAAAAGATTAAGTTGTGTGCTGTGTTTTAACTTTGTTTGAAAAAGCACTATACAAAACAATAAAATTGATCATTACGATAACACTTTTCTCATTCTTGCGATGTAATGTCCGCTCAGTGTCTTAGTGAGTAACTGTTCAGTTATACAGGGAGACGACCACTTTTTACAATGTGCCACATGATATTCTGTTTAATCGGTTAGTTTATAATACTAAAGACTGACATTTTCCTTTAATATATAAGTAGGTGTATTGTTATCTTTGAGGCAATAGAGAAAACATGATTATATTTTGGAAAATACAGTTGTTTTGTCTTTCTTTATACAACTGTTTTGAATTATTTTGTACTTGATAATTTGGACTTGCAGGGACATGAAGGGGTATACCGTAAGTGGTTGGCCAGTTTCTGTCCCGCCCTCCCTGGATTGGACAAACACACACGCACACACACACACACACACAGACACACACACACACGCACGCACCCACACACGCACCCACACACACACACACACTGAGATATAGGTTGTGATTGGTGGACAGATGGTTCTATTGTTCCTCTCCTTGACCAATCCCAGGCAGTTCTAGTGGTTCCACCTCAGGCTCTCTAATATAAGAGCGTGTAGTTGTCAGTTCTCCACAACTCCTCCAGGATATCAATCATTTCAACCAGAACTGACTGCATTGAACTCCAGACTTCTGCTGAAGATGAAATCTCTCAATCCCACCAGGAACAGTTCAGCTGAACACCTGGAACCCAGAGACAATCAAGATATCTGTAAGTTATAGTTTATGTTTATTTGGTTTTATTTTATTGTTTCCTTTAGCTTTGTTGTAGGTTAGATTTATATCTTGCACATATTGTTATATCTGTTTTTATTGTATTGTGTTTATCTTGGGGTTATTTTAAAGGTAGGTGGTTTTTAAATTAGTCTGGACTGGGACTTGGAAAGGCCAACGACAAAACTAAGGAATATGATTAGGCTAGATTGACTGAAGATTTAAAATGTTCATTCCTAGAAGTGTTCATTCCTAAATGATTTAATCGTTCAACTTCTCAACTATCTTCCTTTTGTCTTGTTTCCAATCCAGTGTTGGATATTCCGTCTATTTTCCCTGTCCTACCAGCAGTACATGAACAAAGAGGCTTGGCTAAACCCAAACATCGTAGCTGTGACCAGTGTGGAAAACACTTCCGTAGAAAGTCCAGTCTTAAGACACACCAGAAAAGGCACGCCGGAGAAAGGCCATTCCACTGTGACCAGTGTGGGAGCAGGTTTATTACCAAATCTCACTTAAAGGATCACCAGAAAATTCACACACCATACCACTGTAAACAGTGTGGGGAAAGCTACAAAACAAAAGCAGACTTAGTTAGTCACCAGATAATGCACACCCTATTTTGTGAATAGAGAAACCCTATGCATGTGATCTGTGTGGGAAAACATGCACCTTCAAATCCCCACAAAATTCACACTGGAGAAAGACCATACCACTGTGTACAGTTTGGATATGCCTTGTACTATGCACACAAAATGTATGCACACCAATCCATGATGCGGTAAATGTAGAATTTGTTGTACTGTATAAAGAAGGCCAGATAATGTGAAGAGATTCAATAGAAAGATTAACCTAAAAACCAATCAGCGCACTCACACCTTGATTGCAAGTATTGATGATGTAATTTCTGCATATTTTTGTTTTCTCTTCCCACGTTATACTTTTGTTTATACTTTTATACTTTTTTTAAACGTTATACTTTTTTATATTGGAGTTTTGCGTCAGTATGCAGACACACATTTATTTTGGATAAGTGTCGTAAAATCCATAATGCAAGTATCATAGATAATTTTCACAATGAAACAAAAAGCACTAGTCTAGCACTAACATACTTTGTAGTAAGTAGAACTAAATATTCTATTCCTCTATATTTTTAATTTGCTATAACCAGTGTTGACCACTGATGTCAACACTGAACAGTCGTCGTGTTGTTCAATTGATTAGATTTTTGTCCAAAATCAATAGCTGAATGAGTTGACTTGAAATGTTCTGCTGAACTTAATAAACATTGGTCGATTAGGATATATTCCTGTCTGTTGTTATTTAATTGGGCCTACTTAGTCAAACTCACTTACACTTATTTATTTGTAATAGTATTTGGCTGCCAGCATTAAAATGCAATGTGAATATACCCCTACACACTGTGACTACTTAACAGCCTGCATGACAATGACATGATGGAGAAGGAAAAACCAAAGAAACCTGTGCATTGTTGCATGCTAAATGCAACAGTTTAATTGCAACAAGACTTTCTGATCTGCATAATAAACAACACTCAGTAACGAGACATTATAGTAGATTATTCTTCCATAGTATTATTTGCATTGGAATGCAGCCATTGCTATGCAGTGTGAGTTTCTGATTGCATGTGATCACTGCTCAGGCTCAGGTCTTAACCATTGTTCTTAGTGAATGTGCGAAGCACCACAATTTACATTTATTAAAATGTCATCATGACGTAGAATAGACATTTAGACGTAATATTATAAAAAAGATGGACATAGGAGGGACTAGCGCCCCTCAAAACAAAACAATAACTAACAATAAATGCATAATGTACATGAGTAGATCCCTATAGTCTTTCAATCCT
This sequence comes from Protomyctophum bolini, assembly GCF_963924005.1. Lineage (NCBI taxonomy): Eukaryota > Metazoa > Chordata > Actinopteri > Myctophiformes > Myctophidae > Protomyctophum > Protomyctophum bolini. The sequence goes on from NC_137882.1 coordinate 37,401,212, forward strand.
ACATTTGATCTCATTAACAACACAGCTGTGAAACCTGTATATACAAAAATAGAACAAATGTTTGTCCAAACACACACAAAATAACACACAATAATGACTTTCACAAATCAAGCAAGTTGCCAGCACTTTATTGCAAACATGACATGTACTTCAGTCCTGCATAATGCCTCACTGATGCTAAAATATAAAGAAGGTTCTACACACACATTTAATGAGATTCAACAGAGGTATCAATTGTTTATTTAGCCATGCTGCTATCGTCAGATAATGTGATTTGTCATTGTCATCCTGGATTACAATAAATGATCATACTGACACATGATATCTGTGTGATATCAAATCAGATTATTAAAAAAGTATGTGTTACTCTCAAATGAGAATCTTCTCCTTTGTACATATCCTCATATCTCCAAATAGTTCATTTGGAAACTGGTTCCCTTCCTGCATGAGTCCTCATGTGTCTTTTCAGATTAACCATTTGACTACAGGCTTTGCCACAAACTGGACATGTAAATGTTTTTTCCCCAGTATGAGTCATCATGTGTCTTTTCAGATAACCCATGTCACTCCAGCCTTTGCCACAAATTGTACAAGCAAAAGGTCTTTCTTCTGTATGTGTCCCCATGTGTCTTTTCAGATTACCCATGCTACTCCACCCTTTGCCACAAACTGTACAAATAAAGGGCTTTTCCCCTGTATGAGTCCTCATATGTTGTTTTAGCTGACCACTATGAACACAGCCTTTGTCACAAACTGTACAAGTAAAGGGTTTTTCCCCTGTATGAGTCAACATGTGTGATTTTAGATCACGGTTTCGACTATAGCCTTTGCCACACAATCTACATATGTAGAGCCTTTCCCCTGTATGAGATGTCATGTGTGATTTTAGATCACTCTTTCGACTAAACCCCTTTTCACAAACTGTACAAGTAAAGGGCCTTTCCCCTGTATGAATCATTGTGTGCGTCTTCAGATGTATCCTTTGATTAAACTTTTTGCCACAATCTGTGCAACTGAAACTTTTCTTCCCTGTGTTACTTTTCATGGAGTGTTTTGGTGATTTGAGGTCATGTGACAGTTTGTTGCTCTTTTCTCCCATATTTTGTGTCTTGTGTGATTCCAGATTGTTTAAACGATCCCTGGTCTCATGCCAATCATCACTGTCGTCAGTGTCAGACTCAGAACCGTGTGGTGATATGAGCTGACTGCCACTTGTTGGTTGTGATGTTCCACAGTCCTCTACATAAGCCTGTGTTTTCATGTGTTGAGATGAGGTGTTGGCTACAGGCTCTTTCTCTATGTTTTCATCATCTTCACATTTTACTGATAGTAATGTAACTTTTGACCCACCGTCCTCTGGTCTTTGATGTAGCTCATCATGTTCCTCTTTCATCTGTGGAGGCTCTGGTTCCTCCTGGACCAGGTCGGGGGTCCACTGCTGCTGTTCGGGGGAATTGTCCTCTTTACACAAAGGTAGGTGCATGTAATCTGTCATGTTTTCATCAGAATCTTCACTTTTCACTGTTAGTAATGTCAACGTTAAAACATCAGCACACTCTGGTTTTTGGATTAGCTGTTCCTGTTCCTTTAATAAGTAAGTAGTAACTAAAGTCCTTTAGTAAGGCATTTGCCCAGTCGGACTCGTAAGCTGCCCTGTTTTTAACTGTTTTATTCTTATTTTTATTTTACTTTTTTAATCTGTAGCACTTTGAGATTTGCTTCAAATATAAAGTGCGTTATAAATAAAATTTATTATTATTATTATTATTAATGTGTGGAGACTCTGGCTGCTCCGAGATCAGACTTGAGGTCATCTCCTCCTGTTCATCTTTAATGTGTGGAGCCTCTGGCTGCTCTGAGACCAGAATGGAGGTAATCTCCTCCTGTTCATAGTTCATAATAATTACACTAAGTTGTTGTTTTTTCTAGGTTCATGTTACTTTTCCTAGAATACAAAATAGTGCCTTTTAGCAGATAAGTTGACCCTACCTTCATTCTTGAAGGCAGAACTTTATTGATGCATTGATAAAAAAAGATTAAGTTGTGTGCTGTGTTTTAACTTTGTTTGAAAAAGCACTATACAAAACAATAAAATTGATCATTACGATAACACTTTTCTCATTCTTGCGATGTAATGTCCGCTCAGTGTCTTAGTGAGTAACTGTTCAGTTATACAGGGAGACGACCACTTTTTACAATGTGCCACATGATATTCTGTTTAATCGGTTAGTTTATAATACTAAAGACTGACATTTTCCTTTAATATATAAGTAGGTGTATTGTTATCTTTGAGGCAATAGAGAAAACATGATTATATTTTGGAAAATACAGTTGTTTTGTCTTTCTTTATACAACTGTTTTGAATTATTTTGTACTTGATAATTTGGACTTGCAGGGACATGAAGGGGTATACCGTAAGTGGTTGGCCAGTTTCTGTCCCGCCCTCCCTGGATTGGACAAACACACACACACACACACACACACACACACACACACACACACACACACACACACACACGCACGCACCCACACACGCACCCACACACACACACACACTGAGATATAGGTTGTGATTGGTGGACAGATGGTTCTATTGTTCCTCTCCTTGACCAATCCCAGGCAGTTCTAGTGGTTCCACCTCAGGCTCTCTAATATAAGAGCGTGTAGTTGTCAGTTCTCCACAACTCCTCCAGGATATCAATCATTTCAACCAGAACTGACTGCATTGAACTCCAGACTTCTGCTGAAGATGAAATCTCTCAATCCCACCAGGAACAGTTCAGCTGAACACCTGGAACCCAGAGACAATCAAGATATCTGTAAGTTATAGTTTATGTTTATTTGGTTTTATTTTATTGTTTCCTTTAGCTTTGTTGTAGGTTAGATTTATATCTTGCACATATTGTTATATCTGTTTTTATTGTATTGTGTTTATCTTGGGGTTATTTTAAAGGTAGGTGGTTTTTAAATTAGTCTGGACTGGGACTTGGAAAGGCCAACGACAAAACTAAGGAATATGATTAGGCTAGATTGACTGAAGATTTAAAATGTTCATTCCTAGAAGTGTTCATTCCTAAATGATTTAATCGTTCAACTTCTCAACTATCTTCCTTTTGTCTTGTTTCCAATCCAGTGTTGGATATTCCGTCTATTTTCCCTGTCCTACCAGCAGTACATGAACAAAGAGGCTTGGCTAAACCCAAACATCGTAGCTGTGACCAGTGTGGAAAACACTTCCGTAGAAAGTCCAGTCTTAAGACACACCAGAAAAGGCACGCCGGAGAAAGGCCATTCCACTGTGACCAGTGTGGGAGCAGGTTTATTACCAAATCTCACTTAAAGGATCACCAGAAAATTCACACACCATACCACTGTAAACAGTGTGGGGAAAGCTACAAAACAAAAGCAGACTTAGTTAGTCACCAGATAATGCACACCCTATTTTGTGAATAGAGAAACCCTATGCATGTGATCTGTGTGGGAAAACATGCACCTTCAAATCCCCACAAAATTCACACTGGAGAAAGACCATACCACTGTGTACAGTTTGGATATGCCTTGTACTATGCACACAAAATGTATGCACACCAATCCATGATGCGGTAAATGTAGAATTTGTTGTACTGTATAAAGAAGGCCAGATAATGTGAAGAGATTCAATAGAAAGATTAACCTAAAAACCAATCAGCGCACTCACACCTTGATTGCAAGTATTGATGATGTAATTTCTGCATATTTTTGTTTTCTCTTCCCACGTTATACTTTTGTTTATACTTTTATACTTTTTTAAAACGTTATACTTTTTTATATTGGAGTTTTGCGTCAGTATGCAGACACACATTTATTTTGGATGAGTGTCGTAAAATCCATAATGCAAGTATCATAGATAATTTTCACAATGAAACAAAAAGCACTAGTCTAGCACTAACATACTTTGTAGTAAGTAGAACTAAATATTCTATTCCTCTATATTTTTAATTTGCTATAACCAGTGTTGACCACTGATGTCAACACTGAACAGTCGTCGTGTTGTTCAATTGATTAGATTTTTGTCCAAAATCAATAGCTGAATGAGTTGACTTGAAATGTTCTGCTGAACTTAATAAACATTGGTCGATTAGGATATATTCCTGTCTGTTGTTATTTAATTGGGCCTACTTAGTCAAACTCACTTACACTTATTTATTTGTAATAGTATTTGGCTGCCAGCATTAAAATGCAATGTGAATATACCCCTACACACTGTGACTACTTAACAGCCTGCATGACAATGACATGATGGAGAAGGAAAAACCAAAGAAACCTGTGCATTGTTGCATGCTAAATGCAACAGTTTCATTGCAACAAGACTTTCTGATCTGCATAATAAACAACACTCAGTAACGAGACATTATAGTAGATTATTCTTCCATAGTATTATTTGCATTGGAATGCAGCCATTGCTATGCAGTGTGAGTTTCTGATTGCATGTGATCACTGCTCAGGCTCAGGTCTTAACCATTGTTCTTAGTGAATGTGCGAAGCACCACAATTTACATTTATTAAAATGTCATCATGACGTAGAATAGACATTTAGACGTAATATTATAAAAAAGATGGACATAGGAGGGACTAGCGCCCCTCAAAACAAAACAATAACTAACAATAAATGCATAATGTACATGAGTAGATCCCTATAGTCTTTCAATCCTACATTTGATCTCATTAACAACACAGCTGTGAAACCTGTATATACAAAAATAGAACAAATGTTTGTCCAAACACACACAAAATAACACACAATAATGACTTTCACAAATCAAGCAAGTTGCCAGCACTTTATTGCAAACATGACATGTACTTCAGTCCTGCATAATGCCTCACTGATGCTAAAATATAAAGAAGGTTCTACACACACATTTAATGAGATTCAACAGAGGTATCAATTGTTTATTTAGCCATGCTGCTATCGTCAGATAATGTGATTTGTCATTGTCATCCTGGATTACAATAAATGATCATACTGACACATGATATCTGTGTGATATCAAATCAGATTATTAAAAAAGTATGTGTTACTCTCAAATGAGAATCTTCTCCTTTGTACATATCCTCATATCTCCAAATAGTTCATTTGGAAACTGGTTCCCTTCCTGCATGAGTCCTCATGTGTCTTTTCAGATTAACCATTTGACTACAGGCTTTGCCACAAACTGGACATGTAAATGTTTTTTCCCCAGTATGAGTCATCATGTGTCTTTTCAGATAACCCATGTCACTCCAGCCTTTGCCACAAATTGTACAAGCAAAAGGTCTTTCTTCTGTATGTGTCCCCATGTGTCTTTTCAGATTACCCATGCTACTCCACCCTTTGCCACAAACTGTACAAATAAAGGGCTTTTCCCCTGTATGAGTCCTCATATGTTGTTTTAGCTGACCACTATGAACACAGCCTTTGTCACAAACTGTACAAGTAAAGGGTTTTTCCCCTGTATGAGTCAACATGTGTGATTTTAGATCACGGTTTCGACTATAGCCTTTGCCACACAATCTACATATGTAGAGCCTTTCCCCTGTATGAGATGTCATGTGTGATTTTAGATCACTCTTTCGACTAAACCCCTTTTCACAAACTGTACAAGTAAAGGGCCTTTCCCCTGTATGAATCATTGTGTGCGTCTTCAGATGTATCCTTTGATTAAACTTTTTGCCACAATCTGTGCAACTGAAACTTTTCTTCCCTGTGTTACTTTTCATGGAGTGTTTTGGTGATTTGAGGTCATGTGACAGTTTGTTGCTCTTTTCTCCCATATTTTGTGTCTTGTGTGATTCCAGATTGTTTAAACGATCCCTGGTCTCATGCCAATCATCACTGTCGTCAGTGTCAGACTCAGAACCGTGTGGTGATATGAGCTGACTGCCACTTGTTGGTTGTGATGTTCCACAGTCCTCTACATAAGCCTGTGTTTTCATGTGTTGAGATGAGGTGTTGGCTACAGGCTCTTTCTCTATGTTTTCATCATCTTCACATTTTACTGATAGTAATGTAACTTTTGACCCACCGTCCTCTGGTCTTTGATGTAGCTCATCATGTTCCTCTTTCATCTGTGGAGGCTCTGGTTCCTCCTGGACCAGGTCGGGGGTCCACTGCTGCTGTTCGGGGGAATTGTCCTCTTTACACAAAGGTAGGTGCATGTAATCTGTCATGTTTTCATCAGAATCTTCACTTTTCACTGTTAGTAATGTCAACGTTAAAACATCAGCACACTCTGGTTTTTGGATTAGCTGTTCCTGTTCCTTTAATAAGTAAGTAGTAACTAAAGTCCTTTAGTAAGGCATTTGCCCAGTCGGACTCGTAAGCTGCCCTGTTTTTAACTGTTTTATTCTTATTTTTATTTTACTTTTTTAATCTGTAGCACTTTGAGATTTGCTTCAAATATAAAGTGCGTTATAAATAAAATGTATTATTATTATTATTATGAATGTGTGGAGACTCTGGCTGCTCCGGGATCAGACTTGAGGTCATCTCCTCCTGTTCATCTTTAATGTGTGGAGCCTCTGGCTGCTCTGAGACCAGAATGGAGGTAATCTCCTCCTGTTCATAGTTCATAATAATTACACTAAGTTGTTGTTTTTTCTAGGTTCATGTTACTTTTCCTAGAATACAAAATAGTGCCTTTTAGCAGATAAGTTGACCCTACCTTCATTCTTGAAGGCAGAACTTTATTGATGCACCAATCCATGATGCGGTAAATGTAGAATTTGTTGTACTGTATAAAGAAGGCCAGATAATGTGAAGAGATTCAATAGAAAGATTAACCTAAAAACCAATCAGCGCACTCACACCTTGATTGCAAGTATTGATGATGTAATTTCTGCATATTTTTGTTTTCTCTTCCCACGTTATACTTTTGTTTATACTTTTTTAAAACGTTATACTTTTTTATATTGGAGTTTTGCCTCAGTATGCAGACACACATTTATTTTGGATGAGTGTCGTAAAATCCATAATGCAAGTATCATAGATAATTTTCACAGTGAAACACAAAGCACTAGTCTAGCACTAACATACTTTGTAGTAAGTAGAACTAAATATTCTATTCCTCTATATTTTTAATTTGCTATAACCAGTGTTGACCACTGATGTCAACACTGAACAGTCGTCGTGTTGTTCAATTGATTAGATTTTTGTCCAAAATCAATAGCTGAATGAGTTGACTTGAAATGTTCTGCTGAACTTAATAAACATTGGTCGATTAGGATATATTCCTGTCTGTTGTTATTTAATTGGGCCTACTTAGTCAAACTTACTTACACTTATTTCTTTGTAATAATATTTGGCTGCCAGCATTAAAATGCAATGTGAATATACCCCTACACACTGTGACTACTTAACAGCCTGCATGACAATGACATGATGGAGAAGGAAAAACCAAAGAAACCTGTGCATTGTTGCATGCTAAATGCAACAGTTTAATTGCAACAAGACTTTCTGATCTGCATAATAAACAACACTCAGTAACGAGACATTATAGTAGATTATTCTTCCATAGTATTATTTGCATTGGAATGCAGCCATTGCTATGCAGTGTGAGTTTCTGATTGCATGTGATCACTGCTCAGGCTCAGGTCTTAACCATTGTTCTTAGTGAATGTGCGAAGCACCACAATTTACATTTATTAAAATGTCATCATGACGTAGAATAGACATTTAGACGTAATATTATAAAAAAGATGGACATAGGAGGGACTAGCGCCCCTCAAAACAAAACAATAACTAACAATAAATGCATAATGTACATGAGTAGATCCCTATAGTCTTTCAATCCTACATTTGATCTCATTAACAACACAGCTGTGAAACCTGTATATACAAAAATAGAACAAATGTTTGTCCAAACACACACAAAATAACACACAATAATGACTTTCACAAATCAAGCAAGTTGCCAGCACTTTATTGCAAACATGACATGTACTTCAGTCCTGCATAATGCCTCACTGATGCTAAAATATAAAGAAGGTTCTACACACACATTTAATGAGATTCAACAGAGGTATCAATTGTTTATTTAGCCATGCTGCTATCGTCAGATAATGTGATTTGTCATTGTCATCCTGGATTACAATAAATGATCATACTGACACATGATATCTGTGTGATATCAAATCAGATTATTAAAAAAGTATGTGTTACTCTCAAATGAGAATCTTCTCCTTTGTACATATCCTCATATCTCCAAATAGTTCATTTGGAAACTGGTTCCCTTCCTGCATGAGTCCTCATGTGTCTTTTCAGATTAACCATTTGACTACAGGCTTTGCCACAAACTGGACATGTAAATGTTTTTTCCCCAGTATGAGTCATCATGTGTCTTTTCAGATAACCCATGTCACTCCAGCCTTTGCCACAAATTGTACAAGCAAAAGGTCTTTCTTCTGTATGTGTCCCCATGTGTCTTTTCAGATTACCCATGCTACTCCACCCTTTGCCACAAACTGTACAAATAAAGGGCTTTTCCCCTGTATGAGTCCTCATATGTTGTTTTAGCTGACCACTATGAACACAGCCTTTGTCACAAACTGTACAAGTAAAGGGTTTTTCCCCTGTATGAGTCAACATGTGTGATTTTAGATCACGGTTTCGACTATAGCCTTTGCCACACAATCTACATATGTAGAGCCTTTCCCCTGTATGAGATGTCATGTGTGATTTTAGATCACTCTTTCGACTAAACCCCTTTTCACAAACTGTACAAGTAAAGGGCCTTTCCCCTGTATGAATCATTGTGTGCGTCTTCAGATGTATCCTTTGATTAAACTTTTTGCCACAATCTGTGCAACTGAAACTTTTCTTCCCTGTGTTACTTTTCATGGAGTGTTTTGGTGATTTGAGGTCATGTGACAGTTTGTTGCTCTTTTCTCCCATATTTTGTGTCTTGTGTGATTCCAGATTGTTTAAACGATCCCTGGTCTCATGCCAATCATCACTGTCGTCAGTGTCAGACTCAGAACCGTGTGGTGATATGAGCTGACTGCCACTTGTTGGTTGTGATGTTCCACAGTCCTCTACATAAGCCTGTGTTTTCATGTGTTGAGATGAGGTGTTGGCTACAGGCTCTTTCTCTATGTTTTCATCATCTTCACATTTTACTGATAGTAATGTAACTTTTGACCCACCGTCCTCTGGTCTTTGATGTAGCTCATCATGTTCCTCTTTCATCTGTGGAGGCTCTGGTTCCTCCTGGACCAGGTCGGGGGTCCACTGCTGCTGTTCGGGGGAATTGTCCTCTTTACACAAAGGTAGGTGCATGTAATCTGTCATGTTTTCATCAGAATCTTCACTTTTCACTGTTAGTAATGTCAACGTTAAAACATCAGCACACTCTGGTTTTTGGATTAGCTGTTCCTGTTCCTTTAATAAGTAAGTAGTAACTAAAGTCCTTTAGTAAGGCATTTGCCCAGTCGGACTCGTAAGCTGCCCTGTTTTTAACTGTTTTATTCTTATTTTTATTTTACTTTTTTAATCTGTAGCACTTTGAGATTTGCTTCAAATATAAAGTGCGTTATAAATAAAATTTATTATTATTATTATTATTAATGTGTGGAGACTCTGGCTGCTCCGGGATCAGACTTGAGGTCATCTCCTCCTGTTCATCTTTAATGTGTGGAGCCTCTGGCTGCTCTGAGACCAGAATGGAGGTAATCTCCTCCTGTTCATAGTTCATAATAATTACACTAAGTTGTTGTTTTTTCTAGGTTCATGTTACTTTTCCTAGAATACAAAATAGTGCCTTTTAGCAGATAAGTTGACCCTACCTTCATTCTTGAAGGCAGAACTTTATTGATGCATTGATAAAAAAAGATTAAGTTGTGTGCTGTGTTTTAACTTTGTTTGAAAAAGCACTATACAAAACAATAAAATTGATCATTACGATAACACTTTTCTCATTCTTGCGATGTAATGTCCGCTCAGTGTCTTAGTGAGTAACTGTTCAGTTATACAGGGAGACGACCACTTTTTACAATGTGCCACATGATATTCTGTTTAATCGGTTAGTTTATAATACTAAAGACTGACATTTTCCTTTAATATATAAGTAGGTGTATTGTTATCTTTGAGGCAATAGAGAAAACATGATTATATTTTGGAAAATACAGTTGTTTTGTCTTTCTTTATACAACTGTTTTGAATTATTTTGTACTTGATAATTTGGACTTGCAGGGACATGAAGGGGTATACCGTAAGTGGTTGGCCAGTTTCTGTCCCGCCCTCCCTGGATTGGACAAACACACACACACACACACACACACACACACACACACACACACACACACACACACACACGCACGCACCCACACACGCACCCACACACACACACACACTGAGATATAGGTTGTGATTGGTGGACAGATGGTTCTATTGTTCCTCTCCTTGACCAATCCCAGGCAGTTCTAGTGGTTCCACCTCAGGCTCTCTAATATAAGAGCGTGTAGTTGTCAGTTCTCCACAACTCCTCCAGGATATCAATCATTTCAACCAGAACTGACTGCATTGAACTCCAGACTTCTGCTGAAGATGAAATCTCTCAATCCCACCAGGAACAGTTCAGCTGAACACCTGGAACCCAGAGACAATCAAGATATCTGTAAGTTATAGTTTATGTTTATTTGGTTTTATTTTATTGTTTCCTTTAGCTTTGTTGTAGGTTAGATTTATATCTTGCACATATTGTTATATCTGTTTTTATTGTATTGTGTTTATCTTGGGGTTATTTTAAAGGTAGGTGGTTTTTAAATTAGTCTGGACTGGGACTTGGAAAGGCCAACGACAAAACTAAGGAATATGATTAGGCTAGATTGACTGAAGATTTAAAATGTTCATTCCTAGAAGTGTTCATTCCTAAATGATTTAATCGTTCAACTTCTCAACTATCTTCCTTTTGTCTTGTTTCCAATCCAGTGTTGGATATTCCGTCTATTTTCCCTGTCCTACCAGCAGTACATGAACAAAGAGGCTTGGCTAAACCCAAACATCGTAGCTGTGACCAGTGTGGAAAACACTTCCGTAGAAAGTCCAGTCTTAAGACACACCAGAAAAGGCACGCCGGAGAAAGGCCATTCCACTGTGACCAGTGTGGGAGCAGGTTTATTACCAAATCTCACTTAAAGGATCACCAGAAAATTCACACACCATACCACTGTAAACAGTGTGGGGAAAGCTACAAAACAAAAGCAGACTTAGTTAGTCACCAGATAATGCACACCCTATTTTGTGAATAGAGAAACCCTATGCATGTGATCTGTGTGGGAAAACATGCACCTTCAAATCCCCACAAAATTCACACTGGAGAAAGACCATACCACTGTGTACAGTTTGGATATGCCTTGTACTATGCACACAAAATGTATGCACACCAATCCATGATGCGGTAAATGTAGAATTTGTTGTACTGTATAAAGAAGGCCAGATAATGTGAAGAGATTCAATAGAAAGATTAACCTAAAAACCAATCAGCGCACTCACACCTTGATTGCAAGTATTGATGATGTAATTTCTGCATATTTTTGTTTTCTCTTCCCACGTTATACTTTTGTTTATACTTTTATACTTTTTTAAAACGTTATACTTTTTTATATTGGAGTTTTGCGTCAGTATGCAGACACACATTTATTTTGGATGAGTGTCGTAAAATCCATAATGCAAGTATCATAGATAATTTTCACAATGAAACAAAAAGCACTAGTCTAGCACTAACATACTTTGTAGTAAGTAGAACTAAATATTCTATTCCTCTATATTTTTAATTTGCTATAACCAGTGTTGACCACTGATGTCAACACTGAACAGTCGTCGTGTTGTTCAATTGATTAGATTTTTGTCCAAAATCAATAGCTGAATGAGTTGACTTGAAATGTTCTGCTGAACTTAATAAACATTGGTCGATTAGGATATATTCCTGTCTGTTGTTATTTAATTGGGCCTACTTAGTCAAACTCACTTACACTTATTTATTTGTAATAGTATTTGGCTGCCAGCATTAAAATGCAATGTGAATATACCCCTACACACTGTGACTACTTAACAGCCTGCATGACAATGACATGATGGAGAAGGAAAAACCAAAGAAACCTGTGCATTGTTGCATGCTAAATGCAACAGTTTCATTGCAACAAGACTTTCTGATCTGCATAATAAACAACACTCAGTAACGAGACATTATAGTAGATTATTCTTCCATAGTATTATTTGCATTGGAATGCAGCCATTGCTATGCAGTGTGAGTTTCTGATTGCATGTGATCACTGCTCAGGCTCAGGTCTTAACCATTGTTCTTAGTGAATGTGCGAAGCACCACAATTTACATTTATTAAAATGTCATCATGACGTAGAATAGACATTTAGACGTAATATTATAAAAAAGATGGACATAGGAGGGACTAGCGCCCCTCAAAACAAAACAATAACTAACAATAAATGCATAATGTACATGAGTAGATCCCTATAGTCTTTCAATCCTACATTTGATCTCATTAACAACACAGCTGTGAAACCTGTATATACAAAAATAGAACAAATGTTTGTCCAAACACACACAAAATAACACACAATAATGACTTTCACAAATCAAGCAAGTTGCCAGCACTTTATTGCAAACATGACATGTACTTCAGTCCTGCATAATGCCTCACTGATGCTAAAATATAAAGAAGGTTCTACACACACATTTAATGAGATTCAACAGAGGTATCAATTGTTTATTTAGCCATGCTGCTATCGTCAGATAATGTGATTTGTCATTGTCATCCTGGATTACAATAAATGATCATACTGACACATGATATCTGTGTGATATCAAATCAGATTATTAAAAAAGTATGTGTTACTCTCAAATGAGAATCTTCTCCTTTGTACATATCCTCATATCTCCAAATAGTTCATTTGGAAACTGGTTCCCTTCCTGCATGAGTCCTCATGTGTCTTTTCAGATTAACCATTTGACTACAGGCTTTGCCACAAACTGGACATGTAAATGTTTTTTCCCCAGTATGAGTCATCATGTGTCTTTTCAGATAACCCATGTCACTCCAGCCTTTGCCACAAATTGTACAAGCAAAAGGTCTTTCTTCTGTATGTGTCCCCATGTGTCTTTTCAGATTACCCATGCTACTCCACCCTTTGCCACAAACTGTACAAATAAAGGGCTTTTCCCCTGTATGAGTCCTCATATGTTGTTTTAGCTGACCACTATGAACACAGCCTTTGTCACAAACTGTACAAGTAAAGGGTTTTTCCCCTGTATGAGTCAACATGTGTGATTTTAGATCACGGTTTCGACTATAGCCTTTGCCACACAATCTACATATGTAGAGCCTTTCCCCTGTATGAGATGTCATGTGTGATTTTAGATCACTCTTTCGACTAAACCCCTTTTCACAAACTGTACAAGTAAAGGGCCTTTCCCCTGTATGAATCATTGTGTGCGTCTTCAGATGTATCCTTTGATTAAACTTTTTGCCACAATCTGTGCAACTGAAACTTTTCTTCCCTGTGTTACTTTTCATGGAGTGTTTTGGTGATTTGAGGTCATGTGACAGTTTGTTGCTCTTTTCTCCCATATTTTGTGTCTTGTGTGATTCCAGATTGTTTAAACGATCCCTGGTCTCATGCCAATCATCACTGTCGTCAGTGTCAGACTCAGAACCGTGTGGTGATATGAGCTGACTGCCACTTGTTGGTTGTGATGTTCCACAGTCCTCTACATAAGCCTGTGTTTTCATGTGTTGAGATGAGGTGTTGGCTACAGGCTCTTTCTCTATGTTTTCATCATCTTCACATTTTACTGATAGTAATGTAACTTTTGACCCACCGTCCTCTGGTCTTTGATGTAGCTCATCATGTTCCTCTTTCATCTGTGGAGGCTCTGGTTCCTCCTGGACCAGGTCGGGGGTCCACTGCTGCTGTTCGGGGGAATTGTCCTCTTTACACAAAGGTAGGTGCATGTAATCTGTCATGTTTTCATCAGAATCTTCACTTTTCACTGTTAGTAATGTCAACGTTAAAACATCAGCACACTCTGGTTTTTGGATTAGCTGTTCCTGTTCCTTTAATAAGTAAGTAGTAACTAAAGTCCTTTAGTAAGGCATTTGCCCAGTCGGACTCGTAAGCTGCCCTGTTTTTAACTGTTTTATTCTTATTTTTATTTTACTTTTTTAATCTGTAGCACTTTGAGATTTGCTTCAAATATAAAGTGCGTTATAAATAAAATGTATTATTATTATTATTATGAATGTGTGGAGACTCTGGCTGCTCCGGGATCAGACTTGAGGTCATCTCCTCCTGTTCATCTTTAATGTGTGGAGCCTCTGGCTGCTCTGAGACCAGAATGGAGGTAATCTCCTCCTGTTCATAGTTCATAATAATTACACTAAGTTGTTGTTTTTTCTAGGTTCATGTTACTTTTCCTAGAATACAAAATAGTGCCTTTTAGCAGATAAGTTGACCCTACCTTCATTCTTGAAGGCAGAACTTTATTGATGCATTGATAAAAAAAGATTAAGTTGTGTGCTGTGTTTTAACTTTGTTTGAAAAAGCACTATACAAAACAATAAAATTGATCATTACGATAACACTTTTCTCATTCTTGCGATGTAATGTCCGCTCAGTGTCTTAGTGAGTAACTGTTCAGTTATACAGGGAGACGACCACTTTTTACAATGTGCCACATGATATTCTGTTTAATCGGTTAGTTTATAATACTAAAGACTGACATTTTCCTTTAATATATAAGTAGGTGTATTGTTATCTTTGAGGCAATAGAGAAAACATGATTATATTTTGGAAAATACAGTTGTTTTGTCTTTCTTTATACAACTGTTTTGAATTATTTTGTACTTGATAATTTGGACTTGCAGGGACATGAAGGGGTATACCGTAAGTGGTTGGCCAGTTTCTGTCCCGCCCTCCCTGGATTGGACAAACACACACGCACACACACACACACACACACACACACACGCACCCACACACACACACACGCACCCACACACACACACACACACACACACACACACTGAGATATAGGTTGTGATTGGTGGACAGATGGTTCTATTGTTCCTCTCCTTGACCAATCCCAGGCAGTTCTAGTGGTTCCACCTCAGGCTCTCTAATATAAGAGCGTGTAGTTGTCAGTTCTCCACAACTCCTCCAGGATATCAATAATTTCAACCAGAACTGACTGCATTGAACTCCAGACTTCTGCTGAAGATGAAATCTCTCAATCCCACCAGGAACAGTTCAGCTGAACACCTGGAACCCAGAGACAATCAAGATATCTGTAAGTTATAGTTTATGTTTATTTGGTTTTATTTTATTGTTTCCTTTAGCTTTGTTGTAGGTTAGATTTATATCTTGCACAGATTGTTATATCTGTTTTTATTGTATTGTGTTTATCTTGGGGTTATTTTAAAGGTAGGTGGTTTTTAAATTAGTCTGGACTGGGACTTGGAAAGGCCAACGACAAAACTAAGGAATATGATTAGGCTAGATTGACTGAAGATTTAAAATGTTCATTCCTAGAAGTGTTCATTCCTAAATGATTTAATCGTTCAACTTCTCAACTATCTTCCTTTTGTCTTGTTTCCAATCCAGTGTTGGATATTCCGTCTATTTTCCCTGTCCTACCAGCAGTACATGAACAAAGAGGCTTGGCTAAACCCAAACATCGTAGCTGTGACCAGTGTGGAAAACACTTCCGTAGAAAGTCCAGTCTTAAGACACACCAGAAAAGGCACGCCGGAGAAAGACCATTCCACTGTGACCAGTGTGGGAGCAGGTTTATTACCAAATCTCACTTAAAGGATCACCAGAAAATGCACACACCATACCACTGTAAACAGTGTGGGGAAAGCTACAAAACAAAAGCAGACTTAGTTAGTCACCAGATAATGCACACCCTATTTTGTGAATAGAGAAACCCTATGCATGTGATCTGTGTGGGAAAACATGCACCTTCAAATCCCCACAAAATTCACACTGGAGAAAGACCATACCACTGTGTACAGTTTGGATATGCCTTGTACTATGCACACAAAATGTATGCACACCAATCCATGATGCGGTAAATGTAGAATTTGTTGTACTGTATAAAGAAGGCCAGATAATGTGAAGAGATTCAATAGAAAGATTAACCTAAAAACCAATCAGCGCACTCACACCTTGATTGCAAGTATTGATGATGTAATTTCTGCATATTTTTGTTTTCTCTTCCCACGTTATACTTTTGTTTATACTTTTTTAAAACGTTATACTTTTTTATATTGGAGTTTTGCCTCAGTATGCAGACACACATTTATTTTGGATGAGTGTCGTAAAATCCATAATGCAAGTATCATAGATAATTTTCACAGTGAAACACAAAGCACTAGTCTAGCACTAACATACTTTGTAGTAAGTAGAACTAAATATTCTATTCCTCTATATTTTTAATTTGCTATAACCAGTGTTGACCACTGATGTCAACACTGAACAGTCGTCGTGTTGTTCAATTGATTAGATTTTTGTCCAAAATCAATAGCTGAATGAGTTGACTTGAAATGTTCTGCTGAACTTAATAAACATTGGTCGATTAGGATATATTCCTGTCTGTTGTTATTTAATTGGGCCTACTTAGTCAAACTTACTTACACTTATTTCTTTGTAATAATATTTGGCTGCCAGCATTAAAATGCAATGTGAATATACCCCTACACACTGTGACTACTTAACAGCCTGCATGACAATGACATGATGGAGAAGGAAAAACCAAAGAAACATGTGCATTGTTGCATGCTAAATGCAACAGTTTCATTGCAACAAGACTTTCTGATCTGCATAATAAACAACACTCAGTAACGAGACATTATAGTAGATTATTCTTCCATAGTATTATTTGCATTGGAATGCAGCCATTGCTATGCAGTGTGAGTTTCTGATTGCATGTGATCACTGCTCAGGCTCAGGTCTTAACCATTGTTCTTAGTGAATGTGCGAAGCACCACAATTTACATTTATTAAAATGTCATCATGACGTAGAATAGACATTTAGACGTAATATTATAAAAAAGATGGACATAGGAGGGACTAGCGCCCCTCAAAACAAAACAATAACTAACAATAAATGCATAATGTACATGAGTATATCCCTATAGTCTTTCAATCCTACATTTGATCTCATTAACAACACAGCTGTGAAACCTGTATATACAAAAATAGAACAAATGTTTGTCCAAACACACACAAAATAACACACAATAATGACTTTCACAAATCAAGCAAGTTGCCAGCACTTTATTGCAAACATGACATGTACTTCAGTCCTGCATAATGCCTCACTGATGCTAAAATATAAAGAAGGTTCTACACACACATTTAATGAGATTCAACAGAGGTATCAATTGTTTATTTTGCCATGCTGCTATCGTCAGATAATGTGATTTGTCATTGTCATCCTGGATTACAATAAATGATCATACTGACACATGATATCTGTGTGATATCAAATCAGATTATTAAAAAAGTATGTGTTACTCTCAAATGAGAATCTTCTCCTTTGTACATATCCTCATATCTCCAAATAGTTCATTTGGAAACTGGTTCCCTTCCTGCATGAGTCCTCATGTGTCTTTTCAGATTAACCATTTGACTACAGGCTTTGCCACAAACTGGACATGTAAATGTTTTTTCCCCAGTATGAGTCATCATGTGTCTTTTCAGATAACCCATGTCACTCCAGCCTTTGCCACAAATTGTACAAGCAAAAGGTCTTTCTTCTGTATGTGTCCCCATGTGTCTTTTCAGATTACCCATGCTACTCCACCCTTTGCCACAAACTGTACAAATAAAGGGCTTTTCCCCTGTATGAGTCCTCATATGTTGTTTTAGCTGACCACTATGAACACAGCCTTTGTCACAAACTGTACAAGTAAAGGGTTTTTCCCCTGTATGAGTCAACATGTGTGATTTTAGATCACGGTTTCGACTACAGCCTTTGCCACACAATCTACATATGTAGAGCCTTTCCCCTGTATGAGATGTCATGTGTGATTTTAGATCACTCTTTCGACTAAACCCCTTTTCACAAACTGTACAAGTAAAGGGCCTTTCCCCTGTATGAATCATTGTGTGCGTCTTCAGATGTATCCTTTGATTAAACTTTTTGCCACAATCTGTGCAACTGAAACTTTTCTTCCCTGTGTTACTTTTCATGGAGTGTTTTGGTGATTTGAGGTCATGTGACAGTTTGTTGCTCTTTTCTCCCATATTTTGTGTCTTGTGTGATTCCAGATTGTTTAAACGATCCCTGGTCTCATGCCAATCATCACTGTCGTCAGTGTCAGACTCCGTGTGGTGATATGAGCTGACTGCCACTTGTTGGTTGTGATGTTCCACAGTCCTCTACATAAGCCTGTGTTTTCATGTGTTGAGATGAGGTGTTGGCTACAGGCTCTTTCTCTATGTTTTCATCATCTTCACATTTTACTGATAGTAATGTAACTTTTGACCCACCGTCCTCTGGTCTTTGATGTAGCTCATCATGTTCCTCTTTCATCTGTGGAGGCTCTGGTTCCTCCTGGACCAGGTCGGGGGTCCACTGCTGCTGTTCGGGGGAATTGTCCTCTTTACACAAAGGTAGGTGCATGTAATCTGTCATGTTTTCATCAGAATCTTCACTTTTCACTGTTAGTAATGTCAACGTTAAAACATCAGCACACTCTGGTTTTTGGATTAGCTGTTCCTGTTCCTTTAATGTGTGGAGACTCTGGCTGCTCCGGGATCAGACTTGAGGTCATCTCCTCCTGTTCATCTTTAATGTGTGGAGCCTCTGGCTGCTCTGAGACCAGAATGGAGGTAATCTCCTCCTGTTCATAGTTCATAATAATTACACTAAGTTGTTGTTTTTTCTAGGTTCATGTTACTTTTCCTAGAATACAAAATAGTGCCTTTTAGCAGATAAGTTGACCCTACCTTCATTCTTGAAGGCAGAACTTTATTGATGCATTGATAAAAAAAGATTAAGTTGTGTGCTGTGTTTTAACTTTGTTTGAAAAAGCACTATACAAAACAATAAAATTGATCATTACGATAACACTTTTCTCATTCTTGCGATGTAATGTCCGCTCAGTGTCTTAGTGAGTAACTGTTCAGTTATACAGGGAGACGACCACTTTTTACAATGTGCCACATGATATTCTGTTTAATCGGTTAGTTTATAATACTAAAGACTGACATTTTCCTTTAATATATAAGTAGGTGTATTGTTATCTTTGAGGCAATAGAGAAAACATGATTATATTTTGGAAAATACAGTTGTTTTGTCTTTCTTTATACAACTGTTTTGAATTATTTTGTACTTGATAATTTGGACTTGCAGGGACATGAAGGGGTATACCGTAAGTGGTTGGCCAGTTTCTGTCCCGCCCTCCCTGGATTGGACAAACACACACGCACGCACACACACACACACACACACACACACACACACACACACACACACACACACACACACACGCACGCACGCACCCACCCACACACACACGCACCCACACACACACACACACACACACACACACACACACACTGAGATATAGGTTGTGATTGGTGGACAGATGGTTCTATTGTTCCTCTCCTTGACCAATCCCAGGCAGTTCTAGTGGTTCCACCTCAGGCTCTCTAATATAAGAGCGTGTAGTTGTCAGTTCTCCACAACTCCTCCAGGATATCAATCATTTCAACCAGAACTGACTGCATTGAACTCCAGACTTCTGTATGTGTCCCCATGTGTCTTTTCAGATTACCCATGCTACTCCACCCTTTGCCACAAACTGTACAAATAAAGGGCTTTTCCCCTGTATGAGTCCTCATATGTTGTTTTAGCTGACCACTATGAACACAGCCTTTGTCACAAACTGTACAAGTAAAGGGTTTTTCCCCTGTATGAGTCAACATGTGTGATTTTAGATCACGGTTTCGACTACAGCCTTTGCCACACAATCTACATATGTAGAGCCTTTCCCCTGTATGAGATGTCATGTGTGATTTTAGATCACTCTTTCGACTAAACCCCTTTTCACAAACTGTACAAGTAAAGGGCCTTTCCCCTGTATGAATCATTGTGTGCGTCTTCAGATGTATCCTTTGATTAAACTTTTTGCCACAATCTGTGCAACTGAAACTTTTCTTCCCTGTGTTACTTTTCATGGAGTGTTTTGGTGATTTGAGGTCATGTGACAGTTTGTTGCTCTTTTCTCCCATATTTTGTGTCTTGTGTGATTCCAGATTGTTTAAACGATCCCTGGTCTCATGCCAATCATCACTGTCGTCAGTGTCAGACTCAGAACCGTGTGGTGATATGAGCTGACTGCCACTTGTTGGTTGTGATGTTCCACAGTCCTCTACATAAGCCTGTGTTTTCATGTGTTGAGATGAGGTGTTGGCTACAGGCTCTTTCTCTATGTTTTCATCATCTTCACATTTTACTGATAGTAATGTAACTTTTGACCCACCGTCCTCTGGTCTTTGATGTAGCTCATCATGTTCCTCTTTCATCTGTGGAGGCTCTGGTTCCTCCTGGACCAGGTCGGGGGTCCACTGCTGCTGTTCGGGGGAATTGTCCTCTTTACACAAAGGTAGGTGCATGTAATCTGTCATGTTTTCATCAGAATCTTCACTTTTCACTGTTAGTAATGTCAACGTTAAAACATCAGCACACTCTGGTTTTTGGATTAGCTGTTCCTGTTCCTTTAATGTGTGGAGACTCTGGCTGCTCCGGGATCAGACTTGAGGTCATCTCCTCCTGTTCATCTTTAATGTGTGGAGCCTCTGGCTGCTCTGAGACCAGAATGGAGGTAATCTCCTCCTGTTCATAGTTCATAATAATTACACTAAGTTGTTGTTTTTTCTAGGTTCATGTTACTTTTCCTAGAATACAAAATAGTGCCTTTTAGCAGATAAGTTGACCCTACCTTCATTCTTGAAGGCAGAACTTTATTGATGCATTGATAAAAAAAGATTAAGTTGTGTGCTGTGTTTTAACTTTGTTTGAAAAAGCACTATACAAAACAATAAAATTGATCATTACGATAACACTTTTCTCATTCTTGCGATGTAATGTCCGCTCAGTGTCTTAGTGAGTAACTGTTCAGTTATACAGGGAGACGACCACTTTTTACAATGTGCCACATGATATTCTGTTTAATCGGTTAGTTTATAATACTAAAGACTGACATTTTCCTTTAATATATAAGTAGGTGTATTGTTATCTTTGAGGCAATAGAGAAAACATGATTATATTTTGGAAAATACAGTTGTTTTGTCTTTCTTTATACAACTGTTTTGAATTATTTTGTACTTGATAATTTGGACTTGCAGGGACATGAAGGGGTATACCGTAAGTGGTTGGCCAGTTTCTGTCCCGCCCTCCCTGGATTGGACAAACACACACGCACACACACACACACACACACACACACACACACACACACACGCACGCACCCACCCACCCACCCACACACACACGCACCCACACACACACACACACACACACACACACACTGAGATATAGGTTGTGATTGGTGGACAGATGGTTCTATTGTTCCTCTCCTTGACCAATCCCAGGCAGTTCTAGTGGTTCCACCTCAGGCTCTCTAATATAAGAGCGTGTAGTTGTCAGTTCTCCACAACTCCTCCAGGATATCAATCATTTCAACCAGAACTGACTGCATTGAACTCCAGACTTCTGCTGAAGATGAAATCTCTCAATCCCACCAGGAACAGTTCAGCTGAACACCTGGAACCCAGAGACAATCAAGATATCTGTAAGTTATAGTTTATGTTTATTTGGTTTTATTTTATTTTATTGTTTCCTTTAGCTTTGTTGTAGGTTAGATTTATATCTTGCACAGATTGTTATATCTGTTTTTATTGTATTGTGTTTATCTTGGGGTTATTTTAAAGGTAGGTGGTTTTTAAATTAGTCTGGACTGGGATTTGGAAAGGCCAACGACAAAACTAAGGAATATGATTAGGCTAGATTGACTGAAGATTTAAAATGTTCATTCCTAGAAGTGTTCATTCCTAAATGATTTAATCGTTCAACTTCTCAACTATCTTCCTTTTGTCTTGTTTCCAATCCAGTGTTGGATATTCCGTCTATTTTCCCTGTCCTACCAGCAGTACATGAACAAAGAGGCTTGGCTAAACCCAAACATCGTAGCTGTGACCAGTGTGGAAAACACTTCCGTAGAAAGTCCAGTCTTAAGACACACCAGAAAAGGCACGCCGGAGAAAGACCATTCCACTGTGACCAGTGTGGGAGCAGGTTTATTACCAAATCTCACTTAAAGGATCACCAGAAAATTCACACACCATACCACTGTAAACAGTGTGGGGAAAGCTACAAAACAAAAGCAGACTTAGTTAGTCACCAGATAATGCACACCCTATTTTGTGAATAGAGAAACCCTATGCATGTGATCTGTGTGGGAAAACATGCACCTTCAAATCCCCACAAAATTCACACTGGAGAAAGACCATACCACTGTGTACAGTTTGGATATGCCTTGTACTATGCACACAAAATGTATGCACACCAATCCATGATGCGGTAAATGTAGAATTTGTTGTACTGTATAAAGAAGGCCAGATAATGTGAAGAGATTCAATAGAAAGATTAACCTAAAAACCAATCAGCGCACTCACACCTTGATTGCAAGTATTGATGATGTAATTTCTGCATATTTTTGTTTTCTCTTCCCACGTTATACTTTTGTTTATACTTTTATACTTTTTTAAAACGTTATACTTTTTTATATTGGAGTTTTGCGTCAGTATGCAGACACACATTTATTTTGGATGAGTGTCGTAAAATCCATAATGCAAGTATCATAGATAATTTTCACAGTGAAACACAAAGCACTAGTCTAGCACTAACATACTTTGTAGTAAGTAGAACTAAATATTCTATTCCTCTATATTTTTAATTTGCTATAACCAGTGTTGACCACTGATGTCAACACTGAACAGTCGTCGTGTTGTTCAATTGATTAGATTTTTGTCCAAAATCAATAGCTGAATGAGTTGACTTGAAATGTTCTGCTGAACTTAATAAACATTGGTCGATTAGGATATATTCCTGTCTGTTGTTATTTAATTGGGCCTACTTAGTCAAACTTACTTACACTTATTTCTTTGTAATAGTATTTGGCTGCCAGCATTAAAATGCAATGTGAATATACCCCTACACACTGTGACTACTTAACAGCCTGCATGACAATGACATGATGGAGAAGGAAAAACCAAAGAAACATGTGCATTGTTGCATGCTAAATGCAACAGTTTCATTGCAACAAGACTTTCTGATCTGCATAATAAACAACACTCAGTAACGAGACATTATAGTAGATTATTCTTCCATAGTATTATTTGCATTGGAATGCAGCCATTGCTATGCAGTGTGAGTTTCTGACTGCTCAGGCTCAGGTCTTAACCATTGTTCTTAGTGAATGTGCGAAGCACCACAATTTACATTTATTAAAATGTCATCATGACGTAGAATAGACATTTAGACGTAATATTATAAAAAAGATGGACATAGGAGGGACTAGCGCCCCTCAAAACAAAACAATAACTAACAATAAATGCATAATGTACATGAGTAGATCCCTATAGTCTTTCAATCCTACATTTGATCTCATTAACAACACAGCTGTGAAACCTGTATATACAAAAATAGAACAAATGTTTGTCCAAACACACACAAAATAACACACAATAATGACTTTCACAAATCAAGCAAGTTGCCAGCACTTTATTGCACCATTATTGCAAACATGACATGTACTTCAGTCCTGCATAATGCCTCACTGATGCTAAAATATAAAGAAGGTTCTACACACACATTTAATGAGATTCAACAGAGGTATCAATTGTTTATTTAGCCATGCTGCTATCGTCAGATAATGTGATTTGTCATTGTCATCCTGGATTACAATAAATGATCATACTGACACATGATATCTGTGTGATATCAAATCAGATTATTAAAAAAGTATGTGTTACTCTCAAATGAGAATCTTCTCCTTTGTACATATCCTCATATCTCCAAATAGTTCATTTGGAAACTGGTTCCCTTCCTGCATGAGTCCTCATGTGTCTTTTCAGATTAACCATTTGACTACAGGCTTTGCCACAAACTCGACATGTAAATGTTTTTTCCCCAGTATGAGTCATCATGTGTCTTTTCAGATAACCCATGTCACTCCAGCCTTTGCCACAAATTGTACAAGCAAAAGGTCTTTCTTCTGTATGTGTCCCCATGTGTCTTTTCAGATTACCCATGCTACTCCACCCTTTGCCACAAACTGTACAAATAAAGGGCTTTTCCCCTGTATGAGTCCTCATATGTTGTTTTAGCTGACCACTATGAACACAGCCTTTGTCACAAACTGTACAAGTAAAGGGTTTTTCCCCTGTATGAGTCAACATGTGTGATTTTAGATCACGGTTTCGACTACAGCCTTTGCCACACAATCTACATATGTAGAGCCTTTCCCCTGTATGAGATGTCATGTGTGATTTTAGATCACTCTTTCGACTAAACCCCTTTTCACAAACTGTACAAGTAAAGGGCCTTTCCCCTGTATGAATCATTGTGTGCGTCTTCAGATGTATCCTTTGATTAAACTTTTTGCCACAATCTGTGCAACTGAAACTTTTCTTCCCTGTGTTACTTTTCATGGAGTGTTTTGGTGATTTGAGGTCATGTGACAGTTTGTTGCTCTTTTCTCCCATATTTTGTGTCTTGTGTGATTCCAGATTGTTTAAACGATCCCTGGTCTCATGCCAATCATCACTGTCGTCAGTGTCAGACTCAGAACCGTGTGGTGATATGAGCTGACTGCCACTTGTTGGTTGTGATGTTCCACAGTCCTCTACATAAGCCTGTGTTTTCATGTGTTGAGATGAGGTGTTGGCTACAGGCTCTTTCTCTATGTTTTCATCATCTTCACATTTTACTGATAGTAATGTAACTTTTGACCCACCGTCCTCTGGTCTTTGATGTAGCTCATCATGTTCCTCTTTCATCTGTGGAGGCTCTGGTTCCTCCTGGACCAGGTCGGGGGTCCACTGCTGCTGTTCGGGGGAATTGTCCTCTTTACACAAAGGTAGGTGCATGTAATCTGTCATGTTTTCATCAGAATCTTCACTTTTCACTGTTAGTAATGTCAACGTTAAAACATCAGCACACTCTGGTTTTTGGATTAGCTGTTCCTGTTCCTTTAATGTGTGGAGACTCTGGCTGCTCCGGGATCAGACTTGAGGTCATCTCCTCCTGTTCATCTTTAATGTGTGGAGCCTCTGGCTGCTCTGAGACCAGAATGGAGGTAATCTCCTCCTGTTCATAGTTCATAATAATTACACTAAGTTGTTGTTTTTTCTAGGTTCATGTTACTTTTCCTAGAATACAAAATAGTGCCTTTTAGCAGATAAGTTGACCCTACCTTCATTCTTGAAGGCAGAACTTTATTGATGCATTGATAAAAAAAGATTAAGTTGTGTGCTGTGTTTTAACTTTGTTTGAAAAAGCACTATACAAAACAATAAAATTGATCATTACGATAACACTTTTCTCATTCTTGCGATGTAATGTCCGCTCAGTGTCTTAGTGAGTAACTGTTCAGTTATACAGGGAGACGACCACTTTTTACAATGTGCCACATGATATTCTGTTTAATCGGTTAGTTTATAATACTAAAGACTGACATTTTCCTTTAATATATAAGTAGGTGTATTGTTATCTTTGAGGCAATAGAGAAAACATGATTATATTTTGGAAAATACAGTTGTTTTGTCTTTCTTTATACAACTGTTTTGAATTATTTTGTACTTGATAATTTGGACTTGCAGGGACATGAAGGGGTATACCGTAAGTGGTTGGCCAGTTTCTGTCCCGCCCTCCCTGGATTGGACAAACACACACGCACACACACACACACACACACACACACACACACACACACACACACACACACACGCACGCACCCACCCACCCACACACACACGCACCCACACACACACACACACACACACACACACACACACTGAGATATAGGTTGTGATTGGTGGACAGATGGTTCTATTGTTCCTCTCCTTGACCAATCCCAGGCAGTTCTAGTGGTTCCACCTCAGGCTCTCTAATATAAGAGCGTGTAGTTGTCAGTTCTCCACAACTCCTCCAGGATATCAATCATTTCAACCAGAACTGACTGCATTGAACTCCAGACTTCTGCTGAAGATGAAATCTCTCAATCCCACCAGGAACAGTTCAGCTGAACACCTGGAACCCAGAGACAATCAAGATATCTGTAAGTTATAGTTTATGTTTATTTGGTTTTATTTTATTTTATTGTTTCCTTTAGCTTTGTTGTAGGTTAGATTTATATCTTGCACAGATTGTTATATCTGTTTTTATTGTATTGTGTTTATCTTGGGGTTATTTTAAAGGTAGGTGGTTTTTAAATTAGTCTGGACTGGGATTTGGAAAGGCCAACGACAAAACTAAGGAATATGATTAGGCTAGATTGACTGAAGATTTAAAATGTTCATTCCTAGAAGTGTTCATTCCTAAATGATTTAATCGTTCAACTTCTCAACTATCTTCCTTTTGTCTTGTTTCCAATCCAGTGTTGGATATTCCGTCTATTTTCCCTGTCCTACCAGCAGTACATGAACAAAGAGGCTTGGCTAAACCCAAACATCGTAGCTGTGACCAGTGTGGAAAACACTTCCGTAGAAAGTCCAGTCTTAAGACACACCAGAAAAGGCACGCCGGAGAAAGACCATTCCACTGTGACCAGTGTGGGAGCAGGTTTATTACCAAATCTCACTTAAAGGATCACCAGAAAATTCACACACCATACCACTGTAAACAGTGTGGGGAAAGCTACAAAACAAAAGCAGACTTAGTTAGTCACCAGATAATGCACACCCTATTTTGTGAATAGAGAAACCCTATGCATGTGATCTGTGTGGGAAAACATGCACCTTCAAATCCCCACAAAATTCACACTGGAGAAAGACCATACCACTGTGTACAGTTTGGATATGCCTTGTACTATGCACACAAAATGTATGCACACCAATCCATGATGCGGTAAATGTAGAATTTGTTGTACTGTATAAAGAAGGCCAGATAATGTGAAGAGATTCAATAGAAAGATTAACCTAAAAACCAATCAGCGCACTCACACCTTGATTGCAAGTATTGATGATGTAATTTCTGCATATTTTTGTTTTCTCTTCCCACGTTATACTTTTGTTTATACTTTTATACTTTTTTTAAACGTTATACTTTTTTATATTGGAGTTTTGCGTCAGTATGCAGACACACATTTATTTTGGATGAGTGTCGTAAAATCCATAATGCAAGTATCATAGATAATTTTCACAGTGAAACACAAAGCACTAGTCTAGCACTAACATACTTTGTAGTAAGTAGAACTAAATATTCTATTCCTCTATACTTTTTAATTTGCTATAACCAGTGTTGACCACTGATGTCAACACTGAACAGTCGTCGTGTTGTTCAATTGATTAGATTTTTGTCCAAAATCAATAGCTGAATGAGTTGACTTGAAATGTTCTGCTGAACTTAATAAACATTGGTCGATTAGGATATATTCCTGTCTGTTGTTATTTAATTGGGCCTACTTAGTCAAACTTACTTACACTTATTTCTTTGTAATAATATTTGGCTGCCAGCATTAAAATGCAATGTGAATATACCCCTACACACTGTGACTACTTAACAGCCTGCATGACAATGACATGATGGAGAAGGAAAAACCAAAGAAACATGTGCATTGTTGCATGCTAAATGCAACAGTTTCATTGCAACAAGACTTTCTGATCTGCATAATAAACAACACTCAGTAACGAGACATTATAGTAGATTATTCTTCCATAGTATTATTTGCATTGGAATGCAGCCATTGCTATGCAGTGTGAGTTTCTGATTGCATGTGATCACTGCTCAGGCTCAGGTCTTAACCATTGTTCTTAGTGAATGTGCGAAGCACCACAATTTACATTTATTAAAATGTCATCATGACGTAGAATAGACATTTAGACGTAATATTATAAAAAAGATGGACATAGGAGGGACTAGCGCCCCTCAAAACAAAACAATAACTAACAATAAATGCATAATGTACATGAGTAGATCCCTATAGTCTTTCAATCCTACATTTGATCTCATTAACAACACAGCTGTGAAACCTGTATATACAAAAATAGAACAAATGTTTGTCCAAACACACACAAAATAACACACAATAATGACTTTCACAAATCAAGCAAGTTGCCAGCACTTTATTGCACCATTATTGCAAACATGAGATGTACTTCAGTCCTGCATAATGCCTCACTGATGCTAAAATATAAAGAAGGTTCTACACACACATTTAATGAGATTCAACAGAGGTATCAATTGTTTATTTAGCCATGCTGCTATCGTCAGATAATGTGATTTGTCATTGTCATCCTGGATTACAATAAATGATCATACTGACACATGATATCTGTGTGATATCAAATCAGATTATTAAAAAAGTATGTGTTACTCTCAAATGAGAATCTTCTCCTTTGTACATATCCTCATATCTCCAAATAGTTCATTTGGAAACTGGTTCCCTTCCTGCATGAGTCCTCATGTGTCTTTTCAGATTAACCATTTGACTACAGGCTTTGCCACAAACTGGACATGTAAATGTTTTTTCCCCAGTATGAGTCATCATGTGTCTTTTCAGATAACCCATGTCACTCCAGCCTTTGCCACAAATTGTACAAGCAAAAGGTCTTTCTTCTGTATGTGTCCCCATGTGTCTTTTCAGATTACCCATGCTACTCCACCCTTTGCCACAAACTGTACAAATAAAGGGCTTTTCCCCTGTATGAGTCCTCATATGTTGTTTTAGCTGACCACTATGAACACAGCCTTTGTCACAAACTGTACAAGTAAAGGGTTTTTCCCCTGTATGAGTCAACATGTGTGATTTTAGATCACGGTTTCGACTACAGCCTTTGCCACACAATCTACATATGTAGAGCCTTTCCCCTGTATGAGATGTCATGTGTGATTTTAGATCACTCTTTCGACTAAACCCCTTTTCACAAACTGTACAAGTAAAGGGCCTTTCCCCTGTATGAATCATTGTGTGCGTCTTCAGATGTATCCTTTGATTAAACTTTTTGCCACAATCTGTGCAACTGAAACTTTTCTTCCCTGTGTTACTTTTCATGGAGTGTTTTGGTGATTTGAGGTCATGTGACAGTTTGTTGCTCTTTTCTCCCATATTTTGTGTCTTGTGTGATTCCAGATTGTTTAAACGATCCCTGGTCTCATGCCAATCATCACTGTCGTCAGTGTCAGACTCAGAACCGTGTGGTGATATGAGCTGACTGCCACTTGTTGGTTGTGATGTTCCACAGTCCTCTACATAAGCCTGTGTTTTCATGTGTTGAGATGAGGTGTTGGCTACAGGCTCTTTCTCTATGTTTTCATCATCTTCACATTTTACTGATAGTAATGTAACTTTTGACCCACCGTCCTCTGGTCTTTGATGTAGCTCATCATGTTCCTCTTTCATCTGTGGAGGCTCTGGTTCCTCCTGGACCAGGTCGGGGGTCCACTGCTGCTGTTCGGGGGAATTGTCCTCTTTACACAAAGGTAGGTGCATGTAATCTGTCATGTTTTCATCAGAATCTTCACTTTTCACTGTTAGTAATGTCAACGTTAAAACATCAGCACACTCTGGTTTTTGGATTAGCTGTTCCTGTTCCTTTAATGTGTGGAGACTCTGGCTGCTCCGGGATCAGACTTGAGGTCATCTCCTCCTGTTCATCTTTAATGTGTGGAGCCTCTGGCTGCTCTGAGACCAGAATGGAGGTAATCTCCTCCTGTTCATAGTTCATAATAATTACACTAAGTTGTTGTTTTTTCTAGGTTCATGTTACTTTTCCTAGAATACAAAATAGTGCCTTTTAGCAGATAAGTTGACCCTACCTTCATTCTTGAAGGCAGAACTTTATTGATGCATTGATAAAAAAAGATTAAGTTGTGTGCTGTGTTTTAACTTTGTTTGAAAAAGCACTATACAAAACAATAAAATTGATCATTACGATAACACTTTTCTCATTCTTGCGATGTAATGTCCGCTCAGTGTCTTAGTGAGTAACTGTTCAGTTATACAGGGAGACGACCACTTTTTACAATGTGCCACATGATATTCTGTTTAATCGGTTAGTTTATAATACTAAAGACTGACATTTTCCTTTAATATATAAGTAGGTGTATTGTTATCTTTGAGGCAATAGAGAAAACATGATTATATTTTGGAAAATACAGTTGTTTTGTCTTTCTTTATACAACTGTTTTGAATTATTTTGTACTTGATAATTTGGACTTGCAGGGACATGAAGGGGTATACCGTAAGTGGTTGGCCAGTTTCTGTCCCGCCCTCCCTGGATTGGACAAACACACACGCACACACACACACACACACACACACACACACACACACACACACACACACACACACACACGCACGCACGCACCCACACACACACACACACACTGAGATATAGGTTGTGATTGGTGGACAGATGGTTCTATTGTTCCTCTCCTTGACCAATCCCAGGCAGTTCTAGTGGTTCCACCTCAGGCTCTCTAATATAAGAGCGTGTAGTTGTCAGTTCTCCACAACTCCTCCAGGATATCAATCATTTCAACCAGAACTGACTGCATTGAACTCCAGACTTCTGCTGAAGATGAAATCTCTCAATCCCACCAGGAACAGTTCAGCTGAACACCTGGAACCCAGAGACAATCAAGATATCTGTAAGTTATAGTTTATGTTTATTTGGTTTTATTTTATTTTATTGTTTCCTTTAGCTTTGTTGTAGGTTAGATTTATATCTTGCACAGATTGTTATATCTGTTTTTATTGTATTGTGTTTATCTTGGGGTTATTTTAAAGGTAGGTGGTTTTTAAATTAGTCTGGACTGGGATTTGGAAAGGCCAACGACAAAACTAAGGAATATGATTAGGCTAGATTGACTGAAGATTTAAAATGTTCATTCCTAGAAGTGTTCATTCCTAAATGATTTAATCGTTCAACTTCTCAACTATCTTCCTTTTGTCTTGTTTCCAATCCAGTGTTGGATATTCCGTCTATTTTCCCTGTCCTACCAGCAGTACATGAACAAAGAGGCTTGGCTAAACCCAAACATCGTAGCTGTGACCAGTGTGGAAAACACTTCCGTAGAAAGTCCAGTCTTAAGACACACCAGAAAAGGCACGCCGGAGAAAGACCATTCCACTGTGACCAGTGTGGGAGCAGGTTTATTACCAAATCTCACTTAAAGGATCACCAGAAAATTCACACACCATACCACTGTAAACAGTGTGGGGAAAGCTACAAAACAAAAGCAGACTTAGTTAGTCACCAGATAATGCACACCCTATTTTGTGAATAGAGAAACCCTATGCATGTGATCTGTGTGGGAAAACATGCACCTTCAAATCCCCACAAAATTCACACTGGAGAAAGACCATACCACTGTGTACAGTTTGGATATGCCTTGTACTATGCACACAAAATGTATGCACACCAATCCATGATGCGGTAAATGTAGAATTTGTTGTACTGTATAAAGAAGGCCAGATAATGTGAAGAGATTCAATAGAAAGATTAACCTAAAAACCAATCAGCGCACTCACACCTTGATTGCAAGTATTGATGATGTAATTTCTGCATAGTTTTGTTTTCTCTTCCCACGTTATACTTTTGTTTATACTTTTATACTTTTTTTAAACGTTATACTTTTTTATATTGGAGTTTTGCGTCAGTATGCAGACACACATTTATTTTGGATGAGTGTCGTAAAATCCATAATGCAAGTATCATAGATAATTTTCACAGTGAAACACAAAGCACTAGTCTAGCACTAACATACTTTGTAGTAAGTAGAACTAAATATTCTATTCCTCTATACTTTTTAATTTGCTATAACCAGTGTTGACCACTGATGTCAACACTGAACAGTCGTCGTGTTGTTCAATTGATTAGATTTTTGTCCAAAATCAATAGCTGAATGAGTTGACTTGAAATGTTCTGCTGAACTTAATAAACATTGGTCGATTAGGATATATTCCTGTCTGTTGTTATTTAATTGGGCCTACTTAGTCAAACTTACTTACACTTATTTCTTTGTAATAATATTTGGCTGCCAGCATTAAAATGCAATGTGAATATACCCCTACACACTGTGACTACTTAACAGCCTGCATGACAATGACATGATGGAGAAGGAAAAACCAAAGAAACATGTGCATTGTTGCATGCTAAATGCAACAGTTTCATTGCAACAAGACTTTCTGATCTGCATAATAAACAACACTCAGTAACGAGACATTATAGTAGATTATTCTTCTGAGATGTACTTCAGTCCTGCATAATGCCTCACTGATGCTAAAATATAAAGAAGGTTCTACACACACATTTAATGAGATTCAACAGAGGTATCAATTGTTTATTTAGCCATGCTGCTATCGTCAGATAATGTGATTTGTCATTGTCATCCTGGATTACAATAAATGATCATACTGACACATGATATCTGTGTGATATCAAATCAGATTATTAAAAAAGTATGTGTTACTCTCAAATGAGAATCTTCTCCTTTGTACATATCCTCATATCTCCAAATAGTTCATTTGGAAACTGGTTCCCTTCCTGCATGAGTCCTCATGTGTCTTTTCAGATTAACCATTTGACTACAGGCTTTGCCACAAACTGGACATGTAAATGTTTTTTCCCCAGTATGAGTCATCATGTGTCTTTTCAGATAACCCATGTCACTCCAGCCTTTGCCACAAATTGTACAAGCAAAAGGTCTTTCTTCTGTATGTGTCCCCATGTGTCTTTTCAGATTACCCATGCTACTCCACCCTTTGCCACAAACTGTACAAATAAAGGGCTTTTCCCCTGTATGAGTCCTCATATGTTGTTTTAGCTGACCACTATGAACACAGCCTTTGTCACAAACTGTACAAGTAAAGGGTTTTTCCCCTGTATGAGTCAACATGTGTGATTTTAGATCACGGTTTCGACTACAGCCTTTGCCACACAATCTACATATGTAGAGCCTTTCCCCTGTATGAGATGTCATGTGTGATTTTAGATCACTCTTTCGACTAAACCCCTTTTCACAAACTGTACAAGTAAAGGGCCTTTCCCCTGTATGAATCATTGTGTGCGTCTTCAGATGTATCCTTTGATTAAACTTTTTGCCACAATCTGTGCAACTGAAACTTTTCTTCCCTGTGTTACTTTTCATGGAGTGTTTTGGTGATTTGAGGTCATGTGACAGTTTGTTGCTCTTTTCTCCCATATTTTGTGTCTTGTGTGATTCCAGATTGTTTAAACGATCCCTGGTCTCATGCCAATCATCACTGTCGTCAGTGTCAGACTCAGAACCGTGTGGTGATATGAGCTGACTGCCACTTGTTGGTTGTGATGTTCCACAGTCCTCTACATAAGCCTGTGTTTTCATGTGTTGAGATGAGGTGTTGGCTACAGGCTCTTTCTCTATGTTTTCATCATCTTCACATTTTACTGATAGTAATGTAACTTTTGACCCACCGTCCTCTGGTCTTTGATGTAGCTCATCATGTTCCTCTTTCATCTGTGGAGGCTCTGGTTCCTCCTGGACCAGGTCGGGGGTCCACTGCTGCTGTTCGGGGGAATTGTCCTCTTTACACAAAGGTAGGTGCATGTAATCTGTCATGTTTTCATCAGAATCTTCACTTTTCACTGTTAGTAATGTCAACGTTAAAACATCAGCACACTCTGGTTTTTGGATTAGCTGTTCCTGTTCCTTTAATGTGTGGAGACTCTGGCTGCTCCGGGATCAGACTTGAGGTCATCTCCTCCTGTTCATCTTTAATGTGTGGAGCCTCTGGCTGCTCTGAGACCAGAATGGAGGTAATCTCCTCCTGTTCATAGTTCATAATAATTACACTAAGTTGTTGTTTTTTCTAGGTTCATGTTACTTTTCCTAGAATACAAAATAGTGCCTTTTAGCAGATAAGTTGACCCTACCTTCATTCTTGAAGGCAGAACTTTATTGATGCATTGATAAAAAAAGATTAAGTTGTGTGCTGTGTTTTAACTTTGTTTGAAAAAGCACTATACAAAACAATAAAATTGATCATTACGATAACACTTTTCTCATTCTTGCGATGTAATGTCCGCTCAGTGTCTTAGTGAGTAACTGTTCAGTTATACAGGGAGACGACCACTTTTTACAATGTGCCACATGATATTCTGTTTAATCGGTTAGTTTATAATACTAAAGACTGACATTTTCCTTTAATATATAAGTAGGTGTATTGTTATCTTTGAGGCAATAGAGAAAACATGATTATATTTTGGAAAATACAGTTGTTTTGTCTTTCTTTATACAACTGTTTTGAATTATTTTGTACTTGATAATTTGGACTTGCAGGGACATGAAGGGGTATACCGTAAGTGGTTGGCCAGTTTCTGTCCCGCCCTCCCTGGATTGGACAAACAC
Organism: Protomyctophum bolini; assembly: GCF_963924005.1. Lineage (NCBI taxonomy): Eukaryota > Metazoa > Chordata > Actinopteri > Myctophiformes > Myctophidae > Protomyctophum > Protomyctophum bolini. Next base: position 37,435,867 of record NC_137882.1, read on the forward strand.
ACACGCACACACACACACACACACACACACACACACACACACACACACACACACACACACACACACACACACACGCACGCACGCACCCACACACACACACACACACTGAGATATAGGTTGTGATTGGTGGACAGATGGTTCTATTGTTCCTCTCCTTGACCAATCCCAGGCAGTTCTAGTGGTTCCACCTCAGGCTCTCTAATATAAGAGCGTGTAGTTGTCAGTTCTCCACAACTCCTCCAGGATATCAATCATTTCAACCAGAACTGACTGCATTGAACTCCAGACTTCTGCTGAAGATGAAATCTCTCAATCCCACCAGGAACAGTTCAGCTGAACACCTGGAACCCAGAGACAATCAAGATATCTGTAAGTTATAGTTTATGTTTATTTGGTTTTATTTTATTTTATTGTTTCCTTTAGCTTTGTTGTAGGTTAGATTTATATCTTGCACAGATTGTTATATCTGTTTTTATTGTATTGTGTTTATCTTGGGGTTATTTTAAAGGTAGGTGGTTTTTAAATTAGTCTGGACTGGGATTTGGAAAGGCCAACGACAAAACTAAGGAATATGATTAGGCTAGATTGACTGAAGATTTAAAATGTTCATTCCTAGAAGTGTTCATTCCTAAATGATTTAATCGTTCAACTTCTCAACTATCTTCCTTTTGTCTTGTTTCCAATCCAGTGTTGGATATTCCGTCTATTTTCCCTGTCCTACCAGCAGTACATGAACAAAGAGGCTTGGCTAAACCCAAACATCGTAGCTGTGACCAGTGTGGAAAACACTTCCGTAGAAAGTCCAGTCTTAAGACACACCAGAAAAGGCACGCCGGAGAAAGACCATTCCACTGTGACCAGTGTGGGAGCAGGTTTATTACCAAATCTCACTTAAAGGATCACCAGAAAATTCACACACCATACCACTGTAAACAGTGTGGGGAAAGCTACAAAACAAAAGCAGACTTAGTTAGTCACCAGATAATGCACACCCTATTTTGTGAATAGAGAAACCCTATGCATGTGATCTGTGTGGGAAAACATGCACCTTCAAATCCCCACAAAATTCACACTGGAGAAAGACCATACCACTGTGTACAGTTTGGATATGCCTTGTACTATGCACACAAAATGTATGCACACCAATCCATGATGCGGTAAATGTAGAATTTGTTGTACTGTATAAAGAAGGCCAGATAATGTGAAGAGATTCAATAGAAAGATTAACCTAAAAACCAATCAGCGCACTCACACCTTGATTGCAAGTATTGATGATGTAATTTCTGCATAGTTTTGTTTTCTCTTCCCACGTTATACTTTTGTTTATACTTTTATACTTTTTTTAAACGTTATACTTTTTTATATTGGAGTTTTGCGTCAGTATGCAGACACACATTTATTTTGGATGAGTGTCGTAAAATCCATAATGCAAGTATCATAGATAATTTTCACAGTGAAACACAAAGCACTAGTCTAGCACTAACATACTTTGTAGTAAGTAGAACTAAATATTCTATTCCTCTATACTTTTTAATTTGCTATAACCAGTGTTGACCACTGATGTCAACACTGAACAGTCGTCGTGTTGTTCAATTGATTAGATTTTTGTCCAAAATCAATAGCTGAATGAGTTGACTTGAAATGTTCTGCTGAACTTAATAAACATTGGTCGATTAGGATATATTCCTGTCTGTTGTTATTTAATTGGGCCTACTTAGTCAAACTTACTTACACTTATTTCTTTGTAATAATATTTGGCTGCCAGCATTAAAATGCAATGTGAATATACCCCTACACACTGTGACTACTTAACAGCCTGCATGACAATGACATGATGGAGAAGGAAAAACCAAAGAAACATGTGCATTGTTGCATGCTAAATGCAACAGTTTCATTGCAACAAGACTTTCTGATCTGCATAATAAACAACACTCAGTAACGAGACATTATAGTAGATTATTCTTCCATAGTATTATTTGCATTGGAATGCAGCCATTGCTATGCAGTGTGAGTTTCTGATTGCATGTGATCACTGCTCAGGCTCAGGTCTTAACCATTGTTCTTAGTGAATGTGCGAAGCACCACAATTTACATTTATTAAAATGTCATCATGACGTAGAATAGACATTTAGACGTAATATTATAAAAAAGATGGACATAGGAGGGACTAGCGCCCCTCAAAACAAAACAATAACTAACAATAAATGCATAATGTACATGAGTAGATCCCTATAGTCTTTCAATCCTACATTTGATCTCATTAACAACACAGCTGTGAAACCTGTATATACAAAAATAGAACAAATGTTTGTCCAAACACACACAAAATAACACACAATAATGACTTTCACAAATCAAGCAAGTTGCCAGCACTTTATTGCACCATTATTGCAAACATGAGATGTACTTCAGTCCTGCATAATGCCTCACTGATGCTAAAATATAAAGAAGGTTCTACACACACATTTAATGAGATTCAACAGAGGTATCAATTGTTTATTTAGCCATGCTGCTATCGTCAGATAATGTGATTTGTCATTGTCATCCTGGATTACAATAAATGATCATACTGACACATGATATCTGTGTGATATCAAATCAGATTATTAAAAAAGTATGTGTTACTCTCAAATGAGAATCTTCTCCTTTGTACATATCCTCATATCTCCAAATAGTTCATTTGGAAACTGGTTCCCTTCCTGCATGAGTCCTCATGTGTCTTTTCAGATTAACCATTTGACTACAGGCTTTGCCACAAACTGGACATGTAAATGTTTTTTCCCCAGTATGAGTCATCATGTGTCTTTTCAGATAACCCATGTCACTCCAGCCTTTGCCACAAATTGTACAAGCAAAAGGTCTTTCTTCTGTATGTGTCCCCATGTGTCTTTTCAGATTACCCATGCTACTCCACCCTTTGCCACAAACTGTACAAATAAAGGGCTTTTCCCCTGTATGAGTCCTCATATGTTGTTTTAGCTGACCACTATGAACACAGCCTTTGTCACAAACTGTACAAGTAAAGGGTTTTTCCCCTGTATGAGTCAACATGTGTGATTTTAGATCACGGTTTCGACTACAGCCTTTGCCACACAATCTACATATGTAGAGCCTTTCCCCTGTATGAGATGTCATGTGTGATTTTAGATCACTCTTTCGACTAAACCCCTTTTCACAAACTGTACAAGTAAAGGGCCTTTCCCCTGTATGAATCATTGTGTGCGTCTTCAGATGTATCCTTTGATTAAACTTTTTGCCACAATCTGTGCAACTGAAACTTTTCTTCCCTGTGTTACTTTTCATGGAGTGTTTTGGTGATTTGAGGTCATGTGACAGTTTGTTGCTCTTTTCTCCCATATTTTGTGTCTTGTGTGATTCCAGATTGTTTAAACGATCCCTGGTCTCATGCCAATCATCACTGTCGTCAGTGTCAGACTCAGAACCGTGTGGTGATATGAGCTGACTGCCACTTGTTGGTTGTGATGTTCCACAGTCCTCTACATAAGCCTGTGTTTTCATGTGTTGAGATGAGGTGTTGGCTACAGGCTCTTTCTCTATGTTTTCATCATCTTCACATTTTACTGATAGTAATGTAACTTTTGACCCACCGTCCTCTGGTCTTTGATGTAGCTCATCATGTTCCTCTTTCATCTGTGGAGGCTCTGGTTCCTCCTGGACCAGGTCGGGGGTCCACTGCTGCTGTTCGGGGGAATTGTCCTCTTTACACAAAGGTAGGTGCATGTAATCTGTCATGTTTTCATCAGAATCTTCACTTTTCACTGTTAGTAATGTCAACGTTAAAACATCAGCACACTCTGGTTTTTGGATTAGCTGTTCCTGTTCCTTTAATGTGTGGAGACTCTGGCTGCTCCGGGATCAGACTTGAGGTCATCTCCTCCTGTTCATCTTTAATGTGTGGAGCCTCTGGCTGCTCTGAGACCAGAATGGAGGTAATCTCCTCCTGTTCATAGTTCATAATAATTACACTAAGTTGTTGTTTTTTCTAGGTTCATGTTACTTTTCCTAGAATACAAAATAGTGCCTTTTAGCAGATAAGTTGACCCTACCTTCATTCTTGAAGGCAGAACTTTATTGATGCATTGATAAAAAAAGATTAAGTTGTGTGCTGTGTTTTAACTTTGTTTGAAAAAGCACTATACAAAACAATAAAATTGATCATTACGATAACACTTTTCTCATTCTTGCGATGTAATGTCCGCTCAGTGTCTTAGTGAGTAACTGTTCAGTTATACAGGGAGACGACCACTTTTTACAATGTGCCACGTGATATTCTGTTTAATCGGTTAGTTTATAATACTAAAGACTGACATTTTCCTTTAATATATAAGTAGGTGTATTGTTATCTTTGAGGCAATAGAGAAAACATGATTATATTTTGGAAAATACAGTTGTTTTGTCTTTCTTTATACAACTGTTTTGAATTATTTTGTACTTGATAATTTGGACTTGCAGGGACATGAAGGGGTATACCGTAAGTGGTTGGCCAGTTTCTGTCCCGCCCTCCCTGGATTGGACAAACACACACGCACACACACACACACACACACACACACACACACACACACGCACGCACGCACCCACACACACACACACACACTGAGATATAGGTTGTGATTGGTGGACAGATGGTTCTATTGTTCCTCTCCTTGACCAATCCCAGGCAGTTCTAGTGGTTCCACCTCAGGCTCTCTAATATAAGAGCGTGTAGTTGTCAGTTCTCCACAACTCCTCCAGGATATCAATCATTTCAACCAGAACTGACTGCATTGAACTCCAGACTTCTGCTGAAGATGAAATCTCTCAATCCCACCAGGAACAGTTCAGCTGAACACCTGGAACCCAGAGACAATCAAGATATCTGTAAGTTATAGTTTATGTTTATTTGGTTTTATTTTATTGTTTCCTTTAGCTTTGTTGTAGGTTAGATTTATATCTTGCACAGATTGTTATATCTGTTTTTATTGTATTGTGTTTATCTTGGGGTTATTTTAAAGGTAGGTGGTTTTTAAATTAGTCTGGACTGGGACTTGGAAAGGCCAACGACAAAACTAAGGAATATGATTAGGCTAGATTGACTGAAGATTTAAAATGTTCATTCCTAGAAGTGTTCATTCCTAAATGATTTAATCGTTCAACTTATCAACTATCTTCCTTTTGTCTTGTTTCCAATCCAGTGTTGGATATTCCGTCAATTTTCCCTGTCCTACCAGCAGTACATGAACAAAGAGGCTTGGCTAAACCCAAACATCGTAGCTGTGACCAGTGTGGAAAACACTTCCGTAGAAAGTCCAGTCTTAAGACACACCAGAAAAGGCACGCCGGAGAAAGACCATTCCACTGTGACCAGTGTGGGAGCAGGTTTATTACCAAATCTCACTTAAAGGATCACCAGAAAATGCACACACCATACCACTGTAAACAGTGTGGGGAAAGCTACAAAACAAAAGCAGACTTAGTTAGTCACCAGATAATGCACACCCTATTTTGTGAATAGAGAAACCCTATGCATGTGATCTGTGTGGGAAAACATGCACCTTCAAATCCCCACAAAATTCACACTGGAGAAAGACCATACCACTGTGTACAGTTTGGATATGCCTTGTACTATGCACACAAAATGTATGCACACCAATCCATGATGCGGTAAATGTAGAATTTGTTGTACTGTATAAAGAAGGCCAGATAATGTGAAGAGATTCAATAGAAAGATTAACCTAAAAACCAATCAGCGCACTCACACCTTGATTGCAAGTATTGATGATGTAATTTCTGCATATTTTTGTTTTCTCTTCCCATGTTATACTTTTGTTTATACTTTTATACTTTTTTAAAACGTTATACTTTTTTATATTGGAGTTTTGCGTCAGTATGCAGACACACATTTATTTTGGATGAGTGTCGTAAATCCATAATGCAAGTATCATAGATAATTTTCACAGTGAAACACAAAGCACTAGTCTAGCACTAACATACTTTGTAGTAAGTAGAACTAAATATTCTATTCCTCTATATTTTTAATTTGCTATAACCAGTGTTGACCACTGATGTCAACACTGAACAGTCGTCGTGTTGTTCAATTGATTAGATTTTTGTCCAAAATCAATAGCTGAATGAGTTGACTTGAAATGTTCTGCTGAACTTAATAAACATTGGTCGATTAGGATATATTCCTGTCTGTTGTTATTTAATTGGGCCTACTTAGTCAAACTTACTTACACTTATTTCTTTGTAATAGTATTTGGCTGCCAGCATTAAAATGCAATGTGAATATACCCCTACACACTGTGACTACTTAACAGCCTGCATGACAATGACATGATGGAGAAGGAAAAACCAAAGAAACATGTGCATTGTTGCATGCTAAATGCAACAGTTTCATTGCAACAAGACTTTCTGATCTGCATAATAAACAACACTCAGTAACGAGACATTATAGTAGATTATTCTTCCATAGTATTATTTGCATTGGAATGCAGCCATTGCTATGCAGTGTGAGTTTCTGACTGCTCAGGCTCAGGTCTTAAAGGGGGAGTGTCAAAGCCCGAGATTAACATTGCTGATAAGGTACATCACGTGGTCTGAATGAAAACAGTTTCAAACGACACGTGACTATATCTCAGGCTCTGACGTGACCTAGCATCTAGCCGAGCTGAGTGGCTAGCGCAGTAAAGGCTAGTGGTTTTGAGGTGGCCTTTTGCGTCATACTAGGTGAAAGTGTAATAAAAAAAAATATTTTATTGCTCGAAAAGCTTCCTTACAATGACATTGAGTTGACGTGTAGGTCTTAGGGTAAGCTGTTGCATAATCGCTATTTCGCACTCGGAGTTCCATGCTGCGGCAGAGAGCTGGGATGCAGCCCTGCTCACGTCCGTTTGTCCCCTCTCACCGCCGGGGCACAGCCTAGTGCGCACACGGTATAGCCTCTGGTAGTCATGCAGGCTGCACGGAGAGAGAGAGAGACCGCCCCCCCATATCGGTGTGTGTGAGAGAGAGAGAGAGAGAGAGAGAGAGAGTGTGTGTGTGTGTGTGTGTGTGTGTGTGTTTGTGTGTGTGTGTGTGTGTGTGTGTGTGAGAGAGAGAGACAGAGAGAGAGAGAGAGAGAGGGGCGGACACAGGTTAGGCCGGCCGCTAGAGTAGTCACAGGCAGTGATAACGTTACGTGAAGCTCCAGGGCTCCGTGAGCCCTGTTCAGCACTTAGCCGGCTGAGGGCGTGTCAGCGGGGGGAGACAGATAAGACAAGATAGGTACGATGGAACCCGTCACGCGAAATTGCGATTATGCAACAGTTCACCCTAAAACTTACACGTCAACTCAATATCATTCTAACGAGATTTTCGAGCAAAAAAATTAATTTTTCCACCAAACTTTTACCCAGCTATGAAGCTAAAAGTGACCTCAAAACCACTAGCATGAGTTGATAGCCACCAGGAACGCTAACTCGCAGAGCCCAGAGCCGCTCTGACATTTAGACCAGATACAAGATCAATTTCATTGGTCAAATTGAGCTGGCCCGACTTTACGTCACAATCTAGATGCTAGCGTTAATAGCCTTAATAGCTTCCCGAGGGGCGTGTCAGTCCCGCTTTAACCATTGTTCTTAGTGAATGTGCGAAGCACCACAATTTACATTTATTAAAATGTCATCATGACGTAGAATAGACATTTAGACGTAATATTATAAAAAAGATGGACATAGGAGGGACTAGCGCCCCTCAAAACAAAACAATAAATGCATAATGTACATGAGTAGATCCCTATAGTCTTTCAATCCTACATTTGATCTCATTAACAACACAGCTGTGAAACCTGTATATACAAAAATAGAACAAATGTTTGTCCAAACACACACAAAATAACACACAATAATGACTTTCACAAATCAAGCAAGTTGCCAGCACTTTATTGCACCATTATTGCAAACATGACATGTACTTCAGTCCTGCATAATGCCTCACTGATGCTAAAATATAAAGAAGGTTCTACACACACATTTAATGAGATTCAACAGAGGTATCAATTGTTTATTTAGCCATGCTGCTATCGTCAGATAATGTGATTTGTCATTGTCATCCTGGATTACAATAAATTATCATACTGACACATGATATCTGTGTGATATCAAATCAGATTATTAAAAAAGTATGTGTTACTCTCAAATGAGAATCTTCTCCTTTGTACATATCCTCATATCTCCAAATAGTTCATTTGGAAACTGGTTCCCTTCCTGCATGAGTCCTCATGTGTCTTTTCAGATTAACCATTTGACTACAGGCTTTGCCACAAACTGGACATGTAAATGTTTTTTCCCCAGTATGAGTCATCATGTGTCTTTTCAGATAACCCATGTCACTCCAGCCTTTGCCACAAATTGTACAAGCAAAAGGTCTTTCTTCTGTATGTGTCCCCATGTGTCTTTTCAGATTACCCATGCTACTCCACCCTTTGCCACAAACTGTACAAATAAAGGCCTTTTCCCCTGTATGAGTCCTCATATGTTGTTTTAGCTGACCACTATGAACACAGCCTTTGTCACAAACTGTACAAGTAAAGGGTTTCCCCCCTGTATGAGTCAACATGTGTGATTTTAGATCACGGTTTCGACTACAGCCTTTGCCACACAATCTACATATGTAGAGCCTTTCCCCTGTATGAGATGTCATGTGTGATTTTAGATCACTCTTTCGACTAAACCCCTTTTCACAAACTGTACAAGTAAAGGGCCTTTCCCCTGTATGAATCATTGTGTGCGTCTTCAGATGTATCCTTTGATTAAACTTTTTGCCACAATCTGTGCAACTGAAACTTTTCTTCCCTGTATTACTTTTCATGGAGTGTTTTGGTGATTTGAGGTCATGTGACATTTTGTTGCTCTTTTCTTTTTAATCGGTTAGTTTATAATACTAAAGACTGACATTTTCCTTTAATATATAAGTAGGTGTATTGTTATCTTTGAGGCAATAGAGAAAACATGATTATATTTTGGAAAATACAGTTGTTTTGTCTTTCTTTATACAACTGTTTTGAATTATTTTGTACTTGATAATTTGGACTTGCAGGGACATGAAGGGGTATACCGTAAGTGGTTGGCCAGTTTCTGTCCCGCCCTCCCTGGATTGGACAAACACACACACACACACACACACACACACACACACACACACACACACACACACACACACACACCAGATAATGTGAAGAGATTCAATAGAAAGATTAACCTAAAAACCAATCAGCGCACTCACACCTTGATTGCAAGTATTGATGATGTAAAATGCATATTTTTGTTTTCTCTTCCCACGTTATACTTTTGTTTATACTTTTATACTTTTTTAAAACGTTATACTTTTTTATATTGGAGTTTTGCGTCAGTATGCAGACACACATTTATTTTGGATGAGTGTCGTAAAATCCATAATGCAAGTATCATAGATAATTTTCACAGTGAAACACAAAGCACTAGTCTAGCACTAACATACTTTGTAGTAAGTAGAACTAAATATTCTATTCCTCTATATTTTTAATTTGCTATAACCAGTGTTGACCACTGATGTCAACACTGAACAGTCGTCGTGTTGTTCAATTGATTAGATTTTTGTCCAAAATCAATAGCTGAATGAGTTGACTTGAAATGTTCTGCTGAACTTAATAAACATTGGTCGATTAGGATATATTCCTGTCTGTTGTTATTTAATTGGGCCTACTTAGTCAAACTTACTTACACTTATTTCTTTGTAATAGTATTTGGCTGCCAGCATTAAAATGCAATGTGAATATACCCCTACACACTGTGACTACTTAACAGCCTGCATGACAATGACATGATGGAGAAGGAAAAACCAAAGAAACATGTGCATTGTTGCATGCTAAATGCAACAGTTTCATTGCAACAAGACTTTCTGATCTGCATAATAAACAACACTCAGTAACGAGACATTATAGTAGATTATTCTTCCATAGTATTATTTGCATTGGAATGCAGCCATTGCTATGCAGTGTGAGTTTCTGACTGCTCAGGCTCAGGTCTTAAAGGGGGAGTGTCAAAGCCCGAGATTAACATTGCTGATAAGGTACATCACGTGGTCTGAATGAAAACAGTTTCAAACGACACGTGACTATATCTCAGGCTCTGACGTGACCTAGCATCTAGCCGAGCTGAGTGGCTAGCGCAGTAAAGGCTAGTGGTTTTGAGGTGGCCTTTTGCGTCATACTAGGTGAAAGTGTAATAAAAAAAAATATTTTATTGCTCGAAAAGCTTCCTTACAATGACATTGAGTTGACGTGTAGGTCTTAGGGTAAGCTGTTGCATAATCGCTATTTCGCACTCGGAGTTCCATGCTGCGGCAGAGAGCTGGGATGCAGCCCTGCTCACGTCCGTTTGTCCCCTCTCACCGCCGGGGCACAGCCTAGTGCGCACACGGTATAGCCTCTGGTAGTCATGCAGGCTGCACGGAGAGAGAGAGAGACCGCCCCCCCATATCGGTGTGTGTGTGAGAGAGAGAGAGAGTGTGTGTGTGTGTGTGTGTGTGTGTGTGTGTGTGTTTGTGTGTGTGTGTGTGTGTGTGTGTGTGTGTGTGTGAGAGAGAGAGACAGAGAGAGAGAGAGAGAGAGGGGCGGACACAGGTTAGGCCGGCCGCTAGAGTAGTCACAGGCAGTGATAACGTTACGTGAAGCTCCAGGGCTCCGTGAGCCCTGTTCAGCACTTAGCCGGCTGAGGGCGTGTCAGCGGGGGGAGACAGATAAGACAAGATAGGTACGATGGAACCCGTCACGCGAAATTGCGATTATGCAACAGTTCACCCTAAAACTTACACGTCAACTCAATATCATTCTAACGAGATTTTCGAGCAAAAAAATTAATTTTTCCACCAAACTTTTACCCAGCTATGAAGCTAAAAGTGACCTCAAAACCACTAGCATGAGTTGATAGCCACCAGGAACGCTAACTCGCAGAGCCCAGAGCCGCTCTGACATTTAGACCAGATACAAGATCAATTTCATTGGTCAAATTGAGCTGGCCCGACTTTACGTCACAATCTAGATGCTAGCGTTAATAGCCTTAATAGCTTCCCGAGGGGCGTGTCAGTCCCGCTTTAACCATTGTTCTTAGTGAATGTGCGAAGCACCACAATTTACATTTATTAAAATGTCATCATGACGTAGAATAGACATTTAGACGTAATATTATAAAAAAGATGGACATAGGAGGGACTAGCGCCCCTCAAAACAAAACAATAAATGCATAATGTACATGAGTAGATCCCTATAGTCTTTCAATCCTACATTTGATCTCATTAACAACACAGCTGTGAAACCTGTATATACAAAAATAGAACAAATGTTTGTCCAAACACACACAAAATAACACACAATAATGACTTTCACAAATCAAGCAAGTTGCCAGCACTTTATTGCACCATTATTGCAAACATGACATGTACTTCAGTCCTGCATAATGCCTCACTGATGCTAAAATATAAAGAAGGTTCTACACACACATTTAATGAGATTCAACAGAGGTATCAATTGTTTATTTAGCCATGCTGCTATCGTCAGATAATGTGATTTGTCATTGTCATCCTGGATTACAATAAATGATCATACTGACACATGATATCTGTGTGATATCAAATCAGATTATTAAAAAAGTATGTGTTACTCTCAAATGAGAATCTTCTCCTTTGTACATATCCTCATATCTCCAAATAGTTCATTTGGAAACTGGTTCCCTTCCTGCATGAGTCCTCATGTGTCTTTTCAGATTAACCATTTGACTACAGGCTTTGCCACAAACTCGACATGTAAATGTTTTTTCCCCAGTATGAGTCATCATGTGTCTTTTCAGATAACCCATGTCACTCCAGCCTTTGCCACAAATTGTACAAGCAAAAGGTCTTTCTTCTGTATGTGTCCCCATGTGTCTTTTCAGATTACCCATGCTACTCCACCCTTTGCCACAAACTGTACAAATAAAGGCCTTTTCCCCTGTATGAGTCCTCATATGTTGTTTTAGCTGACCACTATGAACACAGCCTTTGTCACAAACTGAACAAGTAAAGGGTTTCCCCCCTGTATGAGTCAACATGTGTGATTTTAGATCACGGTTTCGACTACAGCCTTTGCCACACAATCTACATATGTAGAGCCTTTCCCCTGTATGAGATGTCATGTGTGATTTTAGATCACTCTTTCGACTAAACCCCTTTTCACAAACTGTACAAGTAAAGGGCCTTTCCCCTGTATGAATCATTGTGTGCGTCTTCAGATGTATCCTTTGATTAAACTTTTTGCCACAATCTGTGCAACTGAAACTTTTCTTCCCTGTATTACTTTTCATGGAGTGTTTTGGTGATTTGAGGTCATGTGACATTTTGTTGCTCTTTTCTTTTTAATCGGTTAGTTTATAATACTAAAGACTGACATTTTCCTTTAATATATAAGTAGGTGTATTGTTATCTTTGAGGCAATAGAGAAAACATGATTATATTTTGGAAAATACAGTTGTTTTGTCTTTCTTTATACAACTGTTTTGAATTATTTTGTACTTGATAATTTGGACTTGCAGGGACATGAAGGGGTATACCGTAAGTGGTTGGCCAGTTTCTGTCCCGCCCTCCCTGGATTGGACAAACACACACGCACACACACACACACACACACACACACACACACACACACACACACACACACACACACACCAGATAATGTGAAGAGATTCAATAGAAAGATTAACCTAAAAACCAATCAGCGCACTCACACCTTGATTGCAAGTATTGATGATGTAATTTCTGCATATTTTTGTTTTCTCTTCCCACGTTATACTTTTGTTTATACTTTTATACTTTTTTAAAACGTTATACTTTTTTATATTGGAGTTTTGCGTCAGTATGCAGACACACATTTATTTTGGATGAGTGTCGTAAAATCCATAATGCAAGTATCATAGATAATTTTCACAGTGAAACACAAAGCACTAGTCTAGCACTAACATACTTTGTAGTAAGTAGAACTAAATATTCTATTCCTCTATATTTTTAATTTGCTATAACCAGTGTTGACCACTGATGTCAACACTGAACAGTCGTCGTGTTGTTCAATTGATTAGATTTTTGTCCAAAATCAATAGCTGAATGAGTTGACTTGAAATGTTCTGCTGAACTTAATAAACATTGGTCGATTAGGATATATTCCTGTCTGTTGTTATTTAATTGGGCCTACTTAGTCAAACTTACTTACACTTATTTCTTTGTAATAGTATTTGGCTGCCAGCATTAAAATGCAATGTGAATATACCCCTACACACTGTGACTACTTAACAGCCTGCATGACAATGACATGATGGAGAAGGAAAAACCAAAGAAACATGTGCATTGTTGCATGCTAAATGCAACAGTTTCATTGCAACAAGACTTTCTGATCTGCATAATAAACAACACTCAGTAACGAGACATTATAGTAGATTATTCTTCCATAGTATTATTTGCATTGGAATGCAGCCATTGCTATGCAGTGTGAGTTTCTGACTGCTCAGGCTCAGGTCTTAAAGGGGGAGTGTCAAAGCCCGAGATTAACATTGCTGATAAGGTACATCACGTGGTCTGAATGAAAACAGTTTCAAACGACACGTGACTATATCTCAGGCTCTGACGTGACCTAGCATCTAGCCGAGCTGAGTGGCTAGCGCAGTAAAGGCTAGTGGTTTTGAGGTGGCCTTTTGCGTCATACTAGGTGAAAGTGTAATAAAAAAAAA